>NW_027254442.1:0-300000 GCF_044704955.1 Pristiophorus japonicus | reverse complement strand
TCCACTCTCTGTCCTTTGACAGTGGGAACTGGTGCTCTCCACACTCTGTCCTGTGATAGTGGGAACTGGTGCTCTCCACTCTCTGTCCTGTGACAGTGGGAACTGGTGCTCTCCACTCTCTGTCCTGTGACAGTGGGAACTGGTGCTCTCCACTCTCTCTCCTGCGACAGTTTGAACTGGTGCTCTCCACTCTCCCGTCCTTTGACAGTGGGAACTGTTGCTCTCCACTCTCTCTCCTTTGACAGTAGGAACTGGTGCTCTCCTCACTCTGTCCTGTGACAGTGGGAACTGGTGCTATCCAGTCTCTGTCATGTGACAGTGGGAACTGGTGCTCTCCACTCTCTGTCCTGTGATAGTGGGAACTGGTGCTCTCCACTCTCCCGTCCTGTGACAGTTTGAACTGGTGCTCCCCACTCTCTGTCCTGTGACAGTGGGAGCTGGTGCTCTCCATTCTCTGTCTTGTGACAGTGGGAACTGGTGCTCTTCCCTCTCCCGTCCTGTGACAGTGGGAACTGGTGCTCTCCATTCTCTGTCCTGTGACAGTGGGAACTGGTGCTCTCCACTCTCTCTCCTGTGACAGTGGGAACTGGTGCTCTCCATTCTCTGTCCTGTGACAGTGGGAACTGGTGCTCTCCACTCTCTGTCCTTTGACAGTGGGAACTGGTGCTCTCCACACTCTGTCCTGTGATAGTGGGAACTGGTGCTCTCCACTCTCTGTCCTGTGACAGTGGGAACTGGTGCTCTCCACTCTCTGTCCTGTGACAGTGGGAACTGGTGCTCTCCACTCTCTGTCCTGTGACAGTGGGAACTGGTGCTCTCCACTCTCTGTCCTGTGACAGATTGAACTGGTGCTCTCCACTCTCTGTCATGTGACAGTGGGAGCTGGTGCTCTCCAATCTCTGTCCTGTGACAGTGGGAACTGGTGCTCTCCACTCTCTGTCCTGTGACAGTGGGAACTGCTGCTCTCCACTCTCTGTCCTGTGATAGTGGGAACTGGTGCTCTCCACTCTCCCGTCCTGTGACAGTTTGAACTGGTGCTCCCCACTCTCTGTCCTGTGACAGTGGGAGCTGGTGCTCTCCATTCTCTGTCTTGTGACAGTGGGAACTGGTGCTCTTCCCTCTCCCGTCCTGTGACAGTGGGAACTGGTGCTCTCCACTCTCTGTCCTGTGACAGTTTGAACTGATGCTCTCCACTCTCACGTCCTGTGACAGTTCGAACTGGTGCTCTCCACTCTCTCTCCTGTGACAGTGGGAACTGGTGCTCTCCACTCTCTGTCCTTTGACAGTGGGATCTGGTGCTCTCCACTCTCTGTCCTGTGACAGTGGGAACTGGTGCTCTCCACTCTCTGTCCTGTGACAGTGGGAACTGGTACTCTCCACTCTCTCTCCTGCGACAGTGGGAACTGGTACTCTCCACTCTCCCGTCCTGTGACAGTGGGAACTGGTGCTCTCCACTCTCTGTCCTGTGACAGTGGGAACTGGTGCGCTCCACTCTCTCTCCTGTGACAGTGGTTACTGGTGCTCTCCACTCTCTGTCGTGTGACAGTGGGAACTGGTGCTCTCCACTCTCTGTCCTGTGACAGTGGGAACTGGTGCTCTCCACTCTCTCTCCTGTGACAGTGGGATCTGGTGCTCTCCACTCTCTGTCCTGTGACAGTGGGAACTGGTGCTCTCCACTCTCTGTCCTGTGACAGTGGGAACTGGTACTCTCCACTCTCTCTCCTGCGACAGTGGGAACTGGTAATCTCCACTCTCTCTCCTGTGACAGTGGGAACTGGTGCTCTCCACTCTCTCTCCTGCGAAAGTGGGAACTGGTGCTCTCCACTCTCTGTCCTGTGACAGTGGGAACTGGTACTCTCCACTCTCTCTCCTGCGACAGTGGGAACTGGTACTCTCCACTCTCCCGTCCCGTGACAGTGGGAACTGGTGCTCTCCACTCTCTGTCCTGTGACAGTGGGAACTGGTGCGCTCCGCTCTCTCTCCTGTGACAGTGGTTACTGGTGCTCTCCACTCTCTGCCTGTGACAGTGGGAACTGGTGCTCTCCACGCTCTGTCCTGTGACAGTGGGAACTGGTGCTCTCCACTCTCTGTCTTGTGACAGTGGGAACTGGTGCTCTCTACTCTCTCTCCTGCGAAAGTTGGAACTGGTGCTCTTCACTCTCCCGTCCTGTGACAGTGGGAACTGGTGCTCTTCACTCTCTGTCCTGTGACAGTTTGAACTGGTGCTCTCCACTCTCTGTCCTGTGACAGTCGGAACTGGTGCTCTCCACTCTCTGTCCTGTGACAGTAGGAACTGGTGCTTGCCACTCTCTGTCCTGTGACCGTGGGAACTGGTGCTCTCCACTCTCCCGTCCTGTGACAGTTTGAACTGGTGCTCTCCACTCTCCCGTCCTGTGAGAGGGGGAACTGGTGCTCTCCACTCTCCCATCCTGTGACAGTTTGAACTGGTGCTCTCCACTCTCCCGTCCTGTGACAGGGGGAACTGGTGCTCTCCACTCTCCCGTCCTGTGACAGTTTGAACTGGTGCTCTCCACTCTCCATTCCTGCGACAGTGGGAACTAGTGCTCTCCACTCTCCCATCCTGTGACAGTGGGAACTGGTGCTCTCCACTCTCCCGTCCTGTGACAGTGGGAACTGGTGCTCTCCACTCTCTGTCCTGTGACAGTGGCAACTGGTGCTCTCCACTCTCTGCCTTGTGACAGATTGAACTGGTGCTCTCCACTTTCTGTCCTGTGACAGTGGGAACTGGTGCCCTCCATTCTCTGTCCTGTGACAGTGGGAACTGGTGCTCTCCACTCTCTGCCCTGTGACAGTTTGAACTGGTGCTCTCCACTCTCTGTCCTGTGACAGTGGGAACTGGTGCTCTCCACTCTCTGTCCTGTGACAGTGGGAACTGGTGCTCTCCACTCTCTGTCCTGTGACAGATTGAACTGGTGCTCTCCACTCTCTGTCCTGTGACAGTGGGAAATGGTGCTCTCCACTCCCCTTCCTGTGACAGTGGGAACTGGTGCTCTCCACTCTCCCGTCCTGTGACAGTGGGAACTGGTGATCTCCACTCTCTGTCCTGTGACAGTGGGAACTGGTGCTCTCCACTCTCTGCCTTGTGACAGTTTGAACTGGTGCTCTCCACTTTCTGTCCTGTGACAGTGGGTACTGGTGCTCTCCACTCTCTGTCCTGTGACAGTGGGAACTGGTGGTCTCCACTCTCTGCCCTGTGACAGTTTGAACTGGTGCTCTCCACTCTCTGTCCTGTGACAGTGGGAACTGGTGCTCTCCACTCTCTGTCCTGTGACAGTGGGAACTGGTGCTCTCCACTCTCTGTCCTGTGACAGATTGAACTGGTGCTCTCCACTCTCTGTCCTGTGACAGTGGGAACTCGTGCTCTCAACTCCCCTTCCTGTGACAGTGGGAACTGGTGCTCTCCATTCTCTATCCTGTGACAGTGGGAACTGGTGCTCTCCACTCTCCCGTCCTGTGACAGTGGGAACTGGTGCTCTCCACTCTCTGTCCTGTGACAGTGGGAACTGGTGCTCTCCACTCTCTGTCCTGTGACAGTGGGAACTGGTGCTCTCCACTCTCTGTCCTGTGACAGTGGGAACTGGTGCTCTCCATTCTCTATATTGTGACAGTGGGAACTGGTGCTCTCCACTCTCTGTCCTGTGACAGTTTGAAATGGTGCTCTCCACTCTTTGTCCTGTGACAGTGGGAACTGGTGCTCTCCACTCTCTGTCCTGCGACAGTTTGAACTGGTGCCCTCCACTCTTTGTCCTGTGACAGTGGGAACAGATGCTCTCCACTCTCTGTCCTGTGACAGTGGGAACTGATGCTTGCCACTCTGTCCTGCGACAGTTTGAACTGGTGCCCTCCACTCTCCCGTCCTGTGACAGTGGGAAATGCTGCTCTCCACTCTCTGTCCTGTGACAGTGGGAACTGGTGCTCTCCACTCTCGCGTCCTGTGACAGTGCGAACTGGTACTCTCCACTTTCTGTCCTGTGACAGTTTGAACTGGTGCTCTCCACTCTCCCGTCCTGTGACAGTTGGAACTGGTGCGCTCCACTCTCCCGTATTGTGACAGTGGGAACTGGTGCTCTCCACTCTCTCTCCTGTCACAGTTTGAACTGGTGCTCTCCACTCTCTCTCCTGTGACAGTGGGAACTGGTGCTCTCCATTCTCTGTCCTGTGACAGTGGGAACTGGTGCTCTCCACTCTCTGTCCTTTGACAGTGGGAACTGGTGCTCTCCACACTCTGTCCTGTGACAGTGGGAACTGGTGCTCTCCACTCTCTCTCCTGCGAAAGTGGGAACTGGTGCTCTCCACTCTCTGTCCTGTGACAGTGGGAACTGGTACTCTCCACTCTCTCTCCTGCGACAGTGGGAACTGGTACTCTCCACTCTCCCGTCCCGTGACAGTGGGAACTGGTGCTCTCCACTCTCTGTCCTGTGACAGTGGGAACTGGTGCGCTCCACTCTCTCTCCTGTGACAGTGGTTACTGGTGCTCTCCACTCTCTGCCTGTGACAGTGGGAACTGGTGCTCTCCACGCTCTGTCCTGTGACAGTGGGAACTGGTGCTCTCCACTCTCTGTCTTGTGACAGTGGGAACTGGTGCTCTCTACTCTCTCTCCTGCGAAAGTTGGAACTGGTGCTCTTCACTCTCCCGTCCTGTGACAGTGGGAACTGGTGCTCTTCACTCTCTGTCCTGTGACAGTTTGAACTGGTGCTCTCCACTCTCTGTCCTGTGACAGTCGGAACTGGTGCTCTCCACTCTCTGTCCTGTGACAGTAGGAACTGGTGCTTGCCACTCTCTGTCCTGTGACAGTGGGAACTGGTGCTCTCCACTCTCCCGTCCTGTGACAGTTTGAACTGGTGCTCTCCACTCTCCCGTCCTGTGAGAGGGGGAACTGGTGCTCTCCACTCTCCCATCCTGTGACAGTTTGAACTGGTGCTCTCCACTCTCCCGTCCTGTGACAGGGGGAACTGGTGCTCTCCACTCTCCCGTCCTGTGACAGTTTGAACTGGTGCTCTCCACTCTCCATTCCTGCGACAGTGGGAACTAGTGCTCTCCACTCTCCCATCCTGTGACAGTGGGAACTGGTGCTCTCCACTCTCCCGTCCTGTGACAGTGGGAACTGGTGCTCTCCACTCTCTGTCCTGTGACAGTGGCAACTGGTGCTCTCCACTCTCTGCCTTGTGACAGATTGAACTGGTGCTCTCCACTTTCTGTCCTGTGACAGTGGGAACTGGTGCCCTCCATTCTCTGTCCTGTGACAGTGGGAACTGGTGCTCTCCACTCTCTGCCCTGTGACAGTTTGAACTGGTGCTCTCCACTCTCTGTCCTGTGACAGTGGGAACTGGTGCTCTCCACTCTCTGTCCTGTGACAGTGGGAACTGGTGCTCTCCACTCTCTGTCCTGTGACAGATTGAACTGGTGCTCTCCACTCTCTGTCCTGTGACAGTGGGAACTGGTGCTCTCCACTCCCCTTCCTGTGACAGTGGGAACTGGTGCTCTCCACTCTCCCGTCCTGTGACAGTGGGAACTGGTGATCTCCACTCTCTGTCCTGTGACAGTGGGAACTGGTGCTCTCCACTCTCTGCCTTGTGACAGTTTGAACTGGTGCTCTCCACTTTCTGTCCTGTGACAGTGGGTACTGGTGCTCTCCACTCTCTGTCCTGTGACAGTGGGAACTGGTGGTCTCCACTCTCTGCCCTGTGACAGTTTGAACTGGTGCTCTCCACTCTCTGTCCTGTGACAGTGGGAACTGGTGCTCTCCACTCTCTGTCCTGTGACAGTGGGAACTGGTGCTCTCCACTCTCTGTCCTGTGACAGATTGAACTGGTGCTCTCCACTCTCTGTCCTGTGACAGTGGGAACTCGTGCTCTCAACTCCCCTTCCTGTGACAGTGGGAACTGGTGCTCTCCATTCTCTATCCTGTGACAGTGGGAACTGGTGCTCTCCACTCTCCCGTCCTGTGACAGTGGGAACTGGTGCTCTCCACTCTCTGTCCTGTGACAGTGGGAACTGGTGCTCTCCACTCTCTGTCCTGTGACAGTGGGAACTGGTGCTCTCCACTCTCTGTCCTGTGACAGTGGGAACTGGTGCTCTCCATTCTCTATATTGTGACAGTGGGAACTGGTGCTCTCCACTCTCTGTCCTGTGACAGTTTGAAATGGTGCTCTCCACTCTTTGTCCTGTGACAGTGGGAACTGGTGCTCTCCACTCTCTGTCCTGCGACAGTTTGAACTGGTGCCCTCCACTCTTTGTCCTGTGACAGTGGGAACAGATGCTCTCCACTCTCTGTCCTGTGACAGTGGGAACTGATGCTTGCCACTCTGTCCTGCGACAGTTTGAACTGGTGCCCTCCACTCTCCCGTCCTGTGACAGTGGGAAATGCTGCTCTCCACTCTCTGTCCTGTGACAGTGGGAACTGGTGCTCTCCACTCTCGCGTCCTGTGACAGTGCGAACTGGTACTCTCCACTTTCTGTCCTGTGACAGTTTGAACTGGTGCTCTCCACTCTCCCGTCCTGTGACAGTTGGAACTGGTGCGCTCCACTCTCCCGTATTGTGACAGTGGGAACTGGTGCTCTCCACTCTCTCTCCTGTCACAGTTTGAACTGGTGCTCTCCACTCTCTCTCCTGTGACAGTGGGAACTGGTGCTCTCCATTCTCTGTCCTGTGACAGTGGGAACTGGTGCTCTCCACTCTCTGTCCTTTGACAGTGGGAACTGGTGCTCTCCACACTCTGTCCTGTGACAGTGGGAACTGGTGCTCTCCACTCTCTCTCCTGCGAAAGTGGGAACTGGTGCTCTCCACTCTCTGTCCTGTGACAGTGGGAACTGGTACTCTCCACTCTCTCTCCTGCGACAGTGGGAACTGGTACTCTCCACTCTCCCGTCCCGTGACAGTGGGAACTGGTGCTCTCCACTCTCTGTCCTGTGACAGTGGGAACTGGTGCGCTCCACTCTCTCTCCTGTGACAGTGGTTACTGGTGCTCTCCACTCTCTGCCTGTGACAGTGGGAACTGGTGCTCTCCACGCTCTGTCCTGTGACAGTGGGAACTGGTGCTCTCCACTCTCTGTCTTGTGACAGTGGGAACTGGTGCTCTCTACTCTCTCTCCTGCGAAAGTTGGAACTGGTGCTCTTCACTCTCCCGTCCTGTGACAGTGGGAACTGGTGCTCTTCACTCTCTGTCCTGTGACAGTTTGAACTGGTGCTCTCCACTCTCTGTCCTGTGACAGTCGGAACTGGTGCTCTCCACTCTCTGTCCTGTGACAGTAGGAACTGGTGCTTGCCACTCTCTGTCCTGTGACAGTGGGAACTGGTGCTCTCCACTCTCCCGTCCTGTGACAGTTTGAACTGGTGCTCTCCACTCTCCCGTCCTGTGACAGTTTGAACTGGTGCTCTCCACTCTCCATTCCTGCGACAGTGGGAACTAGTGCTCTCCACTCTCCCATCCTGTGACAGTGGGAACTGGTGCTCTCCACTCTCCCGTCCTGTGACAGTGGGAACTGGTGCTCTCCACTCTCTGTCCTGTGACAGTGGCAACTGGTGCTCTCCACTCTCTGCCTTGTGACAGATTGAACTGGTGCTCTCCACTTTCTGTCCTGTGACAGTGGGAACTGGTGCCCTCCATTCTCTGTCCTGTGACAGTGGGAACTGGTGCTCTCCACTCTCTGCCCTGTGACAGTTTGAACTGGTGCTCTCCACTCTCTGTCCTGTGACAGTGGGAACTGGTGCTCTCCACTCTCTGTCCTGTGACAGTGGGAACTGGTGCTCTCCACTCTCTGTCCTGTGACAGATTGAACTGGTGCTCTCCACTCTCTGTCCTGTGACAGTGGGAACTGGTGCTCTCCACTCCCCTTCCTGTGACAGTGGGAACTGGTGCTCTCCACTCTCCCGTCCTGTGACAGTGGGAACTGGTGATCTCCACTCTCTGTCCTGTGACAGTGGGAACTGGTGCTCTCCACTCTCTGCCTTGTGACAGTTTGAACTGGTGCTCTCCACTTTCTGTCCTGTGACAGTGGGTACTGGTGCTCTCCACTCTCTGTCCTGTGACAGTGGAAACTGGTGGTCTCCACTCTCTGCCCTGTGACAGTTTGAACTGGTGCTCTCCACTCTCTGTCCTGTGACAGTGGGAACTGGTGCTCTCCACTCTCTGTCCTGTGACAGTGGGAACTGGTGCTCTCCACTCTCTGTCCTGTGACAGATTGAACTGGTGCTCTCCACTCTCTGTCCTGTGACAGTGGGAACTCGTGCTCTCAACTCCCCTTCCTGTGACAGTGGGAACTGGTGCTCTCCATTCTCTATCCTGTGACAGTGGGAACTGGTGCTCTCCACTCTCCCGTCCTGTGACAGTGGGAACTGGTGCTCTCCACTCTCTGTCCTGTGACAGTGGGAACTGGTGCTCTCCACTCTCTGTCCTGTGACAGTGGGAACTGGTGCTCTCCACTCTCTGTCCTGTGACAGTGGGAACTGGTGTTCTCCATTCTCTATATTGTGACAGTGGGAACTGGTGCTCTCCACTCTCTGTCCTGTGACAGTTTGAAATGGTGCTCTCCACTCTCTGTCCTGTGACAGTGGGAACTGGTGCTCTCCACTCTCTGTCCTGCGACAGTTTGAACTGGTGCCCTCCACTCTTTGTCCTGTGACAGTGGGAACAGATGCTCTCCACTCTCTGTCCTGTGACAGTGGGAACTGATGCTTGCCACTCTGTCCTGCGACAGTTTGAACTGGTGCCCTCCACTCTCCCGTCCTGTGACAGTGGGAAATGCTGCTCTCCACTCTCTGTCCTGTGACAGTGGGAACTGGTGCTCTCCACTCTCGCGTCCTGTGACAGTGCGAACTGGTACTCTCCACTTTCTGTCCTGTGACAGTTTGAACTGGTGCTCTCCACTCTCCCGTCCTGTGACAGTTGGAACTGGTGCGCTCCACTCTCCCGTATTGTGACAGTGGGAACTGGTGCTCTCCACTCTCTCTCCTGTCACAGTTTGAACTGGTGCTCTCCACTCTCTCTCCTGTGACAGTGGGAACTGGTGCTCTCCATTCTCTGTCCTGTGACAGTGGGAACTGGTGCTCTCCACTCTCTGTCCTTTGACAGTGGGAACTGGTGCTCTCCACACTCTGTCCTGTGATAGTGGGAACTGGTGCTCTCCACTCTCTGTCCTGTGACAGTGGGAACTGGTGCTCTCCACTCTCTGTCCTGTGACAGTGGGAACTGGTGCTCTCCACTCTCTCTCCTGCGACAGTTTGAACTGGTGCTCTCCACTCTCCCGTCCTTTGACAGTGGGAACTGTTGCTCTCCACTCTCTCTCCTGTGACAGTAGGAACTGGTGCTCTCCTCACTCTGTCCTGTGACAGTGGGAACTGGTGCTATCCAGTCTCGGTCATGTGACAGTGGGAACTGGTGCTCTCCAATCTCTGTCCTGTGACAGTTTGAACTGGTGCTCTCCACTCTCTGTCCTGTGACAGTGGGAACTGGTGCTCTCCACTCTCTGTCCTGTGATAGTGGGAACTGGTGCGCTCCACTCTCCCGTCCTGTGACAGTTTGAACTGGTGCTCCCCACTCTCTGTCCTGTGACAGTGGGAGCTGGTGCTCTCCATTCTCTGTCTTGTGACAGTGGGAACTGGTGCTCTTCCCTCTCCCGTCCTGTGACAGTGGGAACTGGTGCTCTCCATTCTCTGTCCTGTGACAGTGGGAACTGGTGCTCTCCACTCTCTCTCCTGTGACAGTGGGAACTGGTGCTCTCCATTCTCTGTCCTGTGACAGTGGGAACTGGTGCTCTCCACTCTCTGTCCTTTGACAGTGGGAACTGGTGCTCTCCACACTCTGTCCTGTGATAGTGGGAAACATAGAAACATAGAAACATAGAAAATAGGTGCAGGAGCAGGCCATTCAGCCCTTCTAGCCTGCACCGCCATTCAATGAGTTCATGGCTGAACTTGAAACTTCAGTACCCCCTTCCTGCTTTCTCGCCATAACCCTTGATCCCCCGAGTAGTAAGGACTTCATCTAACTCCCTTTTGAATATATTTAGTGAATTGGCCTCAACTACTTTCTGTGGTAGAGAATTCCACAGGTTCACCACTCTCTGGGTGAAGAAGTTTCTCCTCATCTCGGTCCTAAATGGCTTACCCCTTATCCTCAGACTGTGACCCCTGGTTCTGGACTTCCCCAACATTGGGAACATTCTTTCTGCATCTAACCTGTCTAAACCCGTCAGAATTTTAAACGTTTCTATGAGGTCCCCTCTCATTCTTCTGAACTCCAGTGAATACAAGCCCAATTGATCCAATCTTTCTTGATAGGTCAGTCCCGCCATCCCGGGAATCAGTCTGGTGAACCTTCGCTGCACTCCCTCAATAGCAAGAATGTCCTTCCTCAAGTTAGGAGACCAAAACTGTACACAATACTCCAGGTGTGGCCTCACCAAGGCCCTGTACAACTGTAGCAACACCTCCCTGCCCCTGTATTCAAATCCCCTCGCTATGAAGGCCAACATGCCATTTGCTTTCTTAACCGCCTGCTGTACCTGCATGCCAACCTTCAATGACTGATGTACCATGACACCCAGGTCTCGTTGCACCTTCCCTTTTCCTAATCTGTCACCATTCAGATAATAGTCTGTCTCTCTGTTTTTACCACCAAAGTGGATAACCTCACATTTATCCACATTATACTTCATCTGCCATGCATTTGCCCACTCACCTAACCTATCCAAGTCACTCTGCAGCCTAATAGCATCCTCCTCGCAGCTCACACTGCCACCCAACTTAGTATCATCCGCAAATTTGGAGATACTGCATTTAATCCCCTCGTCTAAATCATTAATGTACAATGTAAACAGCTGGGGCCCCAGCACAGAACCTTGCGGCACTCCACTAGTCACTGCCTGCCATTCTGAAAAGTACCCGTTTACTCCTACTCTTTGCTTCCTGTCTGACAACCAGTTCTCAATCCACGTCAGCACACTACCCCCAATCCCATGTGCTTTAACTTTGCACATTAATCTCTTGTGTGGGACCTTGTCGAAAGCCTTCTGAAAGTCCAAATATACCACATCAACTGGTTCTCCTTTGTCCACTTTACTGGAAACATCCTCAAAAAATTCCAGAAGATTTGTCAAGCATGATTTCCCTTTCACAAATCCATGCTGACTTGGACCTATCATGTCACCATTTTCCAGATGCACTGCTATGACATCCTTAATAATTGATTCCATCATTTTACCCACTACTGAGGTCAGGCTGACCGGTCTATAATTCCCTGTTTTCTCTCTCCCTCCTTTTTTAAAAAGTGGGGTTACATTGGCTACCCTCCACTCCATAGGAACTGATCCAGAGTCAATGGAATGTTGGAAAATGACTGTCAATGCATCCGCTATTTCCAAGGCCACCTCCTTAAGTACTCTAGGATGCAGTCCATCAGGCCCTGGGGATTTATCGGCCTTCAATCCCATCAATTTCCCCAACACAATTTCCCGACTAATAAGGATTTCCCTCAGTTCCTCTTCCTTACTAGACCCTCTGACCCCTTTTATATCCGGAAGGTTGTTTGTATCCTCCTTAGTGAATACCGAACCAAAGTACTTGTTCAATTGATCCGCCATTTCTTTGTTCCCCGTTATGACTTCCCCTGATTCTGACTGCAGGGGACCTACGTTTGTCTTCACCAACCTTTTTCTCTTTACATACCTATAGAAACTTTTGCAATCCGCCTTAATGTTCCCTGCAAGCTTCTTCTCGTACTCCATTTTCCCTGTCCTAATCAAACCCTTTGTCCTCCTCTGCTGAGTTCTAAATTTCTCCCAGTCCCCAGGTTCGCTGCTATTTCTGGCCAATTTGTATGCCACTTCCTTGGCTTTAATACTATCCCTGATTTCCCTAGATAGCCACGGTTGAGCCACCTTCCCCTTTTTATTTTTACGCCAGACAGGAATGTACAATTGTTGTACTTCATCCATGCGGTCTCTAAATGTCTGCCATTGCCCATCCACAGTCAACCCCCTAAGTATCATTCGCCAATCTATCCTAGCCAATTCACGCCTCATACCTTCAAAGTTACCCTTCTTTAAGTTCTGGACCATGGTCTCTGAAATTACTGTTTCATTCTCCATCCTAATGCAGAATTCCACCATATTATGGTCACTCTTCCCCAAGGGGCCTCGCACAATGAGATTGCTAATTAATTCTCTCTCATTACACAACACCCAGTCTAAGATGGCCTCCCCCCTAGTTGGTTCCTCAACATATTGGTCTAGAAAACCATCCCTTATGCACTCCAGGAAATCCTCCTCCACCGTATTGCTTCCAGTTTGGCTAGCCCAATCTATGTGCATATTAAAGTCACCCATTATAACTGCTACACCTTTATTGCATGCACCCCTAATTTCCTGTTTGATGCCCTCCCCAACATCCCTATTACTGTTTGGAGGTCTGTACACAACTCCTACTAACGTTTTTTGCCCTTTGGTGTTCTGCAGCTCTACCCATATAGATTCCACATCATCCAAGCTAATGTCTTTCCTAACTATTGCATTAATCTCCTCTTTAACCAGCAATGCTACCCCACCTCCTTTTCCTTTTATTCTATCCTTCCTGAATGTTGAATACCCCTGAATGTTGAGTTCCCAGCCCTGATCATCCTGGAGCCACGTCTCCGTAATCCCAATCACATCATATTTGTTAACATCTATTTGCACAATTAATTCATCCACCTTATTGCGGATACTCCTTGCATTAAGACACAAAGCCTTCAGGCTTGTTTTATTAACACCCTTTGTCCTTTTAGAATTTTGCTGTACAGTGGCCCTTTTTGTTCTTTGCCTTGGGTTTCTCTGCCCTACACTTTCCCTCATCTCCTTTCTGTCTTTTGCTTTTGGCTCCTTTTTGTTTCCCTCTGTCTCCCTGCATTGGTTCCCATCCCCCTGCCATATTAGTTTAAATCCTCCCCAACAGCACTAGCAAACACTCCCCCTAGGACATTGGTTCCAGTCCTGCCCAGGTGCAGACCGTCCGGTTTGTACTGGTCCCAACTCCCCCAGAACCGGTCCCAATGCCCCAGGAATTTGAATCCCTCCCTGCTGCACCACTGCTCAAGCCACGTATTCATCTGCGCTATCCTGCGATTCCTACTCTGACTATCACGTGGCACTGGTAGCAATCCCGAGATTACTACTTTTGAGGTCCTACTTTTTAATTTAGCTCCTAGCTCCTTAAATTCGTTTCGTAGGACCTCATCCCTTTTTTTGCCTATGTCGTTGGTACCAATGTGCACCACGACAACTGGCTGTTCTCCCTCCCATTTCAGAATGTCCTGCACCCGCTCCGAGACATCCTTGACCCTTGCACCAGGGAGGCAACATACCATCCTGGAGTCTCGGTTGCGGCCGCAGAAACGCCTATCTATTCCCCTCACAATTGAATCCCCTATCACTATCGCTCTCCCACTCTTTTTCTTGCCCTCCTGTGCAGCAGAGCCAGCCACGGTGCCATGAACTTGGCTGCTGCTGCCCTCCCCTGATGAGTCATTCCCCTCAACAGTACCCAAAGCGGTGTATCTGTTTTGAAGGGGGATGACCGCAGGGGACCCCTGCACTACCTTCCTTGCTCTACTCTTCCTGCTGGTCTTCCATTCCCTATCTGGCTGTGGACCCTTTCCCTGCGGTAAGACCAACTCACTACACGTGATACTCACGTCATTCTCAGCATCGTGGATGCTCCAGAGTAAATCCACCCTCAGCTCCAATTCCGTAACGCGGACCGTCAGGAGCTGGAGGCGGATACACTTCCCGCACACGTAGTCGTCAGGGACACCGGAAGTGTCCCTGAGTTCCCACATGGTACAGGAGGAGCATAACACCCGACCGAGCTCTCCTGCCATGTCTTAACCCTTAGATACACTTAAACTGGTAATAACAATGTTAAAAGTTACTGACCAATATAAGAAGAAAAAGAAAAACTACTCACCAATCACCAGCCAATCACTTACCCCCTAGGCTGTGACGTCACCTTTGTTTTTTTACCTTCTCCCTGCAGCTGCACCGGCACGCCTCTCGCCGACCCCGGACTCGCGCTGCACCGAACTGGTGCTCTCCACTCTCTGTCTTGTGACAGTGGGAACTGGTGCTCTCCACTCTCTGTCTTGTGACAGTGGGAACTGGTGCTCTCCACTCTCTGTCCTGTGACAGTGGGAACTGGTGCTCTCCACTCTCTCTCCTGCGACAGTTTGAACTGGTGCTCTCCACTCTCCCGTCCTTTGACAGTGGGAACTGTTGCTCTCCACTCTCTGTCATGTGACAGTGGGAACTGGTGCTCTCCAATCTCTGTCCTGTGACAGTGGGAACTGGTGCTCTCCACTCTCTGTCCTGTGACAGTGGGAACTGCTGCTCTCCACTCTCTGTCCTGTGATAGTGGGAACTGGTGCTCTCCACTCTCCCGTCCTGTGACAGTTTGAACTGGTGCTCCCCACTCTCTGTCCTGTGACAGTGGGAGCTGGTGCTCTCCATTCTCTGTCTTGTGACAGTGGGAACTGGTGCTCTTCCCTCTCCCGTCCTGTGACAGTTTGAACTGATGCTCTCCACTCTCACGTCCTGTGACAGTTCGAACTGGTGCTCTCCACTCTCTCTCCTGTGACAGTGGGAACTGGTGCTCTCCACTTTCTGTCCTTTGACAGTGGGATCTGGTGCTCTCCACTCTCTGTCCTGTGACAGTGGGAACTGGTACTCTCCACTCTCTGTCTTGTGACAGTGGGAACTGGTACTCTCCACTCTCTGTCCTTTGACAGTGGGATCTGGTGCTCTCCAATCTCTGTCCTGTGACAGTGGGAACTGGTGCTCTCCACTCTCTGTCCTGTGACAGTGGGAACTGGTACTCTCCACTCTCTCTCCTGCGACAGTGGGAACTGGTAATCTCCACTCTCTCTCCTGTGACAGTGGGAACTGGTGCTCTCCACTCTCTCTCCTGCGAAAGTGGGAACTGGTGCTCTCCACTCTCTGTCCTGTGACAGTGGGAACTGGTACTCTCCACTCTCTCTCCTGCGACAGTGGGAACTGGTACTCTCCACTCTCCCGTCCTGTGACAGTGGGAACTGGTGCTCTCCACTCTCTGTCCTGTGACAGTGGGAACTGGTGCGCTCCACTCTCTCTCCTGTGACAGTGGTTACTGGTGCTCTCCACTCTCTGTCGTGTGACAGTGGGAACTGGTGCTCTCCACTCTCTGTCCTGTGACAGTGGGAACTGGTGCTCTCCACTCTCTCTCCTGTGACAGTGGGATCTGGTGCTCTCCACTCTCTGTCCTGTGACAGTGGGAACTGGTGCTCTCCACTCTCTGTCCTGTGACAGTGGGAACTGGTACTCTCCACTCTCTCTCCTGCGACAGTGGGAACTGGTAATCTCCACTCTCTCTCCTGTGACAGTGGGAAGAGGTGCTCTCCACTCTCTCTCCTGCGAAAGTGGGAACTGGTGCTCTCCACTCTCTGTCCTGTGACAGTGGGAACTGGTACTCTCCACTCTCTCTCCTGCGACAGTGGGAACTGGTACTCTCCACTCTCCCGTCCCGTGACAGTGGGAACTGGTGCTCTCCACTCTCTGTCCTGTGACAGTGGGAACTGGTGCGCTCCACTCTCTCTCCTGTGACAGTGGTTACTGGTGCTCTCCACTCTCTGCCTGTGACAGTGGGAACTGGTGCTCTCCACGCTCTGTCCTGTGACAGTGGGAACTGGTGCTCTCCACTCTCTGTCTTGTGACAGTGGGAACTGGTGCTCTCTACTCTCTCTCCTGCGAAAGTTGGAACTGGTGCTCTTCACTCTCCCGTCCTGTGACAGTGGGAACTTGTGCTCTTCACTCTCTGTCCTGTGACAGTTTGAACTGGTGCTCTCCACTCTCTGTCCTGTGACAGTCGGAACTGGTGCTCTCCACTCTCTGTCCTGTGACAGTAGGAACTGGTGCTTGCCACTCTCTGTCCTGTGACAGTGGGAACTGGTGCTCTCCACTCTCCCGTCCTGTGACAGTTTGAACTGGTGCTCTCCACTCTCCCGTCCTGTGAGAGGGGGAACTGGTGCTCTCCACTCTCCCATCCTGTGACAGTTTGAACTGGTGCTCTCCACTCTCCCGTCCTGTGACAGGGGGAACTGGTGCTCTCCACTCTCCCGTCCTGTGACAGTTTGAACTGGTGCTCTCCACTCTCCATTCCTGCGACAGTGGGAACTAGTGCTCTCCACTCTCCCATCCTGTGACAGTGGGAACTGGTGCTCTCCACTCTCCCGTCCTGTGACAGTGGGAACTGGTGCTCCCCACTCTCTGTCCTGTGACAGTGGCAACTGGTGCTCTCCACTCTCTGCCTTGTGACAGATTGAACTGGTGCTCTCCACTTTCTGTCCTGTGACAGTGGGAACTGGTGCCCTCCATTCTCTGTCCTGTGACAGTGGGAACTGGTGCTCTCCACTCTCTGCCCTGTGACAGTTTGAACTGGTGCTCTCCACTCTCTGTCCTGTGACAGTGGGAACTGGTGCTCTCCACTCTCTGTCCTGTGACAGTGGGAACTGGTGCTCTCCACTCTCTGTCCTGTGACAGATTGAACTGGTGCTCTCCACTCTCTGTCCTGTGACAGTGGGAACTGGTGCTCTCCACTCCCCTTCCTGTGACAGTGGGAACTGGTGCTCTCCACTCTCCCGTCCTGTGACAGTGGGAACTGGTGATCTCCACTCTCTGTCCTGTGACAGTGGGAACTGGTGCTCTCCACTCTCTGCCTTGTGACAGTTTGAACTGGTGCTCTCCACTTTCTGTCCTGTGACAGTGGGTACTGGTGCTCTCCACTTTCTGTCCTGTGACAGTGGGAACTGGTGGTCTCCACTCTCTGCCCTGTGACAATTTGAACTGGTGCTCTCCACTCTTTGTCCTGTGACAGTGGGAACTGGTGCTCTCCACTCTCTGTCCTGTGACAGTGGGAACTGGTGCTCTCCACTCTCTGTCCTGTGACAGATTGAACTGGTGCTCTCCACTCTCTGTCCTGTGACAGTGGGAACTGGTGCTCTCAACTCCCCTTCCTGTGACAGTGGGAACTGGTGCTCTCCACTCTTTGTCCTGTGACAGTGGGAACTGGTGCTCTCCACTCTCCCGTCCTGTGACAGTGGGAACTGGTGCTCTCCACTCTCTGTCCTGTGACAGTGGGAACTGGTGCTCTCCACTCTCTGTCCTGTGACAGTGGGAACTGGTGCTCTCCACTCTCTGTCCTGTGACAGTGGGAACTGCTGCTCTCCACTCTCTGTCCTGTGACAGTGGGAACTGGTGCTCTCCATTCTCGCGTCCTGTGACAGTGCGAACTGGTGCTCTCCACTTTCTGTCCTGTGACAGTTTGAACTGGTGCTCTCCACTCTCCCGTCCTGTGACAGTTGGAACTCGTGCTCTCCACTCTCCCGTATTGTGACAGTGGGAACTGGTGCTCTCCACTCTCTCTCCTGTCACAGTTTGAACTGGTGCTCTCCACTATCTCTCCTGTGACAGTGGGAACTGTTGCTCTCCACTCTCTGTCCTGTGATAGTGGGAACTGGTGCTCTCCACTCTCTCTCCTGTGACAGTGGGAACTGGTGCTCTCCACTCTCTGTCCTTTGACAGTGGGATCTGATGCTCTCCACTCTCTGTCCTGTGACAGTGGGAACTGGTGCTCTCCACACTCTGTCCTGTGATAGTGGCAACTGGTGCTCTCCACGCTCTGTCCTGTGACAGTGGGAACTGGTGCTCTCCACTCTCTGTCCTGTGACAGTGGGAACTGGTGCTCTCCACTCACTGTCCTGTGACAGAGTGAACTGGTGCTCTCCACTCTCTGTCCTGTGACAGTGGGAACTGGTGCTCTCCACACTCTGTCCTGTGATAGTGGGAACTGGTGCTCTCCACTCTCTGTCCTGTGACAGTGGGAACTGGTGCTCTCCACTCTCTGTCCTGTGACAGTGGGAACTGGTGCTCTCCACTCACTGTCCTGTGACAGAGCGAACTGGTGCTCTCCACTCTCTGTCCTGTGACAGTGGGAACTGGTGCTCTCCACTCTCTCTCCTGTGACAGTGGGAACTGGTGCTCTCCACTCTCTCTCCTGTGACAGTGGGAGCTGGTGCTCTCCTCACTCTGTCCTGTGACAGTGGGAACTGGTGCTCTCCAGTCTCTGTCCTGTGATAGTGGGAACTGGTGCTCTCCACTTTCTGTCCTGTGACAGTTTGAACTGGTGCTCTCCACTCTCTGTCCTGTGACAGTGGGAACTGGTGCTCTCCACTCTCTGTCCTGTGATAGTGGGAACTGGTGCTCTCCACTCTCCCATCCTGTGACAGTTTGAACTGGTGCTCCCCACTCTCTGTCCTGTGACAGTGGGAGCTGGTGCTCTCCATTCTCTGTCTTGTGACAGTGGGAACTGGTGCTCTACACTTTCCCGTCCTGTGACAGTGGGTACTGGTGCTCTCCACTCTCTGTCCTGTGACTGTTTGAACTGGTGCTCTCCACTCTCCCGTCCTGTGACAGTTCGAACTGGTACTCTCCACTCTCTGTCCTGCGAAAGTGGGAACTGGTGATCTCCACTCTCTGTCCTGTGACAATGGGAACTGGTGCGCTCCACTCTCTCTCCTGTGACAGTGGTTACTGGTGCTCTCCACTCTCTGTCCTGTGACAGTGGAAACTGGTGCTCTCCACTCTCTGTCCTGTGACAGTTTGAACTGGTGCTCTCCACTCTTTGTCCTGTGACAGTCGGAACTGGTGCTCTCCATTCTCTGTCCTGTGACAGTAGGAACTGGTGCTCTCCACTCTCTCTCCTGTGACAGTGGGAACTGGTGCTCTCCACTCTCTGCCTGTGACAGTGGGAACTAGTGCTCTCCACGCTCTGTACTGTGACAGTGGGAACTGGTGCTCTCCACTCTCTGTCTTGTGACAGTGGGAACTGGTGCTCTCTACTCTCTCTCCTGCGAAAGTTGGAACTGGTGCTCTCCACTCTCCCGTCCTGTGACAGTGGGAACTGGTGCACTCCACTCTCTCTCCTGTGATAGTGGGAACTGGTGCTCGCCACTCTCTATCCTGTGACAGTGGGAACTGGTGCTCGCCACTCTCTCTCCTGTGACAATGGGAACTGGTGCTCTCCACTCTCTCTCCTGTGATAGTGGGAACTGGTGCTCGCCACTCTCTCTCCTGTGATAGTGGGAACTGGTGCTCTCCACTCTCCCGTCCTGTGACAGTTTGAACTGGTGCTCTCCACTCTCCCCTCCTGTGAGAGGGGGAACTGGTGCTCTCCACTCTCCCATCCTGTGACAGTTTGAACTGGTGCTCTCCACTCTCCCGTCCTGTGACAGAGGGAACTGGTGCTCTCCACTCTCCCGTCCTGTTACAGTTTGAACTGGTGCTCTCCACTCTCCCTTCCTGTGACAGTGGGAACTGGTGCTCTCCACTCTCCCGTCCTGTGACAGTGGGAACTGGTGCTCTCCACTCTCTGCCTTGTGACAGTTTGAACTGGTGCTCTCCACTTTCTGTCCTGTGACAGTATGAACTGGTGCCTTCCACTCTCTGTCCTGTGACAATGGGAACTGGTGCTCTCCACTCTCTGCCCTGTGACAGTTTGAACTGGTGCTCTCCACTCTCTGTCCTGTGACAGTGGGAACTGGTGCTCTCCACTCTCTGTCCTGTGACAGTGGGAACTGGTGCTCTCCACTCTCTGTCCTGTGACAGATTGAACTGGTGCTCACCACTCTCTGTCCTGTGACAGTGGGAACTGGTGCTCTCCACTCTCTGTCCTGTGACAGTGGGAACTGGTGCTCTCAATTCTCTGTCCTGTGACAGTTTGAACTGGTGCTCTCCACTCTTTGTCCTGTGACAGTGGGAACTAGTGCTTGCCACTCTGTCCTGTGACTGTTTGAACTGGTGCTCTCCACTCTCTGTCCTGTGACAGTGGGAACTGGTGCTCTCCACTCTCTGTCCTGTGACAGTGGGAACTGCTGCTCTCCACTCTCTGTCCTGTGACAGTGGGAACTGGTGCTCTCCACTCTCGCGTCCTGTGACAGTGCGAACTGGTGCTCTCCACACTCTGTCCTGTGACAGTGGGAACTGGTGCCCTCCATTCTCTGTCCTGTGACAGTGTGAACTGGTGCTCTCCACTCTCTGTCCTGTGATAGTGGGAACTGGTGCTCTCCACTCTCTGTCCTGTGACAGTTGGAACTGGTGCTCTCCACTCTCCCGTATTGTGACAGTGGGAACTGGTGCTCTCCACTCTCTCTCCTGTCACAGTTTGAACTGGTGCTCTCCACTCTCTCTCCTGTGACAGTGGGAACTGGTGCCCTCCATTCTCTGTCCTGTGACAGTGGGAACAGGTGCTCTCCACTCTCTGTCCTGTGACAGTGGGATCTGGTGCTCTCCACTCTCTGTCCTGTGACAGTGGGAACTGATGCTCTCCACTCTCTGTCCTGTGATAGTGGGAACTGGTGCTCTCCACTCTCTGTCCTGTGACAGTGGGAACTGGTGCTCTCCACTCACTTTCCTGTGACAGTGCGAACTGGTGCTCTCCACTCTCCCATCCTGTGACAGTTTGAACTGGTGCTCCCCACTCTCTGTCCTGTGACAGTGGGAACTGGTGCTCTCCATTCTCTGTCTTGTGACAGTGGGAACTGGTGCTCTACACTCTCCCGTCCTGTGACAGTGGGAACTGGTGCTCTCCACACTCTGTCCTGTGACTGTTTGAACTGGTGCTCTCCACTCTCCCGTCCTGTGACAGTTCGAACTGGTACTCTCCACTCTCTCTCCTGTGACAGTGGGAACTGGTGCCCTCCACTCTCTGTCCTGTGACAGTGGGAACTGGTGCTCTCCACTCTCTCTCCTGCGAAAGTGGGAACTGGTGATCTCCACTCTCTGTCCTGTGACAGTGGGAACTGGTGCGCTCCACTCTCTCTCCAGTGAAAGTGGTTACTGGTGCTCTCCACTCTCTGTCCTGTGACAGTGGAAACTGGTGCTCTCCACTCTCTGTCCTGTGACAGTTTGAACTGGTGCTCTCCACTCTTTGTCCTGTGACAGTCGAAACTGGTACTCTCCATTCTCTGTCCTGTGAGAGTAGGAACTGGTGCTCTCCACTCTCTCTCCTGTGACAGTGGGAACTGGTGCTCTCCACTCTCTGCCTGTGACAGTGGGAACTGGTGCTCTCCACGCTCTGTACTGTGACAGTGGGAACTGGTGCTCTCCAATCTCTGTCTTGTGACAGTGGGAACTGGTGCTCTCCACTCTCTCTCCTGCGAAAGTTGGAACTAGTGCTCTCCACTCTCCCGTCCTGTGACAGTTTGAACTGGTGCTCTCCACTCTCCCGTCCTGTGAGAGGGGGAACTGGTGCTCTCCACTCTCCCATCCTGTGACAGTTTGAACTGGTGCTCTCCACTCTCCCGTCCTGTGACAGGGGGAACTGGTGCTCTCCACTCTCCCGTCCTGTGACAGTTTGAACTGGTGCTCTCCACTCTCCCTTCCTGTGACAGTGGGAACTGGTGCTCTTCACTCTCCCATCCTGTGACAGTGGGAACTGGTGCTCTCCACTCTCTGTCCTGTGACAGTGGCAACTGGTGCCCTCCACTCTCTGCCTTGTGACAGTTTGAACTGGTGCTCTCCACTTTCTGTCCTGTGACAGTTTGAACTGGTGCCCTCCGCTCTCTGTCCTGTGACAGTGGGAACTGGTGCTCTCCACTCTCTGCCCTGTGACAGTTTGAACTGGTGCTCTCCACTCTTTGTCCTGTGACAGTGGGAACTGGTGCTCTCCACTCTCTGTCCTGTGACAGTGGGAACTGGTGCTCTCCACTCTCTGTCCTGTGACAGATTGAACTGGTGCTCTCCACTCTCTGTCCTGTGACAGTGGGAACTGGTGCTCTCCACTCCCCTTCCTGTGACAGTCGGAACTGGTGCTCTCCATTCTCTGTCCGGTGACAGTGGGAACTGGTGCTCTCCACTCTCTGTCCTGTGACAGTTTGAACTGGTGCTCTCCACTCTTTGTCCTGTGAGAGTGGGAACTAGTGCTTGCCACTCTGTCCTGTGACTGTTTGAACTGGTGCTCTCCATCTCTGTCCTGTGACAGTGGGAACTGGTGCTCTCCACTCTCTGTCCTGTGACAGTGGGAACTGGTGCGCTCCACTCTCTGTCCTGTGACAGTGGGAACTGCTGCTCTCCACTCTCTGTACTGTGACAGTGGGAACTGGTGCTCTCCACTCTCGCGTCCTGTGACAGTGCGAACTGGTGCTCTCCACACTCTGTCCTGTGACAGTGGGAACTGGTGCCCTCCATTCTCTGTCCTGTGACAGTGTGAACTGGTGCTCTCCACTCTCTGTCCTGTGATAGTGGGAACTGGTGCTCTCCACTCTCTGTCCTGTTACAGTGGGAACTGGTGCTCTCCACTCTCTGTCCTGTTACAGTGGGAACTGGTGCTCTCCACTCTCTGTCCTGTGACAGTTGGAACTGGTGCTCTGCACTCTCCCGTATTGTGACAGTGGGAACTGGTGCTCTCCACTCTCTCTCCTGTCACAGTTTGAACTGGTGCTCTCCACTCTCTCTCCTGTGACAGTGGGAACTGGTGCCCTCCATTCTCTGTCCTGTGACAGTGGGAACAGGTGCTCTCCACTCTCTGTCCTGTGACAGTGGGATCTGGTGCTCTGTTAGGTGAGTGGGCAAATGCATGGCAGATGAAGTATAATGTGGATAAATGTGAGGTTATCCACTTTGGTGGTAAAAACAGAGAGACAGACTATTATCTGAATGGTGACAGATTAGGAAAAGGGAAGGTGCAACGAGACCTGGGTGTCATGGTACATCAGTCATTGAAGGTTGGCATGCAGGTACAGCAGGTGGTTAAGAAAGCAAATGGCATGTTGGCCTTCATAGCAAGGGGATTTGAATACAGGGGCAGGGAGGTGTTGCTACAGTTGTACAGGGCCTTGGTGAGGCCACACCTGGAGTATTGTGTACAGTTTTGGTCTCCTAACTTGAGGAAGGACATTCTTGCTATTGAGGGAGTGCAGCGAAGGTTCACCAGACTGATTCCCGGGATGGCGGGACTGACCTATCAAGAAAGATTGGATCAACTGGGCTTGTATTCACTGGAGTTCAGAAGAATGAGAGGGGATCTCATAGATACGTTTAAAATTCTGATGGGTTTAGACAGGTTAGATGCAGAAAGAATGTTCCCAATGTTGGGGAAGTCCAGAACCAGGGGTCACAGTCTGAGGATAAGGGGTAAGCCATTTAGGACCGAGATGAGGAGAAACTTCTTCACCCAGAGAGTGGTGAACCTGTGGAATTCTCTACCACAGAAAGTAGTTGAGGCCAATTCACTAAATATATTCAAAAGGGAGTTAGATGAAGTCCTTACTACTCGGGGGATCAAGGGTTATGGCGAGAAAGCAGGAAGGGGGTACTGAAGTTTCATGTTCAGCCATGAACTCATTGAATGGCGGTGCAGGCTAGAAGGGCTGAATGGCCTACTCCTGCACCTATTTTCTATGTTTCTATGTTTCTATGTTTCTCCACTCTCTGTCCTGTGACAGTGGGAACTGGTGCTCTCCACTCTCTGTCCTGTGATAGTGGGAACTGGTGCTCTCCACTCTCTGTCCTGTGACAGTGGGAACTGGTGCTCTCCACTCACTTTCCTGTGACAGTGGGAACTGGTGCTCTCCACTCTTTCTCCTGTGACAGTGGGAGCTGGTGCTCTCCTCACTCTGTCCTGTGACAGTGGGAACTGGTGCTCTCCAGTCCCTGTCCTGTGACAGTGGGAACTGGTGCTCTACACTCTCCCGTTTTGTGACAGTTCGAACTGGTACTCTCCACTCTCTCTCCTGTGACAGTGGGAACTGGTGCTCTCCACTCTCTCTCCTGCGACAGTTCGAACTGGTGCTCTCCACTCTCCCGTCCTGTGACAGTGGGAACTGGTGCTCTCCACTCTCTGTCCTGTGACAGTTTGAACTGGTGCTCTCCACTCTCCCGTCCTGTGACAGTGGGAACTGGTGCTCTCCACACTCCCGTCCTGTGACAGTTTGAACTAGTGCTCTCCACTCTCCCGTCCTGTGACAGTTTGAACTGGTGCTCTCCACTCTCCCTTCCTGCGACAGTGGGAACTGGTGCTCTCCACTCTCCCATCCTGTGACAGTGGGAACTGGTGCTCTCCACTCTCCCGTCCTGTGACAGTGGGAACTGGTGCTCTCCACTCTCTGTCCTGTGACAGTGGGAACTGGTGCTCTCCACTCTCCCGTCCTGTGACAGTTTGAACTGGTGCTCTCCACTCTCCCTTCCTGCGACAGTGGGAACTGGTACTCTCCACTCTCCCATCCTGTGACAGTGGGAACTGGTGCTCTCCACTCTCCCGTCCTGTGACAGTGGGAACTGGTGCTCTCCACTCTCTGTCCTGTGACAGTGGGAACTGGTGCTCTCCACTCTCTGCCTTGTGACAGTTTGAACTGGTGCTCTCCACTTTCTGTCCTGTGACAGTGGGAATTGGTGCTCTCCACTCTCTGTCCTGTGACAGTGGGAACTGGTGCTCTCCACTCTCTGTCCTGTGACAGATTGAACTGGTGCTCTCCACTCTCTGTCCTGTGACAGTGGGAACTGGTGCTCTCCACTCCCCTTCCTGTGACAGTGGGAACTGGTGCTCTCCATTCTCTGTCCTGTGACAGTGGGAACTGGTGCTCTCCACTCTCTGTCCTGTGACAGTTTGAACTGGTGCCCTCCACTATTTGTCCTGTGACAGTGGGAACAGGTGCTCTCCACTCTCTGTCCTGTGACAGTGGGAACTGGTGCTCTCCAATCTCTGTCCTGTGACAGTTTGAACTGCTGCTCTCCACTCTCCCGTCCTGTGACAGTTGGAACTGGTGCTCTCCACTCTCCCGTATTGTGACAGTGGGAACTGGTGCTCTCCACTCTCTCTCCTGCCACAGTTTGAACTGGTGCTCTCCACTCTCTCTCCTGTGACAGTGGGAAATGGTGCTCTCCACTCTCTGTCCTGTGACAGTGGGAACTGGTACTCTCCACTCTCCCTTCCTGTGACAGTGGGAACTGGTGCTCTCCACTCTCCTGTCCTGTGACAGTGGGAACTGGTGCTCCCCACTCTCTGTGCTGTGACAGTGGGAACTGGTGCTCTCCACTCTCCCGTCCTGTGACAGTGGGAACTGGTGCGCTCCACTCTCTGCCCTCTGACAGTGGGAACTGGTGCTCTCCACTCTCTGTCCTGTGACAGTGGGAACTGGCGCTCTCCACTCTCCCGTCCTGTGACAGTGGGAACTGGTGCTCTCCACTCTCCCGTCCTGTGACAGTGGGAACTGGTGCTCTCCACTCTCTGTCCTGTGACAGTGGGAACTGGTGCTCTCCACTCTCTGTCCTGTGACAGTTTGAACTGGTGCTCTCCACTCTCCCGTCCTGTGACAGTTGGAACTGGTGCTCTCCACTCTCTGCCCTGTGATAGTGGGAAATGGTGCTCTCCACGCTCTGTCCTGTGACAGTGGGAACTGGTGCTCTCCACTCTCCCGTCCTGTGACAGTGGGAACTGGTGCTCTCCACTCTCTGTCTTGTGACAGTGGGAACTGGTGGTCTCCACTCTCTCTCCTGCGACAGTTCGAACTGGTGCTCTCCACTCTCCCGTCCTGTGACAGTGGGAACTGGTGCTCTCCACTCTCTGTCCTGTGACAGTTTGAACTGGTGCTCTCCACTCTCCCGTCCTGTGACAGTGGGAACTGGTGCTCTCCACTCTCCCGTCCTGTGACAGTTTGAACTAGTGCTCTCCACTCTCCCGTCCTGTGACAGTTTGAACTGGTGCTCTCCACTCTCCCGTCCTGTGACAGGGGGAACTGGTGCTCTCCACTCTCCCGTCCTGTGACAGTTTGAACTGGTACTCTCCACTCTCCCTTCCTGCGACAGTGGGAACTGGTGCTCTCCACTCTCTGTCCTGTGACAGTGGGAACTGGTGCTCTCCACTCTCTGTCCTGTGACAGTGGGAACTGGTGCTCTCCACTCTCCTGTCCTGTGACAGTTGGAACTGGTGCTCTCCACTCTCTGCCCTGTGACAGTGGGAACTGGTGCTCTCCACTCTCTGTCCTGTGACAGTGGGAACTGGTGCTCTCCACGTTCTGTCCTGTGACAGTGGGAACTGGTGCTCTCCACTCTCCCGTCCTGTGACAGTGGGAACTGGTGCTCTCCACTCTCTGTCCTGTGACAGTGGGAACTGGTGCTCTCCATTCTCCTGTTCTGTGACAGTTGGAACTGGTGCTCTCCACTCTCTGCCCTGTGACAGTGGGAAATGGTGCTCTCCACGCTCTGTCCTGTGACAGTGGGAACTGGTGCTCTCCACTCTCCCGTCCTGTGACAGTGGGAACTGGTGGTCTCCACTCTCTGTCTTGTGACAGTGGGAACTGGTGCTCTCCACTCTCTCTCCTGCGACAGTTCGAACTGGTGCTCTCCATTCTCCCGTCCTGTGACAGTAGGAACTGGTGCTCTCCACTCTCTGTCCTGTGACAGTTTGAACTGGTGCTCTCCACTCTCCCGTCCTGTGACAGTGGGAACTGGTGCTCTCCACTCTCCCGTCCTGTGACAGTTTGAACTAGTGATCTCCACTCTCCCGTCCTGTGACAGTTTGAACTGGTGCTCTCCACTCTCCCGTCCTATGACAGGGGGAACTGGTGCTCTCCACTCTCCCGTCCTGTGACAGTTTGAACTGGTGCTCTCCACTCTCCCTTCCTGCGACAGTGGGAACTAGTGCTCTCCACTCTCCCATCCTGTGACAGTGGGAACTTGTGCTCTCCACTCTCCCGTCCTGTGACAGTGGGAACTGGTGCTCTCCACTCTCTGTCCTGTGACAGTGGGAACTGGTGCTCTCCACTCTCTGCCTTGTGACAGTTTGAACTGGTGCTCTCCACTTTCTGTCCTGTGACAGTGGGAACTGGTGCTCTCCACTCTCTGTCCTGTGACAGTGGGAACTGGTGCTCTCCACTCTCTGCCCTGTGACAGTTTGAACTGTTGCTCTCCACTCTCTGTCCTGTGACAGTGGGAACTGTTGCTCTCCACTCTCTGTCCTGTGACAGTGGGAACTGGTGCTCTCCACTCTCTGTCCTGTGACAGATTGAACTGGTGCTCTCCACTCTCTGTCCTGTGACAGTGGGAACTGGTGCTCTCCACTCTCTATCCTGTGACAGTGGGAGCTGGTGCTCTCCATTCTCTGTCTTGTGACAGTGGGAACTGGTGCTCTACACTGTCCCGTCCTGTGACAGTGGGAACTGGTGCTCTCCACTCTCTGTCCTGTGACAGTTTGAACTGGTGCTCTCCACTCTCACGTCCTGTGACAGTTCGAACTGGTGCTCTCCACTCTCTCTCCTGTGACAGTGGGAACTGGTGCTCTCCACTCTCTGTCCTTTGACAGTGGGATCTGGTGCTCTCCACTCTCTCTCCTGTGACAGTGGGAACTGGTACTCTCCACTCTCTGTCCTTTGACAGTGGGATCTGGTGCTCTCCACTCTCTGTCCTGTGACAGTGGGAACTGGTGCTCTCCACTCTCTGTCCTGTGACAGTGGGAACTGGTACTCTCCACTCTCTCTCCTGCGATAGTGGGAACTGGTAATCTCCACTCTCTCTCCTGTGACAGTGGGAACTGGTGCTCTCCACTCTCTCTCCTGCGAAAGTGGGAACTGGTGCTCTCCACTCTCTGCCCTGTGACAGTGGGAACTGGTACTCTCCACTCTCTCTCCTGCGACAGTGGGAACTGGTACTCTCCACTCTCCCGTCCTGTGACAGTGGGAACTGGTGCTCTCCACTCTCTGTCCTGTGACAGTGGGAACTGGTGCGCTCCACTCTCTCTCCTGTGACAGTGGTTACTGGTGCTCTCCACTCTCTGTCGTGTGACAGTGGGAACTGGTGCTCTCCACTCTCTGTCCTGTGACAGTTTGAACTGGTGCTCTCCACTCTTTGTCCTGTGACAGTCGGAACTGGTGCTCTCCACTCTCTGTCCTGTGACAGTAGGAACTGGTGCTCTCCACTCTCTCTCCTGTGACAGTGGGAACTGGTGCTCTCCACTCTCTGCCTGTGACAGTGGGAACTGGTGCTCTTCACTCTCTGTCCTGTGACAGTTTGAACTGGTGCTGTCCACTCTCTGTCCTGTGACAGTCGGAACTGGTGCTCTCCACTCTCTGTCCTGTGACAGTAGGAACTGGTGCTTGCCACTCTCTGTCCTGTGACAGTGGGAACTAGTGCTCTCCACTCTCCCGTCCTGTGACAGTTTGAACTGGTGCTCTCCACTCTCCCGTCCTGTGAGAGGGGGAACTTGTGCTCACCACTCTCCCATCCTGTGACAGTTTGAACTGGTGCTCTCCACTCTCCCGTCCTGTGACAGGGGGAACTGGTGCTCTCCACTCTCCCGTCCTGTGACAGTTTGAACTGGTGCTCTCCACTCTCCCTTCCTGCGACAGTGGGAACTAGTGCTCTCCACTCTCCCATCCTGTGACAGTGGGAACTGGTGCTCTCCACTCTCCCGTCCTGTGACAGTGGGAACTGGTGCTCTCCACTCTCTGTCCTGTGACAGTGGCAACTGGTGCTCTCCACTCTCTGCCTTGTGACAGATTGAACTGCTGCTCTCCACTTTCTGTCCTGTGACAGTGGGAACTGGTGCCCTCCATTCTCTGTCCTGTGACAGTGGGAACTGGTGCTCTCCACTCTCTGCCCTGTGACAGTTTGAACTGGTGCTCTCCACTCTCTGTCCTGTGACAGTGGGAACTGGTGCTCTCCACTCTCTGTCCTGTGACAGTGGGAACTGGTGCTCTCCACTCTCTGTACTGTGACAGATTGAACTGATGCTCTCCACTCTCTGTCCTGTGACAGTGGGAACTGGTGCTCTCCACTCCCCTTCCTGTGACAGTGGGAACTGGTGCTCTCCACTCTCCCGTCCTGTGACAGTGGGAACTGGTGAACTCCACTCTCTGTCCTGTGACAGTGGGAACTGGTGCTCTCCACTCTCTACCTTGTGACAGTTTGAACTGGTGCTCTCCACTTTCTGTCCTGTGACAGTGGGAGCTGGTGCTCTCCATTCTCTGTCTTGTGACAGTGGGAACTGGTGCTCTACACTCTCCCGTCCTGTGACAGTGGGAACTGGTGCTCTCCACTCTCTGT
This sequence comes from Pristiophorus japonicus, assembly GCF_044704955.1. NCBI lineage: Eukaryota > Metazoa > Chordata > Chondrichthyes > Pristiophoridae > Pristiophorus > Pristiophorus japonicus. The sequence goes on along the minus strand of NW_027254442.1, from coordinate 270,884 downwards.
CCTGTGACAGTTTGAACTGGTGCTCTCCACTCTCACGTCCTGTGACAGTTCGAACTGGTGCTCTCCACTCTCTCTCCTGTGACAGTGGGAACTGGTGCTCTCCACTCTCTGTCCTTTGACAGTGGGATCTGGTGCTCTCCACTCTCTCTCCTGTGACAGTGGGAACTGGTACTCTCCACTCTCGGTCCTTTGACAGTGGGATCTGGTGCTCTACACTCTCTGTCCTGTGACAGTGGGAACTGGTGCTCTCCACTCTCTGTCCTGTGACAGTGGGAACTGGTACTCTCCACTCTCTCTCCTGCGATAGTGGGAACTGGTAATCTCCACTCTCTCTCCTGTGACAGTGGGAACTGGTGCTCTCCACTCTCTCTCCTGCGAAAGTGGGAACTGGTGCTCTCCACTCTCTGTCCTGTGACAGTGGGAACTGGTACTCTCCACTCTCTCTCCTGCGACAGTGGGAACTGGTACTCTCCACTCTCCCGTCCTGTGACAGTGGGAACTGGTGCTCTCCACTCTCTGTCCTGTGACAGTGGGAACTGGTGCGCTCCACTCTCTCTCCTGTGACAGTGGGATCTGGTGCTCTCCACTCTCTGTCCTGTGACAGTGGGAACTGGTGCTCTCCACTCTCTGTCCTGTGACAGTTTGAACTGGTGCTCTCCACTCTTTGTCCTGTGACAGTCGGAACTGGTGCTCTCCACTCTCTGTCCTGTGACAGTAGGAACTGGTGCTCTCCACTCTCTCTCCTGTGACAGTGGGAACTGGTGCTCTCCACTCTCTGCCTGTGACAGTGGGAACTGGTGCTCTCCAGGCTCTGTCCTGTGACAGTGGGAACTGGTGCTCTCCACTCTCTGTCTTGTGACAGTGGGAACTGGTGCTCTCTACTCTCTCTCCTGCGAAAGTTGGAACTGGTGCTCTTCACTCTCCCGTCCTGTGACAGTGGGAACTGGTGCTCTTCACTCTCTGTCCTGTGACAGTTTGAACTGGTGCTCTCCACTCTCTGTCCTGTGACAGTCGGAACTGGTGCTCTCCACTCTCTGTCCTGTGACAGTAGGAACTGGTGCTTGCCACTCTCTGTCCTGTGACAGTGGGAACTAGTGCTCTCCACTCTCCCGTCCTGTGACAGTTTGAACTGGTGCTCTCCACTCTCCCGTCCTGTGAGAGGGGGAACTTGTGCTCACCACTCTCCCATCCTGTGACAGTTTGAACTGGTGCTCTCCACTCTCCCGTCCTGTGACAGGGGGAACTGGTGCTCTCCACTCTCCCGTCCTGTGACAGTTTGAACTGGTGCTCTCCACTCTCCCTTCCTGCGACAGTGGGAACTAGTGCTCTCCACTCTCCCATCCTGTGACAGTGGGAACTGGTGCTCTCCACTCTCCCGTCCTGTGACAGTGGGAACTGGTGCTCTCCACTCTCTGTCCTGTGACAGTGGCAACTGGTGCTCTCCACTCTCTGCCTTGTGACAGATTGAACTGCTGCTCTCCACTTTCTGTCCTGTGACAGTGGGAACTGGTGCCCTCCATTCTCTGTCCTGTGACAGTGGGAACTGGTGCTCTCCACTCTCTGCCCTGTGACAGTTTGAACTGGTGCTCTCCACTTTCTGTCCTGTGACAGTGGGAGCTGGTGCTCTCCATTCTCTGTCTTGTGACAGTGGGAACTGGTGCTCTACACTCTCCCGTCCTGTGACAGTGGGAACTGGTGCTCTCCACTCTCTGTCCTGTGACAGTTTGAACTGGTGCTCTCCACTCTCACGTCCTGTGACAGTTCGAACTGGTGCTCTCCACTCTCTCTCCTGTGACAGTGGGAACTGGTGCTCTCCACTCTCTGTCCTTTGACAGTGGGATCTGGTGCTCTCCACTCTCTCTCCTGTGACAGTGGGAACTGGTACTCTCCACTCTCGGTCCTTTGACAGTGGGATCTGGTGCTCTCCACTCTCTGTCCTGTGACAGTGGGAACTGGTGCTCTCCACTCTCTGTCCTGTGACAGTGGGAACTGGTACTCTCCACTCTCTCTCCTGCGATAGTGGGAACTGGTAATCTCCACTCTCTCTCCTGTGACAGTGGGAACTGGTGCTCTCCACTCTCTCTCCTGCGAAAGTGGGAACTGGTGCTCTCCACTCTCTGTCCTGTGACAGTGGGAACTGGTACTCTCCACTCTCTCTCCTGCGACAGTGGGAACTGGTACTCTCCACTCTCCCGTCCTGTGACAGTGGTTACTGGTGCTCTCCACTCTCTGTCGTGTGACAGTGGGAACTGGTGCTCTCCACTCTCTGTCCTGTGACAGTTTGAACTGGTGCTCTCCACTCTTTGTCCTGTGACAGTCGGAACTGGTGCTCTCCACTCTCTGTCCTGTGACAGTAGGAACTGGTGCTCTCCACTCTCTCTCCTGTGACAGTGGGAACTGGTGCTCTCCACTCTCTGCCTGTGACAGTGGGAACTGGTGCTCTCCAGGCTCTGTCCTGTGACAGTGGGAACTGGTGCTCTCCACTCTCTGTCTTGTGACAGTGGGAACTGGTGCTCTCTACTCTCTCTCCTGCGAAAGTTGGAACTGGTGCTCTTCACTCTCCCGTCCTGTGACAGTGGGAACTGGTGCTCTTCACTCTCTGTCCTGTGACAGTTTGAACTGGTGCTCTCCACTCTCTGTCCTGTGACAGTCGGAACTGGTGCTCTCCACTCTCTGTCCTGTGACAGTAGGAACTGGTGCTTGCCACTCTCTGTCCTGTGACAGTGGGAACTAGTGCTCTCCACTCTCCCGTCCTGTGACAGTTTGAACTGGTGCTCTCCACTCTCCCGTCCTGTGAGAGGGGGAACTTGTGCTCACCACTCTCCCATCCTGTGACAGTTTGAACTGGTGCTCTCCACTCTCCCGTCCTGTGACAGGGGGAACTGGTGCTCTCCACTCTCCCGTCCTGTGACAGTTTGAACTGGTGCTCTCCACTCTCCCTTCCTGCGACAGTGGGAACTAGTGCTCTCCACTCTCCCATCCTGTGACAGTGGGAACTGGTGCTCTCCACTCTCCCGTCCTGTGACAGTGGGAACTGGTGCTCTCCACTCTCTGTCCTGTGACAGTGGCAACTGGTGCTCTCCACTCTCTGCCTTGTGACAGATTGAACTGCTGCTCTCCACTTTCTGTCCTGTGAAAGTGGGAACTGGTGCCCTCCATTCTCTGTCCTGTGACAGTGGGAACTGGTGCTCTCCACTCTCTGCCCTGTGACAGTTTGAACTGGTGCTCTCCACTCTCTGTCCTGTGACAGTGGGAACTGGTGCTCTCCACTCTCTGTCCTGTGACAGTGGGAACTGGTGCTCTCCACTCTCTGTACTGTGACAGATTGAACTGATGCTCTCCACTCTCTGTCCTGTGACAGTGGGAACTGGTGCTCTCCACTCCCCTTCCTGTGACAGTGGGAACTGGTGCTCTCCACTCTCCCGTCCTGTGACAGTGGGAACTGGTGAACTCCACTCTCTGTCCTGTGACAGTGGGAACTGGTGCTCTCCACTCTCTACCTTGTGACAGTTTGAACTGGTGCTCTCCACTTTCTGTCCTGTGACAGTGGGAGCTGGTGCTCTCCATTCTCTGTCTTGTGACAGTGGGAACTGGTGCTCTACACTCTCCCGTCCTGTGACAGTGGGAACTGGTGCTCTCCACTCTCTGTCCTGTGACAGTTTGAACTGGTGCTCTCCACTCTCTCTCCTGTGACAGTGGGAACTGGTGCTCTCCACTCTCTGTCCTTTGACAGTGGGATCTGGTGCTCTCCACTCTCTCTCCTGTGACAGTGGGAACTGGTACTCTCCACTCTCGGTCCTTTGACAGTGGGATCTGGTGCTCTCCACTCTCTGTCCTGTGACAGTGGGAACTGGTGCTCTCCACTCTTTGTCCTGTGACAGTCAGAACTGGTGCTCTCCACTCTCTGTCCTGTGACAGTAGGAACTGGTGCTCTCCACTCTCTCTCCTGTGACAGTGGGAACTGGTGCTCTCCACTCTCTGCCTGTGACAGTGGGAACTGGTGCTCTCCAGGCTCTGTCCTGTGACAGTGGGAACTGGTGCTCTCCACTCTCTGTCTTGTGACAGTGGGAACTGGTGCTCTCTACTCTCTCTCCTGCGAAAGTTGGAACTGGTGCTCTTCACTCTCCCGTCCTGTGACAGTGGGAACTGGTGCTCTTCACTCTCTGTCCTGTGACAGTTTGAACTGGTGCTCTCCACTCTCTGTCCTGTGACAGTCGGAACTGGTGCTCTCCACTCTCTGTCCTGTGACAGTAGGAACTGGTGCTTGCCACTCTCTGTCCTGTGACAGTGGGAACTAGTGCTCTCCACTCTCCCGTCCTGTGACAGTTTGAACTGGTGCTCTCCACTCTCCCGTCCTGTGAGAGGGGGAACTTGTGCTCACCACTCTCCCATCCTGTGACAGTTTGAACTGGTGCTCTCCACTCTCCCGTCCTGTGACAGGGGGAACTGGTGCTCTCCACTCTCCCGTCCTGTGACAGTTTGAACTGGTGCTCTCCAGTCTCCCTTCCTGCGACAGTGGGAACTAGTGCTCTCCACTCTCCCATCCTGTGACAGTGGGAACTGGTGCTCTCCACTCTCCCGTCCTGTGACAGTGGGAACTGGTGCTCTCCACTCTCTGTCCTGTGACAGTGGCAACTGGTGCTCTCCACTCTCTGCCTTGTGACAGATTGAACTGCTGCTCTCCACTTTCTGTCCTGTGACAGTGGGAACTGGTGCCCTCCATTCTCTGTCCTGTGACAGTGGGAACTGGTGCTCTCCACTCTCTGCCCTGTGACAGTTTGAACTGGTGCTCTCCACTTTCTGTCCTGTGACAGTGGGAGCTGGTGCTCTCCATTCTCTGTCTTGTGACAGTGGGAACTGGTGCTCTACACTCTCCCGTCCTGTGACAGTGGGAACTGGTGCTCTCCACTCTCTGTCCTGTGACAGTTTGAACTGGTGCTCTCCACTCTCACGTCCTGTGACAGTTCGAACTGGTGCTCTCCACTCTCTCTCCTGTGACAGTGGGAACTGGTGCTCTCCACTCTCTGTCCTTTGACAGTGGGATCTGGTGCTCTCCACTCTCTCTCCTGTGACAGTGGGAACTGGTACTCTCCACTCTCGGTCCTTTGACAGTGGGATCTGGTGCTCTCCACTCTCTGTCCTGTGACAGTGGGAACTGGTGCTCTCCACTCTCTGTCCTGTGACAGTGGGAACTGGTACTCTCCACTCTCTCTCCTGCGATAGTGGGAACTGGTAATCTCCACTCTCTCTCCTGTGACAGTGGGAACTGGTGCTCTCCACTCTCTCTCCTGCGAAAGTGGGAACTGGTGCTCTCCACTCTCTGTCCTGTGACAGTGGGAACTGGTACTCTCCACTCTCTCTCCTGCGACAGTGGGAACTGGTACTCTCCACTCTCCCGTCCTGTGACAGTGGGAACTGGTGCTCTCCACTCTCTGTCCTGTGACAGTGGGAACTGGTGCGCTCCACTCTCTCTCCTGTGACAGTGGTTACTGGTGCTCTCCACTCTCTGTCGTGTGACAGTGGGAACTGGTGCTCTCCACTCTCTGTCCTGTGACAGTTTGAACTGGTGCTCTCCACTCTTTGTCCTGTGACAGTCGGAACTGGTGCTCTCCACTCTCTGTCCTGTGACAGTAGGAACTGGTGCTCTCCACTCTCTCTCCTGTGACAGTGGGAACTGGTGCTCTCCACTCTCTGCCTGTGACAGTGGGAACTGGTGCTCTCCAGGCTCTGTCCTGTGACAGTGGGAACTGGTGCTCTCCACTCTCTGTCTTGTGACAGTGGGAACTGGTGCTCTCTACTCTCTCTCCTGCGAAAGTTGGAACTGGTGCTCTTCACTCTCCCGTCCTGTGACAGTGGGAACTGGTGCTCTTCACTCTCTGTCCTGTGACAGTTTGAACTGGTGCTCTCCACTCTCTGTCCTGTGACAGTCGGAACTGGTGCTCTCCACTCTCTGTCCTGTGACAGTAGGAACTGGTGCTTGCCACTCTCTGTCCTGTGACAGTGGGAACTAGTGCTCTCCACTCTCCCGTCCTGTGACAGTTTGAACTGGTGCTCTCCACTCTCCCGTCCTGTGAGAGGGGGAACTTGTGCTCACCACTCTCCCATCCTGTGACAGTTTGAACTGGTGCTCTCCACTCTCCCGTCCTGTGACAGGGGGAACTGGTGCTCTCCACTCTCCCGTCCTGTGACAGTTTGAACTGGTGCTCTCCACTCTCCCTTCCTGCGACAGTGGGAACTAGTGCTCTCCACTCTCCCATCCTGTGACAGTGGGAACTGGTGCTCTCCACTCTCCCGTCCTGTGACAGTGGGAACTGGTGCTCTCCACTCTCTGTCCTGTGACAGTGGCAACTGGTGCTCTCCACTCTCTGCCTTGTGACAGATTGAACTGCTGCTCTCCACTTTCTGTCCTGTGAAAGTGGGAACTGGTGCCCTCCATTCTCTGTCCTGTGACAGTGGGAACTGGTGCTCTCCACTCTCTGCCCTGTGACAGTTTGAACTGGTGCTCTCCACTCTCTGTCCTGTGACAGTGGGAACTGGTGCTCTCCACTCTCTGTCCTGTGACAGTGGGAACTGGTGCTCTCCACTCTCTGTACTGTGACAGATTGAACTGATGCTCTCCACTCTCTGTCCTGTGACAGTGGGAACTGGTGCTCTCCACTCCCCTTCCTGTGACAGTGGGAACTGGTGCTCTCCACTCTCCCGTCCTGTGACAGTGGGAACTGGTGAACTCCACTCTCTGTCCTGTGACAGTGGGAACTGGTGCTCTCCACTCTCTACCTTGTGACAGTTTGAACTGGTGCTCTCCACTTTCTGTCCTGTGACAGTGGGAGCTGGTGCTCTCCATTCTCTGTCTTGTGACAGTGGGAACTGGTGCTCTACACTCTCCCGTCCTGTGACAGTGGGAACTGGTGCTCTCCACTCTCTGTCCTGTGACAGTTTGAACTGGTGCTCTCCACTCTCTCTCCTGTGACAGTGGGAACTGGTGCTCTCCACTCTCTGTCCTTTGACAGTGGGATCTGGTGCTCTCCACTCTCTCTCCTGTGACAGTGGGAACTGGTACTCTCCACTCTCGGTCCTTTGACAGTGGGATCTGGTGCTCTCCACTCTCTGTCCTGTGACAGTGGGAACTGGTGCTCTCCACTCTCTGTCCTGTGACAGTGGGAACTGGTACTCTCCACTCTCTCTCCTGTGATAGTGGGAACTGGTAATCTCCACTCTCTCTCCTGTGACAGTGGGAACTGGTGCTCTCCACTCTCTCTCCTGCGAAAGTGGGAACTGGTGCTCTCCACTCTCTGTCCTGTGACAGTGGGAACTGGTACTCTCCACTCTCTCTCCTGCGACAGTGGGAACTGGTACTCTCCACTCTCCCGTCCTGTGACAGTGGGAACTGGTGCTCTCCACTCTCTGTCCTGTGACAGTGGGAACTGGTGCGCTCCACTCTCTCTCCTGTGACAGTGGTTACTGGTGCTCTCCACTCTCTGTCGTGTGACAGTGGGAACTGGTGCTCTCCACTCTCTGTCCTGTGACAGTTTGAACTGGTGCTCTCCACTCTTTGTCCTGTGACAGTCGGAACTGGTGCTCTCCACTCTCTGTCCTGTGACAGTAGGAACTGGTGCTCTCCACTCTCTCTCCTGTGACAGTGGGAACTGGTGCTCTCCACTCTCTGCCTGTGACAGTGGGAACTGGTGCTCTCCAGGCTCTGTCCTGTGACAGTGGGAACTGGTGCTCTCCACTCTCTGTCTTGTGACAGTGGGAACTGGTGCTCTCTACTCTCTCTCCTGCGAAAGTTGGAACTGGTGCTCTTCACTCTCCCGTCCTGTGACAGTGGGAACTGGTGCTCTTCACTCTCTGTCCTGTGACAGTTTGAACTGGTGCTCTCCACTCTCTGTCCTGTGACAGTCGGAACTGGTGCTCTCCACTCTCTGTCCTGTGACAGTAGGAACTGGTGCTTGCCACTCTCTGTCCTGTGACAGTGGGAACTAGTGCTCTCCACTCTCCCGTCCTGTGACAGTTTGAACTGGTGCTCTCCACTCTCCCGTCCTGTGAGAGGGGGAACTTGTGCTCACCACTCTCCCATCCTGTGACAGTTTGAACTGGTGCTCTCCACTCTCCCGTCCTGTGACAGGGGGAACTGGTGCTCTCCACTCTCCCGTCCTGTGACAGTTTGAACTGGTGCTCTCCAGTCTCCCTTCCTGCGACAGTGGGAACTAGTGCTCTCCACTCTCCCATCCTGTGACAGTGGGAACTGGTGCTCTCCACTCTCCCGTCCTGTGACAGTGGGAACTGGTGCTCTCCACTCTCTGTCCTGTGACAGTGGCAACTGGTGCTCTCCACTCTCTGCCTTGTGACAGATTGAACTGCTGCTCTCCAATTTCTGTCCTGTGACAGTGGGAACTGGTGCCCTCCATTCTCTGTCCTGTGACAGTGGGAACTGGTGCTCTCCACTCTCTGCCCTGTGACAGTTTGAACTGGTGCTCTCCACTTTCTGTCCTGTGACAGTGGGAGCTGGTGCTCTCCATTCTCTGTCTTGTGACAGTGGGAACTGGTGCTCTACACTCTCCCGTCCTGTGACAGTGGGAACTGGTGCTCTCCACTCTCTGTCCTGTGACAGTTTGAACTGGTGCTCTCCACTCTCACGTCCTGTGACAGTTCGAACTGGTGCTCTCCACTCTCTCTCCTGTGACAGTGGGAACTGGTGCTCTCCACTCTCTGTCCTTTGACAGTGGGATCTGGTGCTCTCCACTCTCTCTCCTGTGACAGTGGGAACTGGTACTCTCCACTCTCGGTCCTTTGACAGTGGGATCTGGTGCTCTCCACTCTCTGTCCTGTGACAGTGGGAACTGGTGCTCTCCACTCTCTGTCCTGTGACAGTGGGAACTGGTACTCTCCACTCTCTCTCCTGCGATAGTGGGAACTGGTAATCTCCACTCTCTCTCCTGTGACAGTGGGAACTGGTGCTCTCCACTCTCTCTCCTGCGAAAGTGGGAACTGGTGCTCTCCACTTTCTGTCCTGTGACAGTGGGAACTGGTACTCTCCACTCTCTCTCCTGCGACAGTGGGAACTGGTACTCTCCACTCTCCCGTCCTGTGACAGTGGGAACTGGTGCTCTCCACTCTCTGTCCTGTGACAGTGGGAACTGGTGCGCTCCACTCTCTCTCCTGTGACAGTGGTTACTGGTGCTCTCCACTCTCTGTCGTGTGACAGTGGGAACTGGTGCTCTCCACTCTCTGTCCTGTGACAGTTTGAACTGGTGCTCTCCACTCTTTGTCCTGTGACAGTCGGAACTGGTGCTCTCCACTCTCTGTCCTGTGACAGTAGGAACTGGTGCTCTCCACTCTCTCTCCTGTGACAGTGGGAACTGGTGCTCTCCACTCTCTGCCTGTGACAGTGGGAACTGGTGCTCTCCAGGCTCTGTCCTGTGACAGTGGGAACTGGTGCTCTCCACTCTCTGTCTTGTGACAGTGGGAACTGGTGCTCTCTACTCTCTCTCCTGCGAAAGTTGGAACTGGTGCTCTTCACTCTCCCGTCCTGTGACAGTGGGAACTGGTGCTCTTCACTCTCTGTCCTGTGACAGTTTGAACTGGTGCTCTCCACTCTCTGTCCTGTGACAGTCGGAACTGGTGCTCTCCACTCTCTGTCCTGTGACAGTAGGAACTGGTGCTTGCCACTCTCTGTCCTGTGACAGTGGGAACTAGTGCTCTCCACTCTCCCGTCCTGTGACAGTTTGAACTGGTGCTCTCCACTCTCCCGTCCTGTGAGAGGGGGAACTTGTGCTCACCACTCTCCCATCCTGTGACAGTTTGAACTGGTGCTCTCCACTCTCCCGTCCTGTGACAGGGGGAACTGGTGCTCTCCACTCTCCCGTCCTGTGACAGTTTGAACTGGTGCTCTCCAGTCTCCCTTCCTGCGACAGTGGGAACTAGTGCTCTCCACTCTCCCATCCTGTGACAGTGGGAACTGGTGCTCTCCACTCTCCCGTCCTGTGACAGTGGGAACTGGTGCTCTCCACTCTCTGTCCTGTGACAGTGGCAACTGGTGCTCTCCACTCTCTGCCTTGTGACAGATTGAACTGCTGCTCTCCACTTTCTGTCCTGTGACAGTGGGAACTGGTGCCCTCCATTCTCTGTCCTGTGACAGTGGGAACTGGTGCTCTCCACTCTCTGCCCTGTGACAGTTTGAACTGGTGCTCTCCACTCTCTGTCCTGTGACAGTGGGAACTGGTGCTCTCCACTCTCTGTCCTGTGACAGTGGGAACTGGTGCTCTCCACTCTCTGTACTGTGACAGATTGAACTGATGCTCTCCACTCTCTGTCCTGTGACAGTGGGAACTGGTGCTCTCCACTCCCCTTCCTGTGACAGTGGGAACTGGTGCTCTCCACTCTCCCGTCCTGTGACAGTGGGAACTGGTGAACTCCACTCTCTGTCCTGTGACAGTGGGAACTGGTGCTCTCCACTCTCTACCTTGTGACAGTTTGAACTGGTGCTCTCCACTTTCTGTCCTGTGACAGTGGGTACTGGTGCTCTCCACTCTCTGTCCTGTGACAGTGGGAACTGGTGCTCTCCACTCTCTGCCCTGTGACAATTTGAACTGGTGCTCTCCACTCTCTGTCCTGTGACAGTGGGAACTGGTGCTCTCCACTCTCTGTCCTGTGACAGTGGGAACTGGTGCTCTCCACTCTCTGTCCTGTGACAGATTGAACTGGTGCTCTCCACTCTCTGTCCTGTGACAGTGGGAACTGGTGCTCTCCACTCCCCTTCCTGTGACAGTGGGAACTGGTGCTCTCCATTCTCTATCCTGTGACAGTGGGAACTGTTGCTCTCCACTCTCTGTCCTGTGACAGTTTAAAATGGTGCTCTCCACTCTCTGTCCTGTGACAGTGGGAACTGCTGCTCTCCACTCTCTGTCCTGTGACAGTGGGAACTGGTGCTCTCCACTCTCTGTTCTGTGACAGTGGGAACTGCTGCTCTCCACTCTCTGTCCTGTGACAGTGGGAACTGGTGCTCTCCACTCTCGCGTCCTGTGACAGTGCGAACTGGTGCTCTCCACTTTCTGTCCCGTGACAGTTGGAACTCGTACTCTCCACTCTCCCGTATTGTGACAGTGGGAACTGGTGCTCTCCACTCTCTCTCCTGTCACAGTTTGAACTGGTGCTCTCCACTATCTCTCCTGTGACAGTGGGAACTGGTGCTCTCCACTCTCTGTCCTGTGATAGTGGGAACTGGTGCTCTCCATTCTCTGTCGTGTGACAGTGGGAACTGGTGCACTCCACTCTCTGTCCTTTGACAGTGGGATCTGATGCTCTCCACTCTCTGTCCTGTGACAGTGGGAACTGGTGCTCTCCACACTCTGTCCTGTGATAGTGGGAACTGGTGCTCTCCACTCTCTGTCCTGTGACAGTGGGAACTGGTGCTCTCCACTCACTGTCCTGTGACAGTGCGAACTGGTGCTCTCCACTCTCTGTCCTGTGACAGTGGGAACTGGTGCTCTCCACTCACTGTCCTGTGACAGTGCGAACTGGTGCTCTCCACTCTCTGTCCTGTGACAGTGGAACTGGTGCTCTCCACTCTCTCTCCTGTGACAGTGGGAACTGGTGCTCTCCACTCTCTCTCCTGTGACAGTGGGAGCTGGTGCTCTCCTCACTCTGTCCTGTGACAGTGGGAACTGGTGCTCTCCAGTCTCTGTCCTGTGATAGTGGGAACTGGTTCTCTCCACTTTCTGTCCTGTGACAGTTTGAACTGGTGCTCTCCACTCTCTGTCCTGTGACAGTGGGAACTGGTGCTCTCCACTCTCTGTCCTGTGATAGTGGGAACTGGTGCTCTCCACTCTCCATCCTGTGACAGTTTGAACTGGTGCTCCCCACTCTCTGTCCTGTGACAGTGGGAGCTGGTGCTCTCCATTCTCTGTCTTGTGACAGTGGGAACTGGTGCTCTACACTCTCCCGTCCTGTGACAGTGGGTACTGGTGCTCTCCACTCTCTGTCCTGTGACTGTTTGAACTGGTGCTCTCCACTCTCCCGTCCTGTGACAGTTTGAACTGGTACTCTCCACTCTCTGTCCTGCGAAAGTTGGAACTGGTGATCTCCACTCTCTGTCCTGTGACAGTGGGAACTGGTGCGCTCCACTCTCTCTCCTGTGACAGTGGTTACTGGTGCTCTCCACTCTCTGTCCTGTGACAGTGGAAACTGGTGCTCTCCACTCTCTGTCCTGTGACAGTTTGAACTGGTGCTCTCCACTCTTTGTCCTGTGACAGTCGGAACTGGTGCTCTCCATTCTCGGTCCTGTGACAGTAGGAACTGGTGCTCTCCACTCTCTCTCCTGTGACAGTGGGAACTGGTGCTCTCCACTCTCTGCCTGTGACAGTGGGAACTGGTGCTCTCCACGCTCTGTACTGTGATAGTGGGAACTGGTGCTCTCCACTCTCTGTCTTGTGACAGTGGGAACTGGTGCTCTCTACTCTCTCTCCTGCGAAAGTTGGAACTGGTGCTCTCCACTCTCCCGTCCTGTGACAGTGGGAACTGGTGCTCTCCACTCTCTGTCCTGTGACAGTTTGAACTGGTGCTCTCCACCCTCCCTCCTGTGACAGTGGGAACTGGTGCTCGCCACTCTCTATCCTGTGACAGTGGGAACTGGTGCTCTCCACTCTCCCGTCCTGTGACAGTTTGAACTGGTGCTCTCCACTCTCCCGTCCTGTGAGAGGGGGAACTGGTGCTCTCCACTCTCCCATCCTGTGACAGTTTGAACTGGTGCTCTCCACTCTCCCGTCCTGTGACAGGGGGAACTGGTGCTCTCCACTCTCCCGTCCTGTGACAGTTTGAACTGGTGCTCTCCACTCTCCCTTCCTGTGACAGTGGGAACTGGTGCTCTCCACTCTCCCGTCCTGTGACAGTGGGAACTGGTGCTCTCCACTCTCTGTCCTGTGATAGTGGCAACTGGTGCTCTCCACTCTCTGCCTTGTGACAGTTTGAACTGGTGCTCTCCACTTTCTGTCCTGTGACAGTGTGAACTGGTGCCCTCCACTCTCTGTCCTGTGACAATGGGAACTGGTGCTCTCCACTCTCTGTCCTGTGACAGATTGAACTGGTGCTCACCACTCTCTGTCCTGTGACAGTGGGAACTGGTGCTCTCCACTCCCCTTCCTGTGACAGTGGGAACTGGTGCTCTCAATTCTCTGTCCTGTGACAGTTTGAACTGGTGCTCTCCACTCTTTGTCCTGTGACAGTGGGAACTAGTGCTTGCCACTCTCCCGTATTGTGACAGTGGGAACTGGTGCTCTCCACTCTCTCTCCTGTCACAGTTTGAACTGGTGCTCTCCACTCTCTCTCCTGTGACAGTGGGAACTGGTGCCCTCCATTCTCTGTCCTGTGACAGTGTGAACTGGTGCCCTCCACTCTCTGTCCTGTGACAGTGGGAACTGGTGCTCTCCACTCTCTGTCCTGTGACAGTGGGAACTGGTGCGCTCCACTCTCTGTCCTGTGACAGTGGGAACTGCTGCTCTCCACTCTCTGTCCTGTGACAGATTGAACTGGTGCTCTCCACTCTCTGTCCTGTGACAGTGGGAACTGGTGCTCTCCACTCCCCTTCCTGTGACAGTGGGAACTGGTGCTCTCCATTCTCTGTCCTGTGACAGTGGGAACTGGTGCTCTCCACTCTCTGTCCTGTGACAGTTTGAACTGGTGCCCTCCACTATTTGTCCTGTGACAGTGGGAACAGGTGCTCTCCACTCTCTGTCCTGTGACAGTGGGAAGTGGTGCTCTCCAATCTCTGTCCTGTGACAGTTTGAACTGCTGCTCTCCACTCTCCCGTCCTGTGACAGTTGGAACTGGTGCTCTCCACTCTCCCGTATTGTGACAGTGGGAACTGGTGCTCTCCACTCTCTCTCCTGCCACAGTTTGAACTGGTGCTCTCCACTCTCTCTCCTGTGACAGTGGGAAATGGTGCTCTCCACTCTCTGTCCTGTGACAGTGGGAACTGGTACTCTCCACTCTCCCTTCCTGTGACAGTGGGAACTGGTGCTCTCCACTCTCCTGTCCTGTGACAGTGGGAACTGGTGCTCCCCACTCTCTGTGCTGTGACAGTGGGAACTGGTGCTCTCCACTCTCCCGTCCTGTGACAGTGGGAACTGGTGCGCTCCACTCTCTGCCCTCTGACAGTGGGAACTGGTGCTCTCCACTCTCTGTCCTGTGACAGTGGGAACTGGCGCTCTCCACTCTCCCGTCCTGTGACAGTGGGAACTGGTGCTCTCCACTCTCCCGTCCTGTGACAGTGGGAACTGGTGCTCTCCACTCTCTGTCCTGTGACAGTGGGAACTGGTGCTCTCCACTCTCTGTCCTGTGACAGTTTGAACTGGTGCTCTCCACTCTCCCGTCCTGTGACAGTTGGAACTGGTGCTCTCCACTCTCTGCCCTGTGACAGTGGGAAATGGTGCTCTCCACGCTCTGTCCTGTGACAGTGGGAACTGGTGCTCTCCACTCTCCCGTCCTGTGACAGTGGGAACTGGTGCTCTCCACTCTCTGTCTTGTGACAGTGGGAACTGGTGGTCTCCACTCTCTCTCCTGCGACAGTTCGAACTGGTGCTCTCCACTCTCCCGTCCTGTGACAGTGGGAACTGGTGCTCTCCACTCTCTGTCCTGTGACAGTTTGAACTGGTGCTCTCCACTCTCCCGTCCTGTGACAGTGGGAACTGGTGCTCTCCACTCTCCCGTCCTGTGACAGTTTGAACTAGTGCTCTCCACTCTCCCGTCCTGTGACAGTTTGAACTGGTGCTCTCCACTCTCCCGTCCTGTGACAGGGGGAACTGGTGCTCTCCACTCTCCCGTCCTGTGACAGTTTGAACTGGTACTCTCCACTCTCCCTTCCTGCGACAGTGGGAACTGGTGCTCTCCACTCTCTGTCCTGTGACAGTGGGAACTGGTGCTCTCCACTCTCTGTCCTGTGACAGTGGGAACTGGTGCTCTCCACTCTCTGTCCTGTGACAGTGGGAACTGGTGCTCTCCACGTTCTGTCCTGTGACAGTGGGAACTGGTGCTCTCCACTCTCCCGTCCTGTGACAGTGGGAACTGGTGCTCTCCACTCTCTGTCCTGTGACAGTGGGAACTGGTGCTCTCCATTCTCCTGTTCTGTGACAGTTGGAACTGGTGCTCTCCACTCTCTGCCCTGTGACAGTGGGAAATGGTGCTCTCCACGCTCTGTCCTGTGACAGTGGGAACTGGTGCTCTCCACTCTCCCGTCCTGTGACAGTGGGAACTGGTGGTCTCCACTCTCTGTCTTGTGACAGTGGGAACTGGTGCTCTCCACTCTCTCTCCTGCGACAGTTCGAACTGGTGCTCTCCATTCTCCCGTCCTGTGACAGTGGGAACTGGTGCTCTCCACTCTCTGTCCTGTGACAGTTTGAACTGGTGCTCTCCACTCTCCCGTCCTGTGACAATGGGAACTGGTGCTCTCCACTCTCCCGTCCTGTGACAGTTTGAACTAGTGATCTCCACTCTCCCGTCCTGTGACAGTTTGAACTGGTGCTCTCCACTCTCCCGTCCTATGACAGGGGGAACTGGTGCTCTCCACTCTCCCGTCCTGTGACAGTTTGAACTGGTGCTCTCCACTCTCCCTTCCTGCGACAGTGGGAACTAGTGCTCTCCACTCTCCCATCCTGTGACAGTGGGAACTTGTGCTCTCCACTCTCCCGTCCTGTGACAGTGGGAACTGGTGCTCTCCACTCTCTGTCCTGTGACAGTGGGAACTGGTGCTCTCCACTCTCTGCCTTGTGACAGTTTGAACTGGTGCTCTCCACTTTCTGTCCTGTGACAGTGGGAACTGGTGCTCTCCACTCTCTGTCCTGTGACAGTGGGAACTGGTGCTCTCCACTCTCTGCCCTGTGACAGTTTGAACTGTTGCTCTCCACTCTCTGTCCTGTGACAGTGGGAACTGTTGCTCTCCACTCTCTGTCCTGTGACAGTGGGAACTGGTGCTCTCCACTCTCTGTCCTGTGACAGATTGAACTGGTGCTCTCCACTCTCTGTCCTGTGACAGTGGGAACTGGTGCTCTCCACTCTCTGTCCTGTGACAGTGGGAGCTGGTGCTCTCCATTCTCTGTCTTGTGACAGTGGGAACTGGTGCTCTACACTCTCCCGTCCTGTGACAGTGGGAACTGGTGCTCTCCACTTTCTGTCCTGTGACAGTTTGAACTGGTGCTCTCCACTCTCACGTCCTGTGACAGTTCGAACTGGTGCTCTCCACTCTCTCTCCTGTGACAGTGGGAACTGGTGCTCTCCACTCTCTGTCCTTTGACAGTGGGATCTGGTGCTCTCCACTCTCTCTCCTGTGACAGTGGGAACTGGTACTCTCCACTCTCTGTCCTTTGACAGTGGGATCTGGTGCTCTCCACTCTCTGTCCTGTGACAGTGGGAACTGGTGCTCTCCACTCTCTGTCCTGTGACAGTGGGAACTGGTACTCTCCACTCTCTCTCCTGCGAGAGTGGGAACTGGTAATCTCCACTCTCTCTCCTGTGACAGTGGGAACTGGTGCTCTCCACTCTCTCTCCTGCGAAAGTGGGAACTGGTGCTCTCCACTCTCTGTCCTGTGACAGTGGGAACTGGTACTCTCCACTCTCTCTCCTGCGACAGTGGGAACTGGTACTCTCCACTCTCCCGTCCTGTGACAGTGGGAACTGGTGCTCTCCACTCTCTGTCCTGTGACAGTGGGAACTGGTGCGCTCCACTCTCTCTCCTGTGACAGTGGTTACTGGTGCTCTCCACTCTCTGTCCTGTGACAGTGGGAACTGGTGCCCTCCATTCTCTGTCCTGTGACAGTGGGAACTGGTGCTCTCCACTCTCTGCCCTGTGACAGTTTGAACTGGTGCTCTCCACTTTCTGTCCTGTGACAGTGGGAGCTGGTGCTCTCCATTCTCTGTCTTGTGACAGTGGGAACTGGTGCTCTACACTCTCCCGTCCTGTGACAGTGGGAACTGGTGCTCTCCACTCTCTGTCCTGTGACAGTTTGAACTGGTGCTCTCCACTCTCACGTCCTGTGACAGTTCGAACTGGTGCTCTCCACTCTCTCTCCTGTGACAGTGGGAACTGGTGCTCTCCACTCTCTGTCCTTTGACAGTGGGATCTGGTGCTCTCCACTCTCTCTCCTGTGACAGTGGGAACTGGTACTCTCCACTCTCGGTCCTTTGACAGTGGGATCTGGTGCTCTCCACTCTCTGTCCTGTGACAGTGGGAACTGGTGCTCTCCACTCTCTGTCCTGTGACAGTGGGAACTGGTACTCTCCACTCTCTCTCCTGCGATAGTGGGAACTGGTAATCTCCACTCTCTCTCCTGTGACAGTGGGAACTGGTACTCTCCACTCTCTCTCCTGCGAAAGTGGGAACTGGTGCTCTCCACTCTCTGTCCTGTGACAGTGGGAACTGGTACTCTCCACTCTCTCTCCTGCGACAGTGGGAACTGGTACTCTCCACTCTCCCGTCCTGTGACAGTGGGAACTGGTGCTCTCCACTCTCTGTCCTGTGACAGTGGGAACTGGTGCGCTCCACTCTCTCTCCTGTGACAGTGGTTACTGGTGCTCTCCACTCTCTGTCGTGTGACAGTGGGAACTGGTGCTCTCCACTCTCTGTCCTGTGACAGTTTGAACTGGTGCTCTCCACTCTTTGTCCTGTGACAGTCGGAACTGGTGCTCTCCACTCTCTGTCCTGTGACAGTAGGAACTGGTGCTCTCCACTCTCTCTCCTGTGACAGTGGGAACTGGTGCTCTCCACTCTCTGCCTGTGACAGTGGGAACTGGTGCTCTCCAGGCTCTGTCCTGTGACAGTGGGAACTGGTGCTCTCCACTCTCTGTCTTGTGACAGTGGGAACTGGTGCTCTGTACTCTCTCTCCTGCGAAAGTTGGAACTGGTGCTCTTCACTCTCCCGTCCTGTGACAGTGGGAACTGGTGCTCTTCACTCTCTGTCCTGTGACAGTTTGAACTGGTGCTCTCCACTCTCTGTCCTGTGACAGTCGGAACTGGTGCTCTCCACTCTCTGTCCTGTGACAGTAGGAACTGGTGCTTGCCACTCTCTGTCCTGTGACAGTGGGAACTAGTGCTCTCCACTCTCCCGTCCTGTGACAGTTTGAACTGGTGCTCTCCACTCTCCCGTCCTGTGAGAGGGGGAACTTGTGCTCACCACTCTCCCATCCTGTGACAGTTTGAACTGGTGCTCTCCACTCTCCCGTCCTGTGACAGGGGGAACTGGTGCTCTCCACTCTCCCGTCCTGTGACAGTTTGAACTGGTGCTCTCCAGTCTCCCTTCCTGCGACAGTGGGAACTAGTGCTCTCCACTCTCCCATCCTGTGACAGTGGGAACTGGTGCTCTCCACTCTCCCGTCCTGTGACAGTGGGAACTGGTGCTCTCCACTCTCTGTCCTGTGACAGTGGCAACTGGTGCTCTCCACTCTCTGCCTTGTGACAGATTGAACTGCTGCTCTCCACTTTCTGTCCTGTGACAGTGGGAACTGGTGCCCTCCATTCTCTGTCCTGTGACAGTGGGAACTGGTGCTCTCCACTCTCTGCCCTGTGACAGTTTGAACTGGTGCTCTCCACTCTCTGTCCTGTGACAGTGGGAACTGGTGCTCTCCACTCTCTGTCCTGTGACAGTGGGAACTGGTGCTCTCCACTCTCTGTACTGTGACAGATTGAACTGATGCTCTCCACTCTCTGTCCTGTGACAGTGGGAACTGGTGCTCTCCACTCCCCTTCCTGTGACAGTGGGAACTGGTGCTCTCCACTCTCCCGTCCTGTGACAGTGGGAACTGGTGAACTCCACTCTCTGTCCTGTGACAGTGGGAACTGGTGCTCTCCACTCTCTACCTTGTGACAGTTTGAACTGGTGCTCTCCACTTTCTGTCCTGTGACAGTGGGTACTGGTGCTCTCCACTCTCTGTCCTGTGACAGTGGGAACTGGTGCTCTCCACTCTCTGCCCTGTGACAATTTGAACTGGTGCTCTCCACTCTCTGTCCTGTGACAGTGGGAACTGGTGCTCTCCACTCTCTGTCCTGTGACAGTGGGAACTGGTGCTCTCCACTCTCTGTCCTGTGACAGATTGAACTGGTGCTCTCCACTCTCTGTCCTGTGACAGTGGGAACTGGTGCTCTCCACTCCCCTTCCTGTGACAGTGGGAACTGGTGCTCTCCATTCTCTATCCTGTGACAGTGGGAACTGTTGCTCTCCACTCTCTGTCCTGTGACAGTTTAAAATGGTGCTCTCCACTCTCTGTCCTGTGACAGTGGGAACTGCTGCTCTCCACTCTCTGTCCTGTGACAGTGGGAACTGGTGCTCTCCACTCTCTGTTCTGTGACAGTGGGAACTGCTGCTCTCCACTCTCTGTCCTGTGACAGTGGGAACTGGTGCTCTCCACTCTCGCGTCCTGTGACAGTGCGAACTGGTGCTCTCCACTTTCTGTCCCGTGACAGTTGGAACTCGTGCTCTCCACTCTCCCGTATTGTGACAGTGGGAACTGGTGCTCTCCACTCTCTCTCCTGTCACAGTTTGAACTGGTGCTCTCCACTATCTCTCCTGTGACAGTGGGAACTGGTGCTCTCCACTCTCTGTCCTGTGATAGTGGGAACTGGTGCTCTCCATTCTCTGTCGTGTGACAGTGGGAACTGGTGCACTCCACTCTCTGTCCTTTGACAGTGGGATCTGATGCTCTCCACTCTCTGTCCTGTGACAGTGGGAACTGGTGCTCTCCACACTCTGTCCTGTGATAGTGGGAACTGGTGCTCTCCACTCTCT
Source organism: Pristiophorus japonicus (assembly GCF_044704955.1). Taxonomy (NCBI): domain Eukaryota; kingdom Metazoa; phylum Chordata; class Chondrichthyes; family Pristiophoridae; genus Pristiophorus; species Pristiophorus japonicus. The sequence goes on along the minus strand of NW_027254442.1, from coordinate 251,118 downwards.
GTCCTGTGACAGTGGGAACTGGTGCTCTCCACTCACTGTCCTGTGACAGTGCGAACTGGTGCTCTCCACTCTCTGTCCTGTGACAGTGGGAACTGGTGCTCTCCACTCACTGTCCTGTGACAGTGCGAACTGGTGCTCTCCACTCTCTGTCCTGTGACAGTGGAACTGGTGCTCTCCACTCTCTCTCCTGTGACAGTGGGAACTGGTGCTCTCCACTCTCTCTCCTGTGACAGTGGGAGCTGGTGCTCTCCTCACTCTGTCCTGTGACAGTGGGAACTGGTGCTCTCCAGTCTCTGTCCTGTGATAGTGGGAACTGGTTCTCTCCACTTTCTGTCCTGTGACAGTTTGAACTGGTGCTCTCCACTCTCTGTCCTGTGACAGTGGGAACTGGTGCTCTCCACTCTCTGTCCTGTGATAGTGGGAACTGGTGCTCTCCACTCTCCATCCTGTGACAGTTTGAACTGGTGCTCCCCACTCTCTGTCCTGTGACAGTGGGAGCTGGTGCTCTCCATTCTCTGTCTTGTGACAGTGGGAACTGGTGCTCTACACTCTCCCGTCCTGTGACAGTGGGTACTGGTGCTCTCCACTCTCTGTCCTGTGACTGTTTGAACTGGTGCTCTCCACTCTCCCGTCCTGTGACAGTTTGAACTGGTACTCTCCACTCTCTGTCCTGCGAAAGTGGGAACTGGTGATCTCCACTCTCTGTCCTGTGACAGTGGGAACTGGTGCGCTCCACTCTCTCTCCTGTGACAGTGGTTACTGGTGCTCTCCACTCTCTGTCCTGTGACAGTGGAAACTGGTGCTCTCCACTCTCTGTCCTGTGACAGTTTGAACTGGTGCTCTCCACTCTTTGTCCTGTGACAGTCGGAACTGGTGCTCTCCATTCTCGGTCCTGTGACAGTAGGAACTGGTGCTCTCCACTCTCTCTCCTGTGACAGTGGGAACTGGTGCTCTCCACTCTCTGCCTGTGACAGTGGGAACTGGTGCTCTCCACGCTCTGTACTGTGATAGTGGGAACTGGTGCTCTCCACTCTCTGTCTTGTGACAGTGGGAACTGGTGCTCTCTACTCTCTCTCCTGCGAAAGTTGGAACTGGTGCTCTCCACTCTCCCGTCCTGTGACAGTGGGAACTGGTGCTCTCCACTCTCTGTCCTGTGACAGTTTGAACTGGTGCTCTCCACCCTCCCTCCTGTGATAGTGGGAACTGGTGCTCGCCACTTTCTATCCTGTGACAGTGGGAACTGGTGCTCTCCACTCTCCCGTCCTGTGACAGTTTGAACTGGTGCTCTCCACTCTCCCGTCCTGTGAGAGGGGGAACTGGTGCTCTCCACTCTCCCATCCTGTGACAGTTTGAACTGGTGCTCTCCACTCTCCCGTCCTGTGACAGGGGGAACTGGTGCTCTCCACTCTCCCGTCCTGTGACAGTTTGAACTGGTGCTCTCCACTCTCCCTTCCTGTGACAGTGGGAACTGGTGCTCTCCACTCTCCCGTCCTGTGACAGTGGGAACTGGTGCTCTCCACTCTCTGTCCTGTGATAGTGGCAACTGGTGCTCTCCACTCTCTGCCTTGTGACATTTTGAACTGGTGCTCTCCACTTTCTGTCCTGTGACAGTGTGAACTGGTGCCCTCCACTCTCTGTCCTGTGACAATGGGAACTGGTGCTCTCCACTCTCTGTCCTGTGACAGATTGAACTGGTGCTCACCACTCTCTGTCCTGTGACAGTGGGAACTGGTGCTCTCCACTCCCCTTCCTGTGACAGTGGGAACTGGTGCTCTCAATTCTCTGTCCTGTGACAGTTTGAACTGGTGCTCTCCACTCTTTGTCCTGTGACAGTGGGAACTAGTGCTTGCCACTCTCCCGTATTGTGAAAGTGGGAACTGGTGCTCTCCACTCTCTCTCCTGTCACAGTTTGAACTGGTGCTCTCCACTCTCTCTCCTGTGACAGTGGGAACTGGTGCCCTCCATTCTCTGTCCTGTGACAGTGTGAACTGGTGCCCTCCACTCTCTGTCCTGTGACAGTGGGAACTGGTGCTCTCCACTCTCTGTCCTGTGACAGTGGGAACTGGTGCGCTCCACTCTCTGTCCTGTGACAGTGGGAACTGCTGCTCTCCACTCTCTGTCCTGTGACAGATTGAACTGGTGCTCTCCACTCTCTGTCCTGTGACAGTGGGAACTGGTGCTCTCCACTCCCCTTCCTGTGACAGTGGGAACTGGTGCTCTCCATTCTCTGTCCTGTTACAGTGGGAACTGGTGCTCTCCACTCTCTGTCCTGTGACAGTTTGAACTGGTGCCCTCCACTATTTGTCCTGTGACAGTGGGAACAGGTGCTCTCCACTCTCTGTCCTGTGACAGTGGGAACTGGTGCTCTCCAATCTCTGTCCTGTGACAGTTTGAACTGCTGCTCTCCACTCTCCCGTCCTGTGACAGTTGGAACTGGTGCTCTCCACTCTCCCGTATTGTGACAGTGGGAACTGGTGCTCTCCACTCTCTCTCCTGCCACAGTTTGAACTGGTGCTCTCCACTCTCTCTCCTGTGACAGTGGGAAATGGTGCTCTCCACTCCCTGTCCTGTGACAGTGGGAACTGGTACTCTCCACTCTCCCTTCCTGTGACAGTGGGAACTGGTGCTCTCCACTCTCCTGTCCTGTGACAGTGGGAACTGGTGCTCCCCACTCTCTGTGCTGTGACAGTGGGAACTGGTGCTCTCCACTCTCCCGTCCTGTGACAGTGGGAACTGGTGCGCTCCACTCTCTGCCCTCTGACAGTGGGAACTGGTGCTCTCCACTCTCTGTCCTGTGACAGTGGGAACTGGCGCTCTCCACTCTCCCGTCCTGTGACAGTGGGAACTGGTGCTCTCCACTCTCCCGTCCTGTGACAGTGGGAACTGGTGCTCTCCACTCTCTGTCCTGTGACAGTGGGAACTGGTGCTCTCCACTCTCTGTCCTGTGACAGTTTGAACTGGTGCTCTCCACTCTCCCGTCCTGTGACAGTTGGAACTGGTGCTCTCCACTCTCTGCCCTGTGACAGTGGGAAATGGTGCTCTCCACGCTCTGTCCTGTGACAGTGGGAACTGGTGCTCTCCACTCTCTGTCCTGTGACAGTGGGAACTGGTGCTCTCCACGTTCTGTCCTGTGACAGTGGGAACTGGTGCTCTCCACTCTCCCGTCCTGTGACAGTGGGAACTGGTGCTCTCCACTCTCTGTCCTGTGACAGTGGGAACTGGTGCTCTCCATTCTCCTGTTCTGTGACAGTTGGAACTGGTGCTCTCCACTCTCTGCCCTGTGACAGTGGGAAATGGTGCTCTCCACGCTCTGTCCTGTGACAGTGGGAACTGGTGCTCTCCACTCTCCCGTCCTGTGACAGTGGGAACTGGTGGTCTCCACTCTCTGTCTTGTGACAGTGGGAACTGGTGCTCTCCACTCTCTCTCCTGCGACAGTTCGAACTGGTGCTCTCCATTCTCCCGTCCTGTGACAGTGGGAACTGGTGCTCTCCACTCTCTGTCCTGTGACAGTTTGAACTGGTGCTCTCCACTCTCCCGTCCTGTGACAGTGGGAACTGGTGCTCTCCACTCTCCCGTCCTGTGACAGTTTGAACTAGTGATCTCCACTCTCCCGTCCTGTGACAGTTTGAACTGGTGCTCTCCACTCTCCCGTCCTATGACAGGGGGAACTGGTGCTCTCCACTCTCCCGTCCTGTGACAGTTTGAACTGGTGCTCTCCACTCTCCCTTCCTGCGACAGTGGGAACTAGTGCTCTCCACTCTCCCATCCTGTGACAGTGGGAACTTGTGCTCTCCACTCTCCCGTCCTGTGACAGTGGGAACTGGTGCTCTCCACTCTCTGTCCTGTGACAGTGGGAACTGGTGCTCTCCACTCTCTGCCTTGTGACAGTTTGAACTGGTGCTCTCCACTTTCTGTCCTGTGACAGTGGGAACTGGTGCTCTCCACTCTCTGTCCTGTGACAGTGGGAACTGGTGCTCTCCACTCTCTGCCCTGTGACAGTTTGAACTGTTGCTCTCCACTCTCTGTCCTGTGACAGTGGGAACTGTTGCTCTCCACTCTCTGTCCTGTGACAGTGGGAACTGGTGCTCTCCACTCTCTGTCCTGTGACAGATTGAACTGGTGCTCTCCACTCTCTGTCCTGTGACAGTGGGAACTGGTGCCCTCCACTCTCTGTCCTGTGACAGTGGGAGCTGGTGCTCTCCATTCTCTGTCTTGTGACAGTGGGAACTGGTGCTCTACACTCTCCCGTCCTGTGACAGTGGGAACTGGTGCTCTCCACTTTCTGTCCTGTGACAGTTTGAACTGGTGCTCTCCACTCTCACGTCCTGTGACAGTTCGAACTGGTGCTCTCCACTCTCTCTCCTGTGACAGTGGGAACTGGTGCTCTCCACTCTCTGTCCTTTGACAGTGGGATCTGGTGCTCTCCACTCTCTCTCCTGTGACAGTGGGAACTGGTACTCTCCACTCTCTGTCCTTTGACAGTGGGATCTGGTGCTCTCCACTCTCTGTCCTGTGACAGTGGGAACTGGTGCTCTCCACTCTCTGTCCTGTGACAGTGGGAACTGGTACTCTCCACTCTCTCTCCTGCGATAGTGGGAACTGGTAATCTCCACTCTCTCTCCTGTGACAGTGGGAACTGGTGCTCTCCACTCTCTCTCCTGCGAAAGTGGGAACTGGTGCTCTCCACTCTCTGTCCTGTGACAGTGGGAACTGGTACTCTCCACTCTCTCTCCTGCGACAGTGGGAACTGGTACTCTCCACTCTCCCGTCCTGTGACAGTGGGAACTGGTGCTCTCCACTCTCTGTCCTGTGACAGTGGGAACTGGTGCGCTCCACTCTCTCTCCTGTGACAGTGGTTACTGGTGCTCTCCACTCTCTGTCGTGTGACAGTGGGAACTGGTGCTCTCTACTCTCTGTCCTGTGACAGTTTGAACTGGTGCTCTCCACTCTTTGTCCTGTGACAGTCGGAACTGGTGCTCTCCACTCTCTGTCCTGTGACAGTAGGAACTGGTGCTCTCCACTCTCTCTCCTGTGACAGTGGGAACTGGTGCTCTCCACTCTCTGCCTGTGACAGTGGGAACTGGTGCTCTCCAGGCTCTGTACTGTGACAGTGGGAACTGGTGCTCTCCACTCTCTGTCTTGTGACAGTGGGAACTGGTGCTCTCTACTCTCTCTCCTGCGAAAGTTGGAACTGGTGCTCTTCACTCTCCCGTCCTGTGACAGTGGGAACTGGTGCTCTTCACTCTCTGTCCTGTGACAGTTTGAACTGGTGCTCTCCACTCTCTGTCCTGTGACAGTCGGAACTGGTGCTCTCCACTCTCTGTCCTGTGACAGTAGGAACTGGTGCTTGCCACTCTCTGTCCTGTGACAGTGGGAACTAATGCTCTCCACTCTCCCGTCCTGTGACAGTTTGAACTGGTGCTCTCCACTCTCCCGTCCTGTGAGAGGGGGAACTTGTGCTCACCACTCTCCCATCCTGTGACAGTTTGAACTGGTGCTCTCCACTCTCCCGTCCTGTGACAGGGGGAACTGGTGCTCTCCACTCTCCCGTCCTGTGACAGTTTGAACTGGTGCTCTCCACTCTCCCTTCCTGCGACAGTGGGAACTAGTGCTCTCCACTCTCCCATCCTGTGACAGTGGGAACTGGTGCTCTCCACTCTCCCGTCCTGTGACAGTGGGAACTGGTGCTCTCCACTCTCTGTCCTGTGACAGTGGCAACTGGTGCTCTCCACTCTCTGCCTTGTGACAGATTGAACTGCTGCTCTCCACTTTCTGTCCTGTGACAGTGGGAACTGGTGCCCTCCATTCTCTGTCCTGTGACAGTGGGAACTGGTGCTCTCCACTCTCTGCCCTGTGACAGTTTGAACTGGTGCTCTCCACTCTCTGTCCTGTGACAGTGGGAACTGGTGCTCTCCACTCTCTGTCCTGTGACAGTGGGAACTGGTGCTCTCCACTCTCTGTACTGTGACAGATTGAACTGATGCTCTCCACTCTCTGTCCTGTGACAGTGGGAACTGGTGCTCTCCACTCCCCTTCCTGTGACAGTGGGAACTGGTGCTCTCCACTCTCCCGTCCTGTGACAGTGGGAACTGGTGAACTCCACTCTCTGTCCTGTGACAGTGGGAACTGGTGCTCTCCACTCTCTACCTTGTGACAGTTTGAACTGGTGCTCTCCACTTTCTGTCCTGTGACAGTGGGTACTGGTGCTCTCCACTCGCTGTCCTGTGACAGTGGGAACTGGTGCTCTCCACTCTCTGCCCTGTGACAATTTGAACTGGTGCTCTCCACTCTCTGTCCTGTGACAGTGGGAACTGGTGCTCTCCACTCTCTGTCCTGTGACAGTGGGAACTGGTGCTCTCCACTCTCTGTCCTGTGACAGATTGAACTGGTGCTCTCCACTCTCTGTCCTGTGACAGTGGGAACTGGTGCTCTCCACTCCCCTTCCTGTGACAGTGGGAACTGGTGCTCTCCATTCTCTATCCTGTGACAGTGGGAACTGTTGCTCTCCACTCTCTGTCCTGTGACAGTTTAAAATGGTGCTCTCCACTCTCTGTCCTGTGACAGTGGGAACTGCTGCTCTCCACTCTCTGTCCTGTGACAGTGGGAACTGGTGCTCTCCACTCTCTGTTCTGTGACAGTGGGAACTGCTGCTCTCCACTCTCTGTCCTGTGACAGTGGGAACTGGTGCTCTCCACTCTCGCGTCCTGTGACAGTGCGAACTGGTGCTCTCCACTTTCTGTCCCGTGACAGTTGGAACTCGTGCTCTCCACTCTCCCGTATTGTGACAGTGGGAACTGGTGCTCTCCACTCTCTCTCCTGTCACAGTTTGAACTGGTGCTCTCCACTATCTCTCCTGTGACAGTGGGAACTGGTGCTCTCCACTCTCTGTCCTGTGATAGTGGGAACTGGTGCTCTCCATTCTCTGTCGTGTGACAGTGGGAACTGGTGCACTCCACTCTCTGTCCTTTGACAGTGGGATCTGATGCTCTCCACTCTCTGTCCTGTGACAGTGGGAACTGGTGCTCTCCACACTCTGTCCTGTGATAGTGGGAACTGGTGCTCTCCACTCTCTGTCCTGTGACAGTGGGAACTGGTGCTCTCCACTCACTGTCCTGTGACAGTGCGAACTGGTGCTCTCCACTCTCTGTCCTGTGACAGTGGGAACTGGTGCTCTCCACTCACTGTCCTGTGACAGTGCGAACTGGTGCTCTCCACTCTCTGTCCTGTGACAGTGGAACTGGTGCTCTCCACTCTCTCTCCTGTGACAGTGGGAACTGGTGCTCTCCACTCTCTCTCCTGTGACAGTGGGAGCTGGTGCTCTCCTCACTCTGTCCTGTGACAGTGGGAACTGGTGCTCTCCAGTCTCTGTCCTGTGATAGTGGGAACTGGTTCTCTCCACTTTCTGTCCTGTGACAGTTTGAACTGGTGCTCTCCACTCTCTGTCCTGTGACAGTGGGAACTGGTGCTCTCCACTCTCTGTCCTGTGATAGTGGGAACTGGTGCTCTCCACTCTCCATCCTGTGACAGTTTGAACTGGTGCTCCCCACTCTCTGTCCTGTGACAGTGGGAGCTGGTGCTCTCCATTCTCTGTCTTGTGACAGTGGGAACTGGTGCTCTACACTCTCCCGTCCTGTGACAGTGGGTACTGGTGCTCTCCACTCTCTGTCCTGTGACTGTTTGAACTGGTGCTCTCCACTCTCCCGTCCTGTGACAGTTTGAACTGGTACTCTCCACTCTCTGTCCTGCGAAAGTGGGAACTGGTGATCTCCACTCTCTGTCCTGTGACAGTGGGAACTGGTGCGCTCCACTCTCTCTCCTGTGACAGTGGTTACTGGTGCTCTCCACTCTCTGTCCTGTGACAGTGGAAACTGGTGCTCTCCACTCTCTGTCCTGTGACAGTTTGAACTGGTGCTCTCCACTCTTTGTCCTGTGACAGTCGGAACTGGTGCTCTCCATTCTCGGTCCTGTGACAGTAGGAACTGGTGCTCTCCACTCTCTCTCCTGTGACAGTGGGAACTGGTGCTCTCCACTCTCTGCCTGTGACAGTGGGAACTGGTGCTCTCCACGCTCTGTACTGTGATAGTGGGAACTGGTGCTCTCCACTCTCTGTCTTGTGACAGTGGGAACTGGTGCTCTCTACTCTCTCTCCTGCGAAAGTTGGAACTGGTGCTCTCCACTCTCCCGTCCTGTGACAGTGGGAACTGGTGCTCTCCACTCTCTGTCCTGTGACAGTTTGAACTGGTGCTCTCCACCCTCTCTCCTGTGACAGTGGGAACTGGTGCTCGCCACTCTCTATCCTGTGACAGTGGGAACTGGTGCTCTCCACTCTCCCGTCCTGTGACAGTTTGAACTGGTGCTCTCCACTCTCCCGTCCTGTGAGAGGGGGAACTGATGCTCTCCACTCTCCCATCCTGTGACAGTTTGAACTGGTGCTCTCCACTCTCCCGTCCTGTGACAGGGGGAACTGGTGCTCTCCACTCTCCCGTCCTGTGACAGTTTGAACTGGTGCTCTCCACTCTCCCTTCCTGTGACAGTGGGAACTGGTGCTCTCCACTCTCCCGTCCTGTGACAGTGGGAACTGGTGCTCTCCACTCTCTGTCCTGTGATAGTGGCAACTGGTGCTCTCCACTCTCTGCCTTGTGACAGTTTGAACTGGTGCTCTCCACTTTCTGTCCTGTGACAGTGTGAACTGGTGCCCTCCACTCTCTGTCCTGTGAAAATGGGAACTGGTGCTCTCCACTCTCTGTCCTGTGACAGATTGAACTGGTGCTCACCACTCTCTGTCCTGTGACAGTGGGAACTGGTGCTCTCCACTCCCCTTCCTGTGACAGTGGGAACTGGTGCTCTCAATTCTCTGTCCTGTGACAGTTTGAACTGGTGCTCTCCACTCTTTGTCCTGTGACAGTGGGAACTAGTGCTTGCCACTCTCCCGTATTGTGACAATGGGAACTGGTGCTCTCCACTCCCTCTCCTGTCACAGTTTGAACTGGTGCTCTCCACTCTCTCTCCTGTGACAGTGGGAACTGGTGCCCTCCATTCTCTGTCCTGTGACAGTGTGAACTGGTGCCCTCCACTCTCTGTCCTGTGACAGTGGGAACTGGTGCTCTCCACTCTCTGTCCTGTGACAGTGGGAACTGGTGCGCTCCACTCTCTGTCCTGTGACAGTGGGAACTGCTGCTCTCCACTCTCTGTCCTGTGACAGTGGGAACTGGTGCTCTCCACTCTCGTGTCCTGTGACAGTGCGAACTGGTGCTCTCCACACTCTGTCCTGTGACAGTGGGAACTGGTGCCCACCATTCTCTGTCCTGTGACAGTGAGAACTGGTGCTCTCCACTCTCTGTCCTGTGAGAGTGGGAACTGGTGCTCTCCACTCTCTGTCCTGTTACAGTGGGAACTGGTGCTCTCCACTCTCTGTCCTGTGACAGTTGGAACTGGTGATCTCCACTCTCCCGTATTGTGACAGTGGGAACTGGTGCTCTCCACTCTCTCTCCTGTCACAGTTTGAACTGGTGCTCTCCACTCTCTCTCCTGTGACAGTGGGAACTGGTGCCCTCCATTCTCTGTCCTGTGACAGTGGGAACAGGTGCTCTCCACTCTCTGTCCTGTGACAGTGGGATCTGGTGCTCTCCACTCTCTGTCCTGTGACAGTGGGAACTGGTGCTCTCCACTCTCTGTCCTGTGATAGTGGGAACTGGTGCTCTCCACTCTCTGTCCTGTGACAGTGGGAACTGGTGCTCTCCACTCACTTTCCTGTGACAGTGCGAACTGGTGCTCTCCACTCTCCCATCCTGTGACAGTTTGAACTGGTGCTCCCCACTCTCTGTCCTGTGACAGTGGGAACTGGTGCTCTCCATTCTCTGTCTTGTGACAGTGGGAACTGGTGCTCTACACTCTCCCGTCCTGTGACAGTGGGAACTGGTGCTCTCCACACTCTGTCCTGTGACTGTTTGAAATGGTGCTCTCCACTCTCCCGTCCTGTGACAGTTCGAACTGGTACTCTCCACTCTCTCTCCTGTGACAGTGGGAACTGGTGCCCTCCACTCTCTGTCCTGTGACAGTGGGAACTGGTGCTCTCCACTCTCTCTCCTGCGAAAGTGGGAACTGGTGATCTCCACTCTCTCTCCTGTGACAGTGGGAACTGGTGCTCTCCACTCTCTGCCTGTGACAGTGGGAACTGGTGCTCTCCAGGCTCTGTACTGTGACAGTGGGAACTGGTGCTCTCCACTCTCTGTCTTGTGACAGTGGGAACTGGTGCTCTCTACTCTCTCTCCTGCGAAAGTTGGAACTGGTGCTCTTCACTCTCCCGTCCTGTGACAGTGGGAACTGGTGCTCTTCACTCTCTGTCCTGTGACAGTTTGAACTGGTGCTCTCCACTCTCTGTCCTGTGACAGTCGGAACTGGTGCTCTCCACTCTCTGTCCTGTGACAGTAGGAACTGGTGCTTGCCACTCTCTGTCCTGTGACAGTGGGAACTAATGCTCTCCACTCTCCCGTCCTGTGACAGTTTGAACTGGTGCTCTCCACTCTCCCGTCCTGTGAGAGGGGGAACTTGTGCTCACCACTCTCCCATCCTGTGACAGTTTGAACTGGTGCTCTCCACTCTCCCGTCCTGTGACAGGGGGAACTGGTGCTCTCCACTCTCCCGTCCTGTGACAGTTTGAACTGGTGCTCTCCACTCTCCCTTCCTGCGACAGTGGGAACTAGTGCTCTCCACTCTCCCATCCTGTGACAGTGGGAACTGGTGCTCTCCACTCTCCCGTCCTGTGACAGTGGGAACTGGTGCTCTCCACTCTCTGTCCTGTGACAGTGGCAACTGGTGCTCTCCACTCTCTGCCTTGTGACAGATTGAACTGCTGCTCTCCACTTTCTGTCCTGTGACAGTGGGAACTGGTGCCCTCCATTCTCTGTCCTGTGACAGTGGGAACTGGTGCTCTCCACTCTCTGCCCTGTGACAGTTTGAACTGGTGCTCTCCACTCTCTGTCCTGTGACAGTGGGAACTGGTGCTCTCCACTCTCTGTCCTGTGACAGTGGGAACTGGTGCTCTCCACTCTCTGTACTGTGACAGATTGAACTGATGCTCTCCACTCTCTGTCCTGTGACAGTGGGAACTGGTGCTCTCCACTCCCCTTCCTGTGACAGTGGGAACTGGTGCTCTCCACTCTCCCGTCCTGTGACAGTGGGAACTGGTGAACTCCACTCTCTGTCCTGTGACAGTGGGAACTGGTGCTCTCCACTCTCTACCTTGTGACAGTTTGAACTGGTGCTCTCCACTTTCTGTCCTGTGACAGTGGGTACTGGTGCTCTCCACTCGCTGTCCTGTGACAGTGGGAACTGGTGCTCTCCACTCTCTGCCCTGTGACAATTTGAACTGGTGCTCTCCACTCTCTGTCCTGTGACAGTGGGAACTGGTGCTCTCCACTCTCTGTCCTGTGACAGTGGGAACTGGTGCTCTCCACTCTCTGTCCTGTGACAGATTGAACTGGTGCTCTCCACTCTCTGTCCTGTGACAGTGGGAACTGGTGCTCTCCACTCCCCTTCCTGTGACAGTGGGAACTGGTGCTCTCCATTCTCTATCCTGTGACAGTGGGAACTGTTGCTCTCCACTCTCTGTCCTGTGACAGTGGGAACTGCTGCTCTCCACTCTCTGTCCTGTGACAGTGGGAACTGGTGCTCTCCACTCTCTGTTCTGTGACAGTGGGAACTGCTGCTCTCCACTCTCTGTCCTGTGACAGTGGGAACTGGTGCTCTCCACTCTCGCGTCCTGTGACAGTGCGAACTGGTGCTCTCCACTTTCTGTCCCGTGACAGTTGGAACTCGTGCTCTCCACTCTCCCGTATTGTGACAGTGGGAACTGGTGCTCTCCACTCTCTCTCCTGTCACAGTTTGAACTGGTGCTCTCCACTATCTCTCCTGTGACAGTGGGAACTGGTGCTCTCCACTCTCTGTCCTGTGATAGTGGGAACTGGTGCTCTCCATTCTCTGTCGTGTGACAGTGGGAACTGGTGCACTCCACTCTCTGTCCTTTGACAGTGGGATCTGATGCTCTCCACTCTCTGTCCTGTGACAGTGGGAACTGGTGCTCTCCACACTCTGTCCTGTGATAGTGGGAACTGGTGCTCTCCACTCTCTGTCCTGTGACAGTGGGAACTGGTGCTCTCCACTCACTGTCCTGTGACAGTGCGAACTGGTGCTCTCCACTCTCTGTCCTGTGACAGTGGGAACTGGTGCTCTCCACTCACTGTCCTGTGACAGTGCGAACTGGTGCTCTCCACTCTCTGTCCTGTGACAGTGGAACTGGTGCTCTCCACTCTCTCTCCTGTGACAGTGGGAACTGGTGCTCTCCACTCTCTCTCCTGTGACAGTGGGAGCTGGTGCTCTCCTCACTCTGTCCTGTGACAGTGGGAACTGGTGCTCTCCAGTCTCTGTCCTGTGATAGTGGGAACTGGTTCTCTCCACTTTCTGTCCTGTGACAGTTTGAACTGGTGCTCTCCACTCTCTGTCCTGTGACAGTGGGAACTGGTGCTCTCCACTCTCTGTCCTGTGATAGTGGGAACTGGTGCTCTCCACTCTCCATCCTGTGACAGTTTGAACTGGTGCTCCCCACTCTCTGTCCTGTGACAGTGGGAGCTGGTGCTCTCCATTCTCTGTCTTGTGACAGTGGGAACTGGTGCTCTACACTCTCCCGTCCTGTGACAGTGGGTACTGGTGCTCTCCACTCTCTGTCCTGTGACTGTTTGAACTGGTGCTCTCCACTCTCCCGTCCTGTGACAGTTTGAACTGGTACTCTCCACTCTCTGTCCTGCGAAAGTGGGAACTGGTGATCTCCACTCTCTGTCCTGTGACAGTGGGAACTGGTGCGCTCCACTCTCTCTCCTGTGACAGTGGTTACTGGTGCTCTCCACTCTCTGTCCTGTGACAGTGGAAACTGGTGCTCTCCACTCTCTGTCCTGTGACAGTTTGAACTGGTGCTCTCCACTCTTTGTCCTGTGACAGTCGGAACTGGTGCTCTCCATTCTCGGTCCTGTGACAGTAGGAACTGGTGCTCTCCACTCTCTCTCCTGTGACAGTGGGAACTGGTGCTCTCCACTCTCTGCCTGTGACAGTGGGAACTGGTGCTCTCCACGCTCTGTACTGTGATAGTGGGAACTGGTGCTCTCCACTCTCTGTCTTGTGACAGTGGGAACTGGTGCTCTCTACTCTCTCTCCTGCGAAAGTTGGAACTGGTGCTCTCCACTCTCCCGTCCTGTGACAGTGGGAACTGGTGCTCTCCACTCTCTGTCCTGTGACAGTTTGAACTGGTGCTCTCCACCCTCTCTCCTGTGACAGTGGGAACTGGTGCTCGCCACTCTCTATCCTGTGACAGTGGGAACTGGTGCTCTCCACTCTCCCGTCCTGTGACAGTTTGAACTGGTGCTCTCCACTCTCCCGTCCTGTGAGAGGGGGAACTGATGCTCTCCACTCTCCCATCCTGTGACAGTTTGAACTGGTGCTCTCCACTCTCCCGTCCTGTGACAGGGGGAACTGGTGCTCTCCACTCTCCCGTCCTGTGACAGTTTGAACTGGTGCTCTCCACTCTCCCTTCCTGTGACAGTGGGAACTGGTGCTCTCCACTCTCCCGTCCTGTGACAGTGGGAACTGGTGCTCTCCACTCTCTGTCCTGTGATAGTGGCAACTGGTGCTCTCCACTCTCTGCCTTGTGACAGTTTGAACTGGTGCTCTCCACTTTCTGTCCTGTGACAGTGTGAACTGGTGCCCTCCACTCTCTGTCCTGTGAAAATGGGAACTGGTGCTCTCCACTCTCTGTCCTGTGACAGATTGAACTGGTGCTCACCACTCTCTGTCCTGTGACAGTGGGAACTGGTGCTCTCCACTCCCCTTCCTGTGACAGTGGGAACTGGTGCTCTCAATTCTCTGTCCTGTGACAGTTTGAACTGGTGCTCTCCACTCTTTGTCCTGTGACAGTGGGAACTAGTGCTTGCCACTCTCCCGTATTGTGACAGTGGGAACTGGTGCTCTCCACTCCCTCTCCTGTCACAGTTTGAACTGGTGCTCTCCACTCTCTCTCCTGTGACAGTGGGAACTGGTGCCCTCCATTCTCTGTCCTGTGACAGTGTGAACTGGTGCCCTCCACTCTCTGTCCTGTGACAGTGGGAACTGGTGCTCTCCACTCTCTGTCCTGTGACAGTGGGAACTGGTGCGCTCCACTCTCTGTCCTGTGACAGTGGGAACTGCTGCTCTCCACTCTCTGTCCTGTGACAGTGGGAACTGGTGCTCTCCACTCTCGTGTCCTGTGACAGTGCGAACTGGTGCTCTCCACACTCTGTCCTGTGACAGTGGGAACTGGTGCCCACCATTCTCTGTCCTGTGACAGTGAGAACTGGTGCTCTCCACTCTCTGTCCTGTGAGAGTGGGAACTGGTGCTCTCCACTCTCTGTCCTGTTACAGTGGGAACTGGTGCTCTCCACTCTCTGTCCTGTGACAGTTGGAACTGGTGATCTCCACTCTCCCGTATTGTGACAGTGGGAACTGGTGCTCTCCACTCTCTCTCCTGTCACAGTTTGAACTGGTGCTCTCCACTCTCTCTCCTGTGACAGTGGGAACTGGTGCCCTCCATTCTCTGTCCTGTGACAGTGGGAACAGGTGCTCTCCACTCTCTGTCCTGTGACAGTGGGATCTGGTGCTCTCCACTCTCTGTCCTGTGACAGTGGGAACTGGTGCTCTCCACTCTCTGTCCTGTGATAGTGGGAACTGGTGCTCTCCACTCTCTGTCCTGTGACAGTGGGAACTGGTGCTCTCCACTCACTTTCCTGTGACAGTGCGAACTGGTGCTCTCCACTCTCCCATCCTGTGACAGTTTGAACTGGTGCTCCCCACTCTCTGTCCTGTGACAGTGGGAACTGGTGCTCTCCATTCTCTGTCTTGTGACAGTGGGAACTGGTGCTCTACACTCTCCCGTCCTGTGACAGTGGGAACTGGTGCTCTCCACACTCTGTCCTGTGACTGTTTGAAATGGTGCTCTCCACTCTCCCGTCCTGTGACAGTTCGAACTGGTACTCTCCACTCTCTCTCCTGTGACAGTGGGAACTGGTGCCCTCCACTCTCTGTCCTGTGACAGTGGGAACTGGTGCTCTCCACTCTCTCTCCTGCGAAAGTGGGAACTGGTGATCTCCACTCTCTCTCCTGTGACAGTGGGAACTGGTGCGCTCCACTCTCTCTCCTGTGACAGTGGTTACTGGTGCTCTCCACTCTCTGTCCTGTGACAGTGGAAACTGGTGCTCTCCACTCTCTGTCCTGTGACAGTTTGAACTGGTGCTCTCCACTCTTTGTCCTGTGACAGTCGAAACTGGTACTCTCCATTCTCTGTCCTGTGAGAGTAGGAACTGGTGCTCTCCACTCTCTGTCCTGTGACAGTGGGAACTGGTGCTCTCCACTCTCTGCCTGTGACAGTGGGAACTGGTGCTCTCCACACTCTGTACTGTGACAGTGGGAACTGGTGCTCTCCAATCTCTGTCTTGTGACAGTGGGAACTGGTGCTCTCTACTCTCTCTCCTGCTAAAGTTGGAACTAGTGCTCTCCACTCTCCCGTCCTGTGACAGTTTGAACTGGTGCTCTCCACTCTCCCGTCCTGTGAGAGGGGGAACTGGTGCTCTCCACTCTCCCATCCTGTGACAGTTTGAACTGGTGCTCTCCACTCTCCCGTCCTGTGACAGGGGGAACTGGTGCTCTCCACTCTCCCGTCCTGTGACAGTTTGAACTGGTGCTCTCCACTCTCCCTTCCTGTGACAGTGGGAACTGGTGCTCTTCACTCTCCCGTCCTGTGACAGTGGGAACTGGTGCTCTCCACTCTCTGTCCTGTGACAGTGGCAACTGGTGCTCTCCACTCTCTGCCTTGTGACAGTTTGAAATGGTGCTCTCCACTTTCTGTCCTGTGACAGTGTGAACTGGTGCCCTCCGCTCTCTGTCCTGTGACAGTGGGAACTGGTGCTCTCCACACTCTGCCCTGTGACAGTTTGAACTGGTGCTCTCCACTCTCTGTCCTGTGACAGTGGGAACTGGTGCTCTCCACTCTCTGTCCTGTGACAGTGGGAACTGGTGCTCTCCACTCTCTGTCCTGTGACAGATTGAACTGGTGCTCTCCACTCTCTGTCCTGTGACAGTGGGAACTGGTGCTCTCCACTCCCCTTCCTGTGACAGTCGGAACTGGTGCTCTCCATTCTCTGTCCGGTGACAGTGGGAACTGGTGCTCTCCACTCTCTGTCCTGTGACAGTTTGAACTGGTGCTCTCCACTCTTTGTCCTGTGACAGTGGGAACTAGTGCTTGCCACTCTGTCCTGTGACTGTTTGATCTGGTGCTCTCCACTCTCTGTCCTGTGACAGTGGGAACTGGTGCTCTCCACTCTCTGTCCTGTGACAGTGGGAACTGGTGCGCTCCACTCTCTGTCCTGTGACAGTGGGAACTGCTGCTCTCCACTCTCTGTCCTGTGACAGTGGGAACTGGTGCTCTCCACTCTCGCGTCCTGTGACAGTGCGAACTGGTGCTCTCCACACTCTGTCCTGTGACAGTGGGAACTGGTGCACTCCATTCTCTGTCCTGTGACAGTGTGAACTGGTGCTCTCCACTCTCTGTCCTGTGATAGTGGGAAATGGTGCTATCCACTCTCTGTCCTGTTACAGTGGGAACTGGTGCTCTCCACTCTCTGTCCTGTGACAGTTGGAACTGGTGCTCTCCACTCTCCCGTATTGTGACAGTGGGAACTGGTGCTCTCCCCTCTCTCTCCTGTCACAGTTTGAACTGGTGCTCTCCACTTTCTCTCCTGTGACAGTGGGAACTGGTGCCCTCCATTTTCTGTCCTGTGACAGTGGGAACAGGTGCTCTCCACTCTCTGTCCTGTGACAGTGGGATCTGGTGCTCTCCACTCTCTGTCCTGTGACAGTGGGAACTGGTGCTCTCCACTCTCTGTCCTGTGATAGTGGGAACTGGTGCTCTCCACTCTCTGTCCTGTGACAGTGGGAACTGGTGCTCTCCACTCACTTTCCTGTGACAGTGCGAACTGGTGCTCTCCACTCTCTCTCCTGTGACAGTGGGAACTGGTGCTCTCCTCACTCTGTCCTGTGACAGTGGGAACTGGTGCTATCCAATCTCTGTCCTGTGACAGTTTGAACTGGTGCTCTCCACTCTCTGTCCTGTGACAGTGGGAACTGGTGCTCTCCAATCTCTGTCCTGTGACAGTTTGAACTGGTGCTCTCCACTCTCTGTCCTGTGACAGTGGGAACTGGTGCTCTCCACTCTCTGTCCTGTGATAGTGGGAACTGGTGCTCTCCACTCTCCCATCCTGTGACAGTTTGAACTGGTGCTCCCCACTCTCTGTCCTGTGACAGTAGGAACTGGTGCTTGCCACTCTCTGTCCTGTGACAGTGGGAACTAATGCTCTCCACTCTCCCGTCCTGTGACAGTTTGAACTGGTGCTCTCCACTCTCCCGTCCTGTGAGAGGGGGAACTTGTGCTCACCACTCTCCCATCCTGTGACAGTTTGAACTGGTGCTCTCCACTCTCCCGTCCTGTGACAGGGGGAACTGGTGCTCTCCACTCTCCCGTCCTGTGACAGTTTGAACTGGTGCTCTCCACTCTCCCTTCCTGCGACAGTGGGAACTAGTGCTCTCCACTCTCCCATCCTGTGACAGTGGGAACTGGTGCTCTCCACTCTCCCGTCCTGTGACAGTGGGAACTGGTGCTCTCCACTCTCTGTCCTGTGACAGTGGCAACTGGTGCTCTCCACTCTCTGCCTTGTGACAGATTGAACTGCTGCTCTCCACTTTCTGTCCTGTGACAGTGGGAACTGGTGCCCTCCATTCTCTGTCCTGTGACAGTGGGAACTGGTGCTCTCCACTCTCTGCCCTGTGACAGTTTGAACTGGTGCTCTCCACTCTCTGTCCTGTGACAGTGGGAACTGGTGCTCTCCACTCTCTGTCCTGTGACAGTGGGAACTGGTGCTCTCCACTCTCTGTACTGTGACAGATTGAACTGATGCTCTCCACTCTCTGTCCTGTGACAGTGGGAACTGGTGCTCTCCACTCCCCTTCCTGTGACAGTGGGAACTGGTGCTCTCCACTCTCCCGTCCTGTGACAGTGGGAACTGGTGAACTCCACTCTCTGTCCTGTGACAGTGGGAACTGGTGCTCTCCACTCTCTACCTTGTGACAGTTTGAACTGGTGCTCTCCACTTTCTGTCCTGTGACAATTTGAACTGGTGCTCTCCACTCTCTGTCCTGTGACAGTGGGAACTGGTGCTCTCCACTCTCTGTCCTGTGACAGTGGGAACTGGTGCTCTCCACTCTCTGTCCTGTGACAGATTGAACTGGTGCTCTCCACTCTCTGTCCTGTGACAGTGGGAACTGGTGCTCTCCACTCCCCTTCCTGTGACAGTGGGAACTGGTGCTCTCCATTCTCTATCCTGTGACAGTGGGAACTGTTGCTCTCCACTCTCTGTCCTGTGACAGTTTAAAATGGTGCTCTCCACTCTCTGTCCTGTGACAGTGGGAACTGCTGCTCTCCACTCTCTGTCCTGTGACAGTGGGAACTGGTGCTCTCCACTCTCTGTTCTGTGACAGTGGGAACTGCTGCTCTCCACTCTCTGTCCTGTGACAGTGGGAACTGGTGCTCTCCACTCTCGCGTCCTGTGACAGTGCGAACTGGTGCTCTCCACTTTCTGTCCCGTGACAGTTGGAACTCGTGCTCTCCACTCTCCCGTATTGTGACAGTGGGAACTGGTGCTCTCCACTCTCTCTCCTGTCACAGTTTGAACTGGTGCTCTCCACTATCTCTCCTGTGACAGTGGGAACTGGTGCTCTCCACTCTCTGTCCTGTGATAGTGGGAACTGGTGCTCTCCATTCTCTGTCGTGTGACAGTGGGAACTGGTGCACTCCACTCTCTGTCCTTTGACAGTGGGATCTGATGCTCTCCACTCTCTGTCCTGTGACAGTGGGAACTGGTGCTCTCCACACTCTGTCCTGTGATAGTGGGAACTGGTGCTCTCCACTCTCTGTCCTGTGACAGTGGGAACTGGTGCTCTCCACTCACTGTCCTGTGACAGTGCGAACTGGTGCTCTCCACTCTCTGTCCTGTGACAGTGCGAACTGGTGCTCTCCACTCTCTGTCCTGTGACAGTGGAACTGGTGCTCTCCACTCTCTCTCCTGTGACAGTGGGAACTGGTGCTCTCCACTCTCTCTCCTGTGACAGTGGGAGCTGGTGCTCTCCTCACTCTGTCCTGTGACAGTGGGAACTGGTGCTCTCCAGTCTCTGTCCTGTGATAGTGGGAACTGGTTCTCTCCACTTTCTGTCCTGTGAGAGTTTGAACTGGTGCTCTCCACTCTCTGTCCTGTGACAGTGGGAACTGGTGCTCTCCACTCTCTGTCCTGTGATAGTGGGAACTGGTGCTCTCCACTCTCCATCCTGTGACAGTTTGAACTGGTGCTCCCCACTCTCTGTCCTGTGACAGTGGGAGCTGGTGCTCTCCATTCTCTGTCTTGTGACAGTGGGAACTGGTGCTCTACACTCTCCCGTCCTGTGACAGTGGGTACTGGTGCTCTCCACTCTCTGTCCTGTGACTGTTTGAACTGGTGCTCTCCACTCTCCCGTCCTGTGACAGTTTGAACTGGTACTCTCCACTCTCTGTCCTGCGAAAGTGGGAACTGGTGATCTCCACTCTCTGTCCTGTGACAGTGGGAACTGGTGCGCTCCACTCTCTCTCCTGTGACAGTGGTTACTGGTGCTCTCCACTCTCTGTCCTGTGACAGTGGAAACTGGTGCTCTCCACTCTCTGTCCTGTGACAGTTTGAACTGGTGCTCTCCACTCTTTGTCCTGTGACAGTCGGAACTGGTGCTCTCCATTCTCGGTCCTGTGACAGTAGGAACTGGTGCTCTCCACTCTCTCTCCTGTGACAGTGGGAACTGGTGCTCTCCACTCTCTGCCTGTGACAGTGGGAACTGGTGCTCTCCACGCTCTGTACTGTGATAGTGGGAACTGGTGCTCTCCACTCTCTGTCTTGTGACAGTGGGAACTGGTGCTCTCTAATCTCTCTCCTGCGAAAGTTGGAACTGGTGCTCTCCACTCTCCCGTCCTGTGACAGTGGGAACTGGTGCTCTCCACTCTCTGTCCTGTGACAGTTTGAACTGGTGCTCTCCACCCTCTCTCCTGTGACAGTGGGAACTGGTGCTCGCCACTCTCTATCCTGTGACAGTGGGAACTGGTGCTCTCCACTCTCCCGTCCTGTGACAGTTTGAACTGGTGCTCTCCACTCTCCCGTCCTGTGAGAGGGGGAACTGATGCTCTCCACTCTCCCATCCTGTGACAGTTTGAACTGGTGCTCTCCACTCTCTGTCCTGTGACAGTGGGAACTGGTGCTCTCCACTCTCTGTTCTGTGACAGTGGGAACTGCTGCTCTCCACTCTCTGTCCTGTGACAGTGGGAACTGGTGCTCTCCACTCTCGCGTCCTGTGACAGTGCGAACTGGTGCTCTCCACTTTCTGTCCCGTGACAGTTGGAACTCGTGCTCTCCACTCTCCCGTATTGTGACAGTGGGAACTGGTGCTCTCCACTCTCTCTCCTGTCACAGTTTGAACTGGTGCTCTCCACTATCTCTCCTGTGACAGTGGGAACTGGTGCTCTCCACTCTCTGTCCTGTGATAGTGGGAACTGGTGCTCTCCATTCTCTGTCGTGTGACAGTGGGAACTGGTGCACTCCACTCTCTGTCCTTTGACAGTGGGATCTGATGCTCTCCACTCTCTGTCCTGTGACAGTGGGAACTGGTGCTCTCCACACTCTGTCCTGTGATAGTGGGAACTGGTGCTCTCCACTCTCTGTCCTGTGACAGTGGGAACTGGTGCTCTCCACTCACTGTCCTGTGACAGTGCGAACTGGTGCTCTCCACTCTCTGTCCTGTGACAGTGGGAACTGGTGCTCTCCACTCACTGTCCTGTGACAGTGCGAACTGGTGCTCTCCATTCTCTGTCCTGTGACAGTGGAACTGGTGCTCTCCACTCTCTCTCCTGTGACAGTGGGAACTGGTGCTCTCCACTCTCTCTCCTGTGACAGTGGGAGCTGGTGCTCTCCTCACTCTGTCCTGTGACAGTGGGAACTGGTGCTCTCCAGTCTCTGTCCTGTGATAGTGGGAACTGGTTCTCTCCACTTTCTGTCCTGTGACAGTTTGAACTGGTGCTCTCCACTCTCTGTCCTGTGACAGTGGGAACTGGTGCTCTCCACTCTCTGTCCTGTGATAGTGGGAACTGGTGCTCTCCACTCTCCATCCTGTGACAGTTTGAACTGGTGCTCCCCACTCTCTGTCCTGTGACAGTGGGAGCTGGTGCTCTCCATTCTCTGTCTTGTGACAGTGGGAACTGGTGCTCTACACTCTCCCGTCCTGTGACAGTGGGTACTGGTGCTCTCCACTCTCTGTCCTGTGACTGTTTGAACTGGTGCTCTCCACTCTCCCGTCCTGTGACAGTTTGAACTGGTACTCTCCACTCTCTGTCCTGCGAAAGTGGGAACTGGTGATCTCCACTCTCTGTCCTGTGACAGTGGGAACTGGTGCGCTCCACTCTCTCTCCTGTGACAGTGGTTACTGGTGCTCTCCACTCTCTGTCCTGTGACAGTGGAAACTGGTGCTCTCCACTCTCTGTCCTGTGACAGTTTGAACTGGTGCTCTCCACTCTTTGTCCTGTGACAGTCGGAACTGGTGCTCTCCATTCTCGGTCCTGTGACAGTAGGAACTGGTGCTCTCCACTCTCTCTCCTGTGACAGTGGGAACTGGTGCTCTCCACTCTCTGCCTGTGACAGTGGGAACTGGTGCTCTCCACGCTCTGTACTGTGATAGTGGGAACTGGTGCTCTCCACTCTCTGTCTTGTGACAGTGGGAACTGGTGCTCTCTAATCTCTCTCCTGCGAAAGTTGGAACTGGTGCTCTCCACTCTCCCGTCCTGTGACAGTGGGAACTGGTGCTCTCCACTCTCTGTCCTGTGACAGTTTGAACTGGTGCTCTCCACCCTCTCTCCTGTGACAGTGGGAACTGGTGCTCGCCACTCTCTATCCTGTGACAGTGGGAACTGGTGCTCTCCACTCTCCCGTCCTGTGACAGTTTGAACTGGTGCTCTCCACTCTCCCGTCCTGTGAGAGGGGGAACTGATGCTCTCCACTCTCCCATCCTGTGACAGTTTGAACTGGTGCTCTCCACTCTCCCGTCCTGTGACAGGGGGAACTGGTGCTCTCCACTCTCCCGTCCTGTGACAGTTTGAACTGGTGCTCTCCACTCTCCCTTCCTGTGACAGTGGGAACTGGTGCTCTCCACTCTCCCGTCCTGTGACAGTGGGAACTGGTGCTCTCCACTCTCTGTCCTGTGATAGTGGCAACTGGTGCTCTCCACTCTCTGCCTTGTGACAGTTTGAACTGGTGCTCTCCACTTTCTGTCCTGTGACAGTGTGAACTGGTGCCCTCCACTCTCTGTCCTGTGACAATGGGAACTGGTGCTCTCCACTCTCTGTCCTGTGACAGATTGAACTGGTGCTCACCACTCTCTGTCCTGTGACAGTGGGAACTGGTGCTCTCCACTCCCCTTCCTGTGACAGTGGGAACTGGTGCTCTCAATTCTCTGTCCTGTGACAGTTTGAACTGGTGCTCTCCACTCTTTGTCCTGTGACAGTGGGAACTAGTGCTTGCCACTCTCCCGTATTGTGACAGTGGGAACTGGTGCTCTCCACTCCCTCTCCTGTCACAGTTTGAACTGGTGCTCTCCACTCTCTCTCCTGTGACAGTGGGAACTGGTGCCCTCCATTCTCTGTCCTGTGACAGTGTGAACTGGTGCCCTCCACTCTCTGTCCTGTGACAGTGGGAACTGGTGCTCTCCACTCTCTGTCCTGTGACAGTGGGAACTGGTGCGCTCCACTCTCTGTCCTGTGACAGTGGGAACTGCTGCTCTCCACTCTCTGTCCTGTGACAGTGGGAACTGGTGCTCTCCACTCTCGTGTCCTGTGACAGTGCGAACTGGTGCTCTCCACACTCTGTCCTGTGACAGTGGGAACTGGTGCCCACCATTCTCTGTCCTGTGACAGTGAGAACTGGTGCTCTCCACTCTCTGTCCTGTGATAGTGGGAACTGGTGCTCTCCACTCTCTGTCCTGTTACAGTGGGAACTGGTGCTCTCCACTCTCTGTCCTGTGACAGTTGGAACTGGTGATCTCCACTCTCCCGTATTGTGACAGTGGGAACTGGTGCTCTCCACTCTCTCTCCTGTCACAGTTTGAACTGGTGCTCTCCACTCTCTCTCCTGTGACAGTGGGAACTGGTGCCCTCCATTCTCTGTCCTGTGACAGTGGGAACAGGTGCTCTCCACTCTCTGTCCTGTGACAGTGGGATCTGGTGCTCTCCACTCTCTGTCCTGTGACAGTGGGAACTGGTGCTCTCCACTCTCTGTCCTGTGATAGTGGGAACTGGTGCTCTCCACTCTCTGTCCTGTGACAGTGGGAACTGGTGCTCTCCACTCACTTTCCTGTGACAGTGCGAACTGGTGCTCTCCACTCTCCCATCCTGTGACAGTTTGAACTGGTGCTCCCCACTCTCTGTCCTGTGACAGTGGGAACTGGTGCTCTCCATTCTCTGTCTTGTGACAGTGGGAACTGGTGCTCTACACTCTCCCGTCCTGTGACAGTGGGAACTGGTGCTCTCCACACTCTGTCCTGTGACTGTTTGAAATGGTGCTCTCCACTCTCCCTTCCTGTGACAGTTCGAACTGGTACTCTCCACTCTCTCTCCTGTGACAGTGGGAACTGGTGCCCTCCACTCTCTGTCCTGTGACAGTGGGAACTGGTGCTCTCCACTCTCTCTCCTGCGAAAGTGGGAACTGGTGATCTCCACTCTCTGTCCTGTGACAGTGGGAACTGGTGCGCTCCACTCTCTCTCCTGTGACAGTGGTTACTGGTGCTCTCCACTCTCTGTCCTGTGACAGTGGAAACTGGTGCTCTCCACTCTCTGTCCTGTGACAGTTTGAACTGGTGCTCTCCACTCTTTGTCCTGTGACAGTCGAAACTGGTACTCTCCATTCTCTGTCCTGTGAGAGTAGGAACTGGTGCTCTCCACTCTCTCTCCTGTGACAGTGGGAACTGGTGCTCTCCACTCTCTGCCTGTGACAGTGGGAACTGGTGCTCTCCACACTCTGTACTGTGACAGTGGGAACTGGTGCTCTCCAATCTCTGTCTTGTGACAGTGGGAACTGGTGCTCTCTACTCTCTCTCCTGCTAAAGTTGGAACTAGTGCTCTCCACTCTCCCGTCCTGTGACAGTTTGAACTGGTGCTCTCCACTCTCCCGTCCTGTGAGAGGGGGAACTGGTGCTCTCCACTCTCCCATCCTGTGACAGTTTGAACTGGTGCTCTCCACTCTCCCGTCCTGTGACAGGGGGAACTGGTGCTCTCCACTCTCCCGTCCTGTGACAGTTTGAACTGGTGCTCTCCACTCTCCCTTCCTGTGACAGTGGGAACTGGTGCTCTTCACTCTCCCGTCCTGTGACAGTGGGAACTGGTGCTCTCCACTCTCTGTCCTGTGACAGTGGCAACTGGTGCTCTCCACTCTCTGCCTTGTGACAGTTTGAAATGGTGCTCTCCACTTTCTGTCCTGTGACAGTGTGAACTGGTGCCCTCCGCTCTCTATCCTGTGACAGTGGGAACTGGTGCTCTCCACTCTCTGCCCTGTGACAGTTTGAACTGGTGCTCTCCACTCTCTGTCCTGTGACAGTGGGAACTGGTGCTCTCCACTCTCTGTCCTGTGACAGTGGGAACTGGTGCTCTCCACTCTCTGTCCTGTGACAGATTGAACTGGTGCTCTCCACTCTCTGTCCTGTGACAGTGGGAACTGGTGCTCTCCACTCCCCTTCCTGTGACAGTCGGAACTGGTGCTCTCCATTCTCTGTCCGGTGACAGTGGGAACTGGTGCTCTCCACTCTCTGTCCTGTGACAGTTTGAACTGGTGCTCTCCACTCTTTGTCCTGTGACAGTGGGAACTAGTGCTTGCCACTCTGTCCTGTGACTGTTTGATCTGGTGCTCTCCACTCTCTGTCCTGTGACAGTGGGAACTGGTGCTCTCCACTCTCTGTCCTGTGACAGTGGGAATTGGTGCGCTCCACTCTCTGTCCTGTGACAGTGGGAACTGCTGCTCTCCACTCTCTGTCCTGTGACAGTGGGAACTGGTGCTCTCCACTCTCGCGTCCTGTGACAGTGCGAACTGGTGCTCTCCACACTCTGTCCTGTGACAGTGGGAACTGGTGCACTCCATTCTCTGTCCTGTGACAGTGTGAACTGGTGCTCTCCACTCTCTGTCCTGTGATAGTGGGAACTGGTGCTATCCACTCTCTGTCCTGTTACAGTGGGAACTGGTGCTCTCCACTCTCTGTCCTGTGACAGTTGGAACTGGTGCTCTCCACTCTCCCGTATTGTGACAGTGGGAACTGGTGCTCTCCCCTCTCTCTCCTGTCACAGTTTGAACTGGTGCTCTCCACTTTCTCTCCTGTGACAGTGGGAACTGGTGCCCTCCATTTGCTGTCCTGTGACAGTGGGAACAGGTGCTCTCCACTCTCTGCCCTGTGACAGTGGGATCTGGTGCTCTCCACTCTCTGTCCTGTGACAGTGGGAACTGGTGCTCTCCACTCTCTGTCCTGTGATAGTGGGAACTGGTGCTCTCCACTCTCTGTCCTGTGACAGTGGGAACTGGTGCTCTCCACTCACTTTCCTGTGACAGTGCGAACTGGTGCTCTCCACTCTCTCTCCTGTGACAGTGGGAACTGGTGCTCTCCTCACTCTGTCCTGTGACAGTGGGAACTGGTGCTATCCAATCTCTGTCCTGTGACAGTTTGAACTGGTGCTCTCCACTCTCTGTCCTGTGACAGTGGGAACTGGTGCTCTCCAATCTCTGTCCTGTGACAGTTTGAACTGGTGCTCTCCACTCTCTGTCCTGTGACAGTGGGAACTGGTGCTCTCCACTCTCTGTCCTGTGATAGTGGGAACTGGTGCTCTCCACTCTCCCATCCTGTGACAGTTTGAACTGGTGCTCCCCACTCTCTGTCCTGTGACAGTGGGAACTGGTGCTCTCCATTCTCTGTCTTGTGACAGTGGGAACTGGTGCTCTACACTCTCCCGTCCTGTGACAGTGGGAACTGGTGCTCTCCACACTCTGTCCTGTGACTGTTTGAACTGGTGCTCTCCACTCTCCCGTCCTGTGACAGTTCGAACTGGTACTCTCCACTCTCTCTCCTGTGACAGTGGGAACTGGTGCCCTCCACTCTCTGTCCTGTGACAGTGGGAACTGGTGCTCTCCACTCTCTCTCCTGCGAAAGTGGGAACTGGTGATCTCCACTCTCTGTCCTGTGACAGTGGGAACTGGTGCGCTCCACTCTCTCTCCTGTGACAGTGGTTACTGGTGCTCTCCACTCTCTGTCCTGTGACAGTGGAAACTGGTGCTCTCCACTCTCTGTCCTGTGACAGTTTGAACTGGTGCTCTCCACTCTTTGTCCTGTGACAGTCGAAACTGGTACTCTCCATTCTCTGTCCTGTGAGAGTAGGAACTGGTGCTCTCCACTCTCTGTCCTGTGACAGTGGGAACTGGTGCTCTCCACTCTCTGCCTGTGACAGTGGGAACTGGTGCTCTCCACGCTCTGTACTGTGACAGTGGGAATTGGTGCTCTCCAATCTCTGTCTTGTGACAGTGGGAACTGGTGCTCTCTACTCTCTCTCCTGCGAAAGTTTGAACTAGTGCTCTCCACTCTCCCGTCCTGTGACAGTTTGAACTGGTGCTCTCCACTCTCCCGTCCTGTGAGAGGGGGAACTGGTGCTCTCCACTCTCCCATCCTGTGACAGTTTGAACTGGTGCTCTCCACTCTCCCGTCCTGTGACAGGGGGAACTGGTGCTCTCCACTCTCCCGTCCTGTGACAGTTTGAACTGGTGCTCTCCACTCTCCCTTCCTGTGACAGTGGGAACTGGTGCTCTTCACTCTCCCGTCCTGTGACAGTGGGAACTGGTGCTCTCCACTCTCTGTCCTGTGACAGTGGCAACTGGTGCTCTCCACTCTCTGCCTTGTGACAGTTTGAACTGGTGCTCTCCACTTTCTGTCCTGTGATAGTGTGAACTGGTGCCCTCCACTCTCTGTCCTGTGACAGTGGGAACTGGTGCTCTCCACTCTCTGCCCTGTGACAGTTTGAACTGGTGCTCTCCACTCTCTGTCCTGTGACAGTGGGAACTGGTGCTCTCCACTCTCTGTCCTGTGACAGTGGGAACTGGTGCTCTCCACTCTCTGTCCTTTGACAGATTGAACTGGTGCTCTCCACTCTCTGTCCTGTGACAGTGGGAACTGGTGCTCTCCACTCCCCTTCCTGTGACAGTGGGAACTGGTGCTCTCCATTCTCTGTCTGGTGACCGTGGGAACTGGTGCTCTCCACTCTCTGTCCTGTGACAGTTTGAACTGGTGCTCTCCACTCTCTGTCCTGTGACAGTGGGAACTAGTGCTTGCCACTCTGTCCTGTGACTGTTTGAACTGGTGCTCTCCACTCTCTGTCCTGTGACAGTGGGAACTGGTGCTCTCCACTCTCTGTCCTGTGACAGTGGGAACTGGTGCGCTCCACTCTCTGTCCTGTGACAGTGGGAACTGCTGCTCTCCACTCTCTGTCCTGTGACAGTGGGAACTGGTGCTCTCCACTCTCTGTCCTGTGACAGTGGGAACTGGTGCCCTCCATTCTCTGTCCTGTGACAGTGGGAACTGGTGCTCTCCACTCTCTGTACTGTGATAGTGGTAACTGGTGCTCTCCACTCTCTGTCCTGTTACAGTGGGAACTGGTGCACTCAACTCTCTGTCCTGTGACAGTTGGAACTGGTGCTCTCCACTCTCCCGTATTGTGACAGTGGGAACTGGTGCTCTCCACTCTCTCTCCTGTCACAGTTTGAACTGGTGCTCTCCACTCTCTCTCCTGTGACAGTGGGAACTGGTGCCCTCCATTCTCTATCCTGTGACAGTGGGAACTGGTGCTCTCCACTCTCTGTCCTGTGACAGTGGGAACTGGTGCTCTCCACTCTCTCTCCTGCGACAGTTTGAACTGGTGCTCTCCACTCTCCCGTCCTGTGACAGTGGGAACTGTGGCTCTCCACTCTCTCTCCTCTGACAGTGGGAACTTGTGCTCTCCACTCTCTCTCCTGTGACAGTGGGAACTGGTGCTCTCCTCACTCTGTCCTGTGACAGTGGGAACTGGTGCTCTCCACTCTCTGTCCTGTGACAGTGGGAACTGGTGCTCTCCAATCTCTGTCCTGTGACAGTTTGAACTGGTGCTCTCCACTCTCTGTCCTGTGACAGTGGGAACTGGTGCTCTCCACTCTCCCGTCCTGTGACAGTGGGAACTGGTGCTCTCCACTCTCCTGTCCTGTGACAGTGGGAACTGGTGCTCTCCACTCTCTGTCCTGTGATAGTGGGAACTGGTGCTCTCCACTCTCCCGTTCTGTGACAGTTTGAACTGGTGCTCCCCACTCTCTGTCCTGTGACATTGGGAGCTGGTGCTCTCCATTCTCTGTCCTGTGACAGTGGGAACTGGGGCTCTACACTCTCCCGTCCTGTGACAGTGGGTACTGGTGCTCTCCACTCTCTGTCCTGTGTCAGTTTGAACTGGTGCTCTCCAATCTCCCGTCCTGTGACAGTTGGAACTGGTGCTCTCCACGCTCTGTCCTGTGACAGTTCAAACTGGTGCTCTCCACTCTCTCTCCTGCGACAGTGGGAACTGGTGATCTCCACTCTCTCTCCTGTGACAGTAAGAACTGGTGCCCTCCACTCTCTGTTCTGTGACAGTGGGAACTGGTGCTCTCCACTCTCTGTCCTGTGACAGTGGGAACTGGTGATCTCCACACTCTGTCCTGTGACAGTGGGAACTGGTGCGCTCCACTCTCTCTCCTGTGACAGTGGTTGCTGGTGCTCTCCACTCTCTGTCCTGTGACAGTGGGAACTGGTGCGCTCCACTCTCTCTCCTGTGACAGTGGTTGCTGGTGCTCTCCACTCTCTGTCCTGTAACAGTGGGAACTGGTGCTCTCCACTCTCTGTCCTGTGACAGTTTGAACTGGTGCTCTCCACTCTCTGTCCTGTGACAGTGGGAACTGGTGCTCTCCATTCTCTGTCCTGTGACAGTAAGAACTGGTGCTCTCCACTCTCTCTCCTGTAACAGTGGGAACTGGTGCTCTCCACTCTCTGTCCTGTGACAGTGGGAACTGGTGCTCTCCACGCTCTGTACTGTGACAGTGGGAACTTGTGCTCTCCACTCTCCCGTCCTGTGACAGTGGGAACTGGTGCTCTCCACCCTCTGTCCTGTGACAGTGGGAACTGGTGCTCTCCACTCTCCCGTCCTGTGACAGTGGGAACTGGTGCTCTCCACTCTCTGTCTTGTGACAGTGAGAACTGGTGCTCTCCACTCTCTCTTCTGCGACAGTTGGAACTGGTGCTCTTCATTCTCTGTCCTGTGACAGTGGGAACTGGTGCGCTCCACTCTCCCGTCCTGTGACAGTGGGAACTGGTGCTCTCCACTCTCTGTCCTGTGACAGTTTGAACTGGTGCTCTCCACTCTCCCGTCCTGTGACAGTGGGAACTGGTGTTCTCCACTCTCCCGTCCTGTGACAGTTTGAATTGGTGCTCTCCACTCTCCCGTCCTGTGACAGTTTGAACTGGTGCTCTCCACTCTCCCATCCTGTGACAGTGGGAACTGGTGCTCTCCACTCTCCCGTCCTGTGACAGTTTGAACTGGTGCTCTCCACTCTCCCTTACAGCGACAGTGGGAAATGGTGCTCTCCACTCTCCCGTGCTGTGACAGTGGGAACTGGTGCTCTCCAATCTCCCGTCCTGTGACAGTGGGAACTGGTACTCTCCACTCTCTGTCCTGTAACAGTGGGAACTGGTATTCTCCACTCTCTGCCTTGTGACAGTTTGAACTGGTGCCCTCCACTCTCTGTCCTGTGACAGTGGGAACTGGTGCTCTCCACTCTCTGTCCTGTGACAGTTCAAACTGGTGCTCTCCACTCTCTCTCCTGCGACAGTGGGAACTGGTGATCTCCACTCTCTCTCCTGTGACAGTAAGAACTGGTGCCCTCCACTCTCTGTTCTGTGACAGTGGGAACTGGTGCTCTCCACTCTCTGTCCTGTGACAGTGGGAACTGGTGATCTCCACACTCTGTCCTGTGACAGTGGGAACTGGTGCGCTCCACTCTCTCTCCTGTGACAGTGGTTGCTGGTGCTCTCCACTCTCTGTCCTGTGACAGTGGGAACTGGTGCGCTCCACTCTCTCTCCTGTGACAGTGGTTGCTGGTGCTCTCCACTCTCTGTCCTGTAACAGTGGGAACTGGTGCTCTCCACTCTCTGTCCTGTGACAGTTTGAACTGGTGCTCTCCACTCTCTGTCCTGTGACAGTGGGAACTGGTGCTCTCCATTCTCTGTCCTGTGACAGTAAGAACTGGTGCTCTCCACTCTCTCTCCTGTAACAGTGGGAACTGGTGCTCTCCACTCTCTGTCCTGTGACAGTGGGAACTGGTGCTCTCCACGCTCTGTACTGTGACAGTGGGAACTTGTGCTCTCCACTCTCCCGTCCTGTGACAGTGGGAACTGGTGCTCTCCACCCTCTGTCCTGTGACAGTGGGAACTGGTGCTCTCCACTCTCCCGTCCTGTGACAGTGGGAACTGGTGCTCTCCACTCTCTGTCTTGTGACAGTGGGAACTGGTGCTCTCCACTCTCTCTTCTGCGACAGTTGGAACTGGTGCTCTTCATTCTCTGTCCTGTGACAGTGGGAACTGGTGCGCTCCACTCTCCCGTCCTGTGACAGTGGGAACTGGTGCTCTCCACTCTCTGTCCTGTGACAGTTTGAACTGGTGCTCTCCACTCTCCCGTCCTGTGACAGTGGGAACTGGTGTTCTCCACTCTCCCGTCCTGTGACAGTTTGAATTGGTGCTCTCCACTCTCCCGTCCTGTGACAGTTTGAACTGGTGCTCTCCACTCTCCCATCCTGTGACAGTGGGAACTGGTGCTCTCCACTCTCCCGTCCTGTGACAGTTTGAACTGGTGCTCTCCACTCTCCCTTCCAGCGACAGTGGGAAATGGTGCTCTCCACTCTCCCGTGCTGTGACAGTGGGAACTGGTGCTCTCCAATCTCCCGTCCTGTGACAGTGGGAACTGGTACTCTCCACTCTCTGTCCTGTAACAGTGGGAACTGGTATTCTCCACTCTCTGCCTTGTGACAGTTTGAACTGGTGCTCTCCACTCTCTGTCCTGTGACAGTTCAAACTGGTGCTCTCCACTCTCTCTCCTGCGACAGTTGAACTGGTGATCTCCACTCTCTCTCCTGTGACAGTAAGAACTGGTGCCCTCCACTCTCTGTTCTGTGACAGTGGGAACTGGTGCTCTCCACTCTCTGTCCTGTGACAGTGGGAACTGGTGATCTCCACACTCTGTCCTGTGACAGTGGGAACTGGTGCGCTCCACTCTCTCTCCTGTGACAGTGGTTGCTGGTGCTCTCCACTCTCTGTCCTGTGACAGTGGGAACTGGTGCGCTCCACTCTCTCTCCTGTCACAGTGGTTGCTGGTGCTCTACACTCTCTGTCCTGTAACAGTGGGAACTGGTGCTCTCCACTCTCTGTCCTGTGACAGTTTGAACTGGTGCTCTCCACTCTCTGTCCTGTGACAGTGGGAACTGGTGCTCTCCATTCTCTGTCCTGTGACAGTAAGAACTGGTGCTCTCCACTCTCTCTCCTGTAACAGTGGGAACTGGTGCTCTCCAATCTCTGTCCTGTGACAGTGGGAACTGGTGCTCTCCACGCTCTGTCCTGTGACAGTGGGAACTGGTGATCTCCACACTCTGTCCTGTGACAGTGGGAACTGGTGCGCTCCACTCTCTCTCCTGTGACAGTGGTTGCTGGTGCTCTCCACTCTCTGTCCTGTGACAGTGGGAACTGGTGCGCTCCACTCTCTCTCCTGTGACAGTGGTTGCTGGTGCTCTCCACTCTCTGTCCTGTAACAGTGGGAACTGGTGCTCTCCACTCTCTGTCCTGTGACAGTTTGAACTGGTGCTCTCCACTCTCTGTCCTGTGACAGTGGGAACTGGTGCTCTCCATTCTCTGTCCTGTGACAGTAAGAACTGGTGCTCTCCACTCTCTCTCCTGTAACAGTGGGAACTGGTGCTCTCCACTCTCTGTCCTGTGACAGTGGGAACTGGTGCTCTCCACGCTCTGTACTGTGACAGTGGGAACTTGTGCTCTCCACTCTCCCGTCCTGTGACAGTGGGAACTGGTGCTCTCCACCCTCTGTCCTGTGACAGTGGGAACTGGTGCTCTCCACTCTCCCGTCCTGTGACAGTGGGAACTGGTGCTCTCCACTCTCTGTCTTGTGACAGTGGGAACTGGTGCTCTCCACTCTCTCTTCTGCGACAGTTGGAACTGGTGCTCTTCATTCTCTGTCCTGTGACAGTGGGAACTGGTGCGCTCCACTCTCCCGTCCTGTGACAGTGGGAACTGGTGCTCTCCACTCTCTGTCCTGTGACAGTTTGAACTGGTGCTCTCCACTCTCCCGTCCTGTGACAGTGGGAACTGGTGTTCTCCACTCTCCCGTCCTGTGACAGTTTGAATTGGTGCTCTCCACTCTCCCGTCCTGTGACAGTTTGAACTGGTGCTCTCCACTCTCCCATCCTGTGACAGTGGGAACTGGTGCTCTCCACTCTCCCGTCCTGTGACAGTTTGAACTGGTGCTCTCCACTCTCCCTTCCAGCGACAGTGGGAAATGGTGCTCTCCACTCTCCCGTGCTGTGACAGTGGGAACTGGTGCTCTCCAATCTCCCGTCCTGTGACAGTGGGAACTGGTACTCTCCACTCTCTGTCCTGTAACAGTGGGAACTGGTATTCCCCACTCTCTGCCTTGTGACAGTTTGAACTGGTGCCCTCCACTCTCTGTCCTGTGACAGTGGGAACTGGTGCTCTCCACTCTCTGTCCTGTGACAGTTCAAACTGGTGCTCTCCACTCTCTCTCCTGCGACAGTGGGAACTGGTGATCTCCACTCTCTCTCCTGTGACAGTAAGAACTGGTGCCCTCCACTCTCTGTTCTGTGACAGTGGGAACTGGTGCTCTCCACTCTCTGTCCTGTGACAGTGGGAACTGGTGATCTCCACACTCTGTCCTGTGACAGTGGGAACTGGTGCGCTCCACTCTCTCTCCTGTGACAGTGGTTGCTGGTGCTCTCCACTCTCTGTCCTGTGACAGTGGGAACTGGTGCGCTCCACTCTCTCTCCTGTGACAGTGGTTGCTGGTGCTCTCCACTCTCTGTCCTGTAACAGTGGGAACTGGTGCTCTCCACTCTCTGTCCTGTGACAGTTTGAACTGGTGCTCTCCACTCTCTGTCCTGTGACAGTGGGAACTGGTGCTCTCCATTCTCTGTCCTGTGACAGTAAGAACTGGTGCTCTCCACTCTCTCTCCTGTAACAGTGGGAACTGGTGCTCTCCACTCTCTGTCCTGTGACAGTGGGAACTGGTGCTCTCCACGCTCTGTACTGTGACAGTGGGAACTTGTGCTCTCCACTCTCCCGTCCTGTGACAGTGGGAACTGGTGCTCTCCACCCTCTGTCCTGTGACAGTGGGAACTGGTGCTCTCCACTCTCCCGTCCTGTGACAGTGGGAACTGGTGCTCTCCACTCTCTGTCTTGTGACAGTGGGAACTGGTGCTCTCCACTCTCTCTTCTGCGACAGTTGGAACTGGTGCTCTTCATTCTCTGTCCTGTGACAGTGGGAACTGGTGCGCTCCACTCTCCCGTCCTGTGACAGTGGGAACTGGTGCTCTCCACTCTCTGTCCTGTGACAGTTTGAACTGGTGCTCTCCACTCTCCCGTCCTGTGACAGTGGGAACTGGTGTTCTCCACTCTCCCGTCCTGTGACAGTTTGAATTCGTGCTCTCCACTCTCCCGTCCTGTGACAGTTTGAACTGGTGCTCTCCACTCTCCCATCCTGTGACAGTGGGAACTGGTGCTCTCCACTCTCCCGTCCTGTGACAGTTTGAACTGGTGCTCTCCACTCTCCCTTCCAGCGACAGTGGGAAATGGTGCTCTCCACTCTCCCGTGCTGTGACAGTGGGAACTGGTGCTCTCCAATCTCCCGTCCTGTGACAGTGGGAACTGGTACTCTCCACTCTCTGTCCTGTAACAGTGGGAACTGGTATTCTCCACTCTCTGCCTTGTGACAGTTTGAACTGGTGCCCTCCACTCTCTGTCCTGTGACAGTGGGAACTGGTGCTCTCCACTCTCTGTCCTGTGACAGTGGGAACTGGTGCTCTCAACTCTCTGCCCTGTGACAGTTTGAACTGGTGCTCTCCACTCTCTGTCCTGTGACAGTGGGAACTGGTGCTCTCCACTTTCTGTCCTGTGACAGTGGGAACTGGTGCTCTCCACACTCTGTCCTGTGACAGATTGAACTGGTGCTCTCCACTCTCTGTCCTGTGACAGTGGGAACTGGTGCTCTCCACTCCCCGTCCTGTGACAGTGGGAACTGGTGCTCTGCACTCCCCGTCCTGTGACAGTCGGAACTGGTGCTCGCCACTCTGTCCTGTGACAGTTTGAACTGGTGCTCTCCACTCTCTGTCCTGTGACAGTGGGAACTGGTGCTCTCCACTCTCTGTCCTGTGACAGTGGGAACTGGTGCTCTCCACTCTCTGTCCTGTGACAGTGGGAACTGGTGCTCTCCACTCTCGCGTCCTGTGACAGTGGGAACTGGTGCTCTCCACTCTCTGTCCTGTGTCAGTTTGAACTGGTGCTCTCCACTCTCTGTCCTTTGACAGTGGGAACTGGTGCTCTCCACTCTCTGTCCTGTGACAGTGGGAACTGGTGCTCTCCACGCTCTGTACTGTGACAGTGGGAACTTGTGCTCTCCACTCTCCCGTCCTGTGACAGTGGGAACTGGTGCTCTCTACCCTCTGTCCTGTGACAGTGGGAACTGGTGCTCTCCACTCTCCCGTCCTGTGACAGTGGGAACTGGTGCTCTCCACTCTCTGTCTTGTGACAGTGGGAACTGGTGCTCTCCACTCTCTCTTCTGCGACAGTTGGAACTGGTGCTCTTCATTCTCTGTCCTGTGACAGTGGGAACTGGTGCGCTCCACTCTCCCGTCCTGTGACAGTGGGAACTGGTGCTCTCCACTCTCTGTCCTGTGACAGTTTGAACTGGTGCTCTCCACTCTCCCGCC
The DNA here is from genome assembly GCF_044704955.1 of Pristiophorus japonicus. NCBI lineage: Eukaryota > Metazoa > Chordata > Chondrichthyes > Pristiophoridae > Pristiophorus > Pristiophorus japonicus. Next base: position 215,853 of record NW_027254442.1, on the reverse strand, counting down.
CTGTGACAGTGGGAACTGGTGCTCTCCACCCTCCCGTCCTGTAACAGTTTGAACTGGTGCTCTCCACTCTCCCTTCCAGCGACAGTGGGAAATGGTGCTCTCCACTATCCCGTGCTGTGACAGTGGGAACTGGTGCTCTCCAATCTCCCGTCCTGTGACAGTGGGAACTGGTGCTCTCCACTCTCTGTCCTGTGACAGTGGGAACTGGTGTTCTCCACGCTCTGCCTTGTGACAGTTTGAACTGGTGCCCTCCACTCTCTGTCCTGTGACAGTGGGAACTGGTGCTCTCCATTCTCTGCCCTGTGACAGTGGGAACTGCTGCTCTCCACTCTCTGCCCTGTGACAGTTTGAACTGGTGCTCTCCACTCTCTGTCCTGTGACAGTGGGAACTGGTGCTCTCCACTTTCTGTCCTGTGACAGTGGGAACTGGTGCTCTCCACACTCTGTCCTGTGACAGATTGAACTGGTGCTCTCCACTCTCTGTCCTGTGACAGTGGGAACTGGTGCTCTCCACTCTCTGTCCTGTGTCAGTTTGAACTGGTGCTCTCCACTCTCTGTCCTGTGACAGTGGGAACTGGTGCTCTCCACTCTCTGTCCTGTGACAGTGGGAACTGGTGCTCTCCACTCTCGCGTCCTGTGAGAGTGGGAACTGGTGCTCTCCACTCTCTGTCCTGTGTCAGTTTGAACTGGTGCTCTCCACTCTCTGTCCTCTGACAGTGGGAACTGGTGCTCTCCACTCTCGCGTCCTGTGACAGTGGGAACTGGTGCTCTCCACTCCCCGTCCTGTGACAGTTGGAAATGATGCTCTCCACTCCCCGTCCTGTGACAGTGGGAACTGGTGCTCTCCATTCTCTGTCCTGTGACAGTAAGAACTGGTGCTCTCCACTCTCTCTCCTGTAACAGTGGGAACTGGTGCTCTCCACTCTCTGTCCTGTGACAGTGGGAACTGGTGCTCTCCACGCTCTGTACTGTGACAGTGGGAACTTGTGCTCTCCACTCTCCCGTCCTGTGACAGTGGGAACTGGTGCTCTCCACCCTCTGTCCTGTGACAGTGGGAACTGGTGCTCTCCACTCTCCCGTCCTGTGACAGTGGGAACTGGTGCTCTCCACTCTCTGTCTTGTGACAGTGGGAACTGGTGCTCTCCACTCTCTCTTCTGCGACAGTTGGAACTGGTGCTCTTCATTCTCTGTCCTGTGACAGTGGGAACTGGTGCGCTCCACTCTCCCGTCCTGTGACAGTGGGAACTGGTGCTCTCCACTCTCTGTCCTGTGACAGTTTGAACTGGTGCTCTCCACTCTCCCGTCCTGTGACAGTGGGAACTGGTGTTCTCCACTCTCCCGTCCTGTGACAGTTTGAATTGGTGCTCTCCACTCTCCCGTCCTGTGACAGTTTGAACTGGTGCTCTCCACTCTCCCATCCTGTGACAGTGGGAACTGGTGCTCTCCACTCTCCCGTCCTGTGACAGTTTGAACTGGTGCTCTCCACTCTCCCTTCCAGCGACAGTGGGAAATGGTGCTCTCCACTCTCCCGTGCTGTGACAGTGGGAACTGGTGCTCTCCAATCTCCCGTCCTGTGACAGTGGGAACTGGTACTCTCCACTCTCTGTCCTGTAACAGTGGGAACTGGTATTCTCCACTCTCTGCCTTGTGACAGTTTGAACTGGTGCCCTCCACTCTCTGTCCTGTGACAGTGGGAACTGGTGCTCTCCACTCTCTGTCCTGTGACAGTGGGAACTGGTGCTCTCAACTCTCTGCCCTGTGACAGTTTGAACTGGTGCCCTCCACTCTCTGTCCTGTGACAGTGGGAACTGGTGCTCTCCACTTTCTGTCCTGTGACAGTGGGAACTGGTGCTCTCCACACTCTGTCCTGTGACAGATTGAACTGGTGCTCTCCACTCTCTGTCCTGTGACAGTGGGAACTGGTGCTCTCCACTCCCCGTCCTGTGACAGTGGGAACTGGTGCTCTGCACTCCCCGTCCTGTGACAGTCGGAACTGGTGCTCGCCACTCTGTCCTGTGACAGTTTGAACTGGTGCTCTCCACTCTCTGTCCTGTGACAGTGGGAACTGGTGCTCTCCACTCTCTGTCCTGTGACAGTGGGAACTGGTGCTCTCCACTCTCTGTCCTGTGACAGTGGGAACTGGTGCTCTCCACTCTCGCGTCCTGTGACAGTGGGAACTGGTGCTCTCCACTCTCTGTCCTGTGTCAGTTTGAACTGGTGCTCTCCACTCTCTGTCCTTTGACAGTGGGAACTGGTGCTCTCCACTCTCTGTCCTGTGACAGTGGGAACTGGTGCTCTCCACGCTCTGTACTGTGACAGTGGGAACTTGTGCTCTCCACTCTCCCGTCCTGTGACAGTGGGAACTGGTGCTCTCTACCCTCTGTCCTGTGACAGTGGGAACTGGTGCTCTCCACTCTCCCGTCCTGTGACAGTGGGAACTGGTGCTCTCCACTCTCTGTCTTCTGACAGTGGGAACTGGTGCTCTCCACTCTCTCTTCTGCGACAGTTGGAACTGGTGCTCTTCATTCTCTGTCCTGTGACAGTGGGAACTGGTGCGCTCCACTCTCCCGTCCTGTGACAGTGGGAACTGGTGCTCTCCACTCTCTGTCCTGTGACAGTTTGAACTGGTGCTCTCCACTCTCCCGCCCTGTGACAGTGGGAACTGGTGCTCTCCACCCTCCCGTCCTGTAACAGTTTGAACTGGTGCTCTCCACTCTCCCTTCCAGCGACAGTGGGAAATGGTGCTCTCCACTATCCCGTGCTGTGACAGTGGGAACTGGTGCTCTCCAATCTCCCGTCCTGTGACAGTGGGAACTGGTGCTCTCCACTCTCTGTCCTGTGACAGTGGGAACTGGTGTTCTCCACGCTCTGCCTTGTGACAGTTTGAACTGGTGCCCTCCACTCTCTGTCCTGTGACAGTGGGAACTGGTGCTCTCCATTCTCTGTCCTGTGACAGTGGGAACTGCTGCTCTCCACTCTCTGCCCTGTGACAGTTTGAACTGGTGCTCTCCACTCTCTGTCCTGTGACAGTGGGAACTGGTGCTCTCCACTTTCTGTCCTGTGACAGTGGGAACTGGTGCTCTCCACACTCTGTCCTGTGACAGATTGAACTGGTGCTCTCCACTCTCTGTCCTGTGACAGTGGGAACTGGTGCTCTCCACTCTCTGTCCTGTGTCAGTTTGAACTGGTGCTCTCCACTCTCTGTCCTGTGACAGTGGGAACTGGTGCTCTCCACTCTCTGTCCTGTGACAGTGGGAACTGGTGCTCTCCACTCTCGCGTCCTGTGAGAGTGGGAACTGGTGCTCTCCACTCTCTGTCCTGTGTCAGTTTGAACTGGTGCTCTCCACTCTCTGTCCTCTGACAGTGGGAACTGGTGCTCTCCACTCTCGCGTCCTGTGACAGTGGGAACTGGTGCTCTCCACTCTCCCGTCCTGTGACAGTTGGAAATGATGCTCTACACTCCCCGTCCTGTGACAGTGGGAACTGATGCTCGCCACTCTGTCCTGTGACAGTTTGAACTGGTGCTCTCCACTCTCTGTCCTGTGACAGTGGGAACTGGTGCTCTCCACTCTCTGTCCTGTGACAGTGGGAACTGGTGCTCTCCACTCTCTGTCCTGTGACAGTGGGAACTAGTGCTCTCCACTCTCTGTCCTGTGACAGTGGGAACTGGTGCTCTCCACTCTCGCGTCCTGTGACAGTGGGAACTGGTGCTCTCCACTCTCCCGTCCTGTGACAGTTGTAAATGATGCTCTCCACTCTCCCGTATTGTGACAGTGGGAACTGGTGCTCTCCAATCTCTCTCCTGTGACAGTTTGAACTGGTGCTCTCCACTCTCTCTCCTGTGACAGTGGGAACTCGTGCTCTCCACTCTCTGTCCTGTTACAGTTTGAACTGGTGCTCTCCACTCTCTCTCCTGTGACAGTGGGAACTGGTGCTCTCCACTCTCTGTCCTGTGACAGTGGGAACTGGTGCTCTCCACTCTCTGTCCTGTGACAGTGGGAACTGGTGCTCTCCACTCTCTGTCATGTGACAGTGGGAACTGGTGCTCTTCATTCTCTGTCCTGTGACAGTGGGAACTGGTGCTCTCCACTCTCTGTCCTGTGATAGTGGGAACTGGTGCTCTCCACTCTCCCGTCCTGTGACAGTTTGAACTGGTGCTCCCCACTCTCTGCCCTGTGACAGTGGGAACTGGTGCTCTCCACTCTCTGTCCTGTGATATTGGGAACTGGTGCTCTCCACGCTCTGTCCTGTGACAGTGGGAACTGGTGCTCTCCACTCTCTGTCCTGTGACTGTTTGAACTGGTGCTCTCCACTCTCCCGTCCTGTGACAGTTCGAACTGGTACTCTCCACTCTCTCTCCTGTGACAGTGGGAACTGGTGCCCTCCACTCTCTGTCCTGTGACAGTGGGAACTGGTGCTCTCCACTCTCTCTCCTGCGAAAGTGGGAACTGGTGATCTCCACTCTCTGTCCTGTGACAGTGGGAACTGGTGCGCTCCACTCTCTCTCCTGTGACAGTGGTTACTGGTGCTCTCCACTCTCTGTCCTGTGACAGTGGAAACTGGTGCTCTCCACTCTCTGTCCTGTGACAGTTTGAACTGGTGCTCTCCACTCTTTGTCCTGTGACAGTCGAAACTGGTACTCTCCATTCTCTGTCCTGTGAGAGTAGGAACTGGTGCTCTCCACTCTCTGTCCTGTGACAGTGGGAACTGGTGCTCTCCACTCTCTGCCTGTGACAGTGGGAACTGGTGCTCTCCACGCTCTGTACTGTGACAGTGGGAATTGGTGCTCTCCAATCTCTGTCTTGTGACAGTGGGAACTGGTGCTCTCTACTCTCTCTCCTGCGAAAGTTGGAACTAGTGCTCTCCACTCTCCCGTCCTGTGACAGTTTGAACTGGTGCTCTCCACTCTCCCGTCCTGTGAGAGGGGGAACTGGTGCTCTCCACTCTCCCATCCTGTGACAGTTTGAACTGGTGCTCTCCACTCTCCCGTCCTGTGACAGGGGGAACTGGTGCTCTCCACTCTCGGGTCCTGTGACAGTTTGAACTGGTGCTCTCCACTCTCCCTTCCTGTGACAGTGGGAACTGGTGCTCTCCACTCTCCCGTCCTGTGAGAGGGGGAACTGGTGCTCTCCACTCTCGGGTCCTGTGACAGTTTGAACTGGTGCTCTCCACTCTCCCTTCCTGTGACAGTGGGAACTGGTGCTCTTCACTCTCCCGTCCTGTGACAGTGGGAACTGGTGCTCTCCACTCTCTGTTCTGTGACAGTGGCAACTGGTGCTCTCCACTCTCTGCCTTGTGACAGTTTGAACTGGTGCTCTCCACTTTCTGTCCTGTGACAGTGTGAACTGGTGCCCTCCACTCTCTGTCCTGTGACAGTGGGAACTGGTGCTCTCCACTCTCTGCCCTGTGACAGTTTGAACTGGTGCTCTCCACTCTCTGTCCTGTGACAGTGGGAACTGGTGCTCTCCACTCTCTGTCCTGTGACAGTGGGAACTGGTGCTCTCCACTCTCTGTCCTGTGACAGATTGAACTGGTGCTCTCCACTCTCTGTCCTGTGACAGTGGGAACTGGTGCTCTCCACTCCCCTTCCTGTGACAGTGGGAACTGGTGCTCTCCATTCTCTGTCTGGTGACCGTGGGAACTGGTGCTCTCCACTCTCTGTCCTGTGACAGTTTGAACTGGTGCTCTCCACTCTTTGTCCTGTGACAGTGGGAACTAGTGCTTGCCACTCTGTCCTGTGACAGTTCGAACTGGTGCTCTCCACTCTCTGTCCTGTGACAGTGGGAACTGGTGCTCTCCACTCTCTGTCCTGTGACAGTGGGAACTGGTGCGCTCCACTCTCTGTCCTGTGACAGTCGGAACTGCTGCTCTCCACTCTCTGTCCTGTGACAGTGGGAACTGGTGCTCTCCACTCTCTGTCCTGTGACAGTGGGAACTGGTGCCCTCCATTCTCTGTCCTGTGACAGTGGGAACTGGTGCTCTCCACTCTCTGTACTGTGATAGTGGTAACTGGTGCTCTCCACTCTCTGTCCTGTTACAGTGGGAACTGGTGCACTCCACTCTCTGTCCTGTGACAGTTGGAACTGGTGCTCTCCACTCTCCCGTATTGTGACAGTGGCAACTGGTGCTCTCCACTCTCTCTCCTGTCACAGTTTGAACTGGTGCTCTCCACTCTCTCTCCTGTGACAGTGGGAACTGGTGTCCTCCATTCTCTATCCTGTGACAGTGGGAACTGGTGCTCTCCACTCTCTGTCCTGTGACAGTGGGAACTGGTGCTCTCCACTCTATCTCCTGCGACAGTTTGAACTGGTGCTCTCCACTCTCCCGTCCTGTGACAGTGGGAACTGTGGCTCTCCACTCTCTCTCCTCTGACAGTGGGAACTTGTGCTCTCCACTCTCTCTCCTGTGACAGTGGGAACTGGTGCTCTCCTCACTCTGTCCTGTGACAGTGGGAACTGGTGCTCTCCACTCTCTGTCCTGTGACAGTGGGAACTGGTGCTCTCCAATCTCTGTCCTGTGACAGTTTGAACTGGTGCTCTCCACTCTCTGTCCTGTGACAGTGGGAACTGGTGCTCTCCAATCTCCCGTCCTGTGACAGTGGGAACTGGTGCTCTCCACTCTCCTGTCCTGTGACAGTGGGAACTGGTGCTCTCCACACTCTGTCCTGTGACAGTGGGAACTGGTGCGCTCCACTCTCTCTCCTGTGACAGTGGTTGCTGGTGCTCTCCACTCTCTGTCCTGTGACAGTGGGAACTGGTGCGCTCCACTCTCTCTCCTGTGACAGTGGTTGCTGGTGCTCTCCACTCTCTGTCCTGTGACAGTGGGAACTGGTGCGCTCCACTCTCTCTCCTGTGACAGTGGTTGCTGGTGCTCTCCACTCTCTGTCCTGTAACAGTGGGAACTGGTGCTCTCCACTCTCTGTCCTGTGACAGTTTGAACTGGTGCTCTCCACTCTCTGTCCTGTGACAGTGGGAACTGGTGCTCTCCATTCTCTGTCCTGTGACAGTAAGAACTGGTGCTCTCCACTCTCTCTCCTGTAACAGTGGGAACTGGTGCTCTCCACTCTCTGTCCTGTGACAGTGGGAACTGGTGCTCTCCACGCTCTGTACTGTGACAGTGGGAACTTGTGCTCTCCACTCTCCCGTCCTGTGACAGTGGGAACTGGTGCTCTCCACCCTCTGTCCTGTGACAGTGGGAACTGGTGCTCTCCACTCTCCCGTCCTGTGACAGTGGGAACTGGTGCTCTCCACTCTCTGTCTTGTGACAGTGGGAACTGGTGCTCTCCACTCTCTCTTCTGCGACAGTTGGAACTGGTGCTCTTCATTCTCTGTCCTGTGACAGTGGGAACTGGTGCGCTCCACTCTCCCGTCCTGTGACAGTGGGAACTGGTGCTCTCCACTCTCTGTCCTGTGACAGTTTGAACTGGTGCTCTCCACTCTCCCGTCCTGTGACAGTGGGAACTGGTGTTCTCCACTCTCCCGTCCTGTGACAGTTTGAATTGGTGCTCTCCACTCTCCCGTCCTGTGACAGTTTGAACTGGTGCTCTCCACTCTCCCATCCTGTGACAGTGGGAACTGGTGCTCTCCACTCTCCCGTCCTGTGACAGTTTGAACTGGTGCTCTCCACTCTCCCTTCCAGCGACAGTGGGAAATGGTGCTCTCCACTCTCCCGTGCTGTGACAGTGGGAACTGGTGCTCTCCAATCTCCCGTCCTGTGACAGTGGGAACTGGTACTCTCCACTCTCTGTCCTGTAACAGTGGGAACTGGTGCTCTCCACTCTCTGTCCTGTGACACTGGGAACTGGTGCTCTCCACACTCTGTCCTGTGACAGATTGAACTGGTGCTCTCCACTCTCTGTCCTGTGACAGTGGGAACTGGTGCTCTCCACTCCCCGTCCTGTGACAGTGGGAACTGGTGCTCTGCACTCCCCGTCCTGTGACAGTCGGAACTGGTGCTCGCCACTCTGTCCTGTGACAGTTTGAACTGGTGCTCTCCACTCTCTGTCCTGTGACAGTGGGAACTGGTGCTCTCCACTCTCTGTCCTGTGACAGTGGGAACTGGTGCTCTCCACTCTCTGTCCTGTGACAGTGGGAACTGGTGCTCTCCACTCTCGCGTCCTGTGACAGTGGGAACTGGTGCTCTCCACTCTCTGTCCTGTGTCAGTTTGAACTGGTGCTCTCCACTCTCTGTCCTTTGACAGTGGGAACTGGTGCTCTCCACTCTCTGTCCTGTGACAGTGGGAACTGGTGCTCTCCACGCTCTGTACTGTGACAGTGGGAACTTGTGCTCTCCACTCTCCCGTCCTGTGACAGTGGGAACTGGTGCTCTCTACCCTCTGTCCTGTGACAGTGGGAACTGGTGCTCTCCACTCTCCCGTCCTGTGACAGTGGGAACTGGTGCTCTCCACTCTCTGTCTTGTGACAGTGGGAACTGGTGCTCTCCACTCTCTCTTCTGCGACAGTTGGAACTGGTGCTCTTCATTCTCTGTCCTGTGACAGTGGGAACTGGTGCGCTCCACTCTCCCGTCCTGTGACAGTGGGAACTGGTGCTCTCCACTCTCTGTCCTGTGACAGTGGGAACTGGTGCTCTCCACTCTCCCGTCCTGTGACAGTGGGAACTGGTGCTCTCCACCCTCCCGTCCTGTAACAGTTTGAACTGGTGCTCTCCACTCTCCCTTCCAGCGACAGTGGGAAATGGTGCTCTCCACTATCCCGTGCTGTGACAGTGGGAACTGGTGCTCTCCAATCTCCCGTCCTGTGACAGTGGGAACTGGTGCTCTCCACTCTCTGTCCTGTGACAGTGGGAACTGGTGTTCTCCACGCTCTGCCTTGTGACAGTTTGAACTGGTGCCCTCCACTCTCTGTCCTGTGACAGTGGGAACTGGTGCTCTCCATTCTCTGCCCTGTGACAGTGGGAACTGCTGCTCTCCACTCTCTGCCCTGTGACAGTTTGAACTGGTGCTCTCCACTCTCTGTCCTGTGACAGTGGGAACTGGTGCTCTCCACTTTCTGTCCTGTGACAGTGGGAACTGGTGCTCTCCACACTCTGTCCTGTGACAGATTGAACTGGTGCTCTCCACTCTCTGTCCTGTGACAGTGGGAACTGGTGCTCTCCACTCTCTGTCCTGTGTCAGTTTGAACTGGTGCTCTCCACTCTCTGTCCTGTGACAGTGGGAACTGGTGCTCTCCACTCTCTGTCCTGTGACAGTGGGAACTGGTGCTCTCCACTCTCGCGTCCTGTGAGAGTGGGAACTGGTGCTCTCCACTCTCTGTCCTGTGTCAGTTTGAACTGGTGCTCTCCACTCTCTGTCCTCTGACAGTGGGAACTGGTGCTCTCCACTCTCGCGTCCTGTGACAGTGGGAACTGGTGCTCTCCACTCCCCGTCCTGTGACAGTTGGAAATGATGCTCTCCACTCCCCGTCCTGTGACAGTGGGAACTGGTGCTCTCCATTCTCTGTCCTGTGACAGTAAGAACTGGTGCTCTCCACTCTCTCTCCTGTAACAGTGGGAACTGGTGCTCTCCACTCTCTGTCCTGTGACAGTGGGAACTGGTGCTCTCCACGCTCTGTACTGTGACAGTGGGAACTTGTGCTCTCCACTCTCCCGTCCTGTGACAGTGGGAACTGGTGCTCTCCACCCTCTGTCCTGTGACAGTGGGAACTGGTGCTCTCCACTCTCCCGTCCTGTGACAGTGGGAACTGGTGCTCTCCACTCTCTGTCTTGTGACAGTGGGAACTGGTGCTCTCCACTCTCTCTTCTGCGACAGTTGGAACTGGTGCTCTTCATTCTCTGTCCTGTGACAGTGGGAACTGGTGCGCTCCACTCTCCCGTCCTGTGACAGTGGGAACTGGTGCTCTCCACTCTCTGTCCTGTGACAGTTTGAACTGGTGCTCTCCACTCTCCCGTCCTATGACAGTGGGAACTGGTGTTCTCCACTCTCCCGTCCTGTGACAGTTTGAATTGGTGCTCTCCACTCTCCCGTCCTGTGACAGTTTGAACTGGTGCTCTCCACTCTCTGTCCTGTGACAGTGGGAACTGGTGCTCTCCACTCTCTGTCCTGTGACAGTGGGAACTGGTGCTCTCCACTCTCTGTCCTGTGACAGTGGGAACTGGTGCTCTCCACTCTCGCGTCCTGTGACAGTGGGAACTGGTGCTCTCCACTCTCTGTCCTGTGTCAGTTTGAACTGGTGCTCTCCACTCTCTGTCCTTTGACAGTGGGAACTGGTGCTCTCCACTCTCTGTCCTGTGACAGTGGGAACTGGTGCTCTCCACGCTCTGTACTGTGACAGTGGGAACTTGTGCTCTCCACTCTCCCGTCCTGTGACAGTGGGAACTGGTGCTCTCTACCCTCTGTCCTGTGACAGTGGGAACTGGTGCTCTCCACTCTCCCGTCCTGTGACAGTGGGAACTGGTGCTCTCCACTCTCTGTCTTCTGACAGTGGGAACTGGTGCTCTCCACTCTCTCTTCTGCGACAGTTGGAACTGGTGCTCTTCATTCTCTGTCCTGTGACAGTGGGAACTGGTGCGCTCCACTCTCCCGTCCTGTGACAGTGGGAACTGGTGCTCTCCACTCTCTGTCCTGTGACAGTTTGAACTGGTGCTCTCCACTCTCCCGCCCTGTGACAGTGGGAACTGGTGCTCTCCACCCTCCCGTCCTGTAACAGTTTGAACTGGTGCTCTCCACTCTCCCTTCCAGCGACAGTGGGAAATGGTGCTCTCCACTATCCCGTGCTGTGACAGTGGGAACTGGTGCTCTCCAATCTCCCGTCCTGTGACAGTGGGAACTGGTGCTCTCCACTCTCTGTCCTGTGACAGTGGGAACTGGTGTTCTCCACGCTCTGCCTTGTGACAGTTTGAACTGGTGCCCTCCACTCTCTGTCCTGTGACAGTGGGAACTGGTGCTCTCCATTCTCTGTCCTGTGACAGTGGGAACTGCTGCTCTCCACTCTCTGCCCTGTGACAGTTTGAACTGGTGCTCTCCACTCTCTGTCCTGTGACAGTGGGAACTGGTGCTCTCCACTTTCTGTCCTGTGACAGTGGGAACTGGTGCTCTCCACACTCTGTCCTGTGACAGATTGAACTGGTGCTCTCCACTCTCTGTCCTGTGACAGTGGGAACTGGTGCTCTCCACTCTCTGTCCTGTGTCAGTTTGAACTGGTGCTCTCCACTCTCTGTCCTGTGACAGTGGGAACTGGTGCTCTCCACTCTCTGTCCTGTGACAGTGGGAACTGGTGCTCTCCACTCTCGCGTCCTGTGAGAGTGGGAACTGGTGCTCTCCACTCTCTGTCCTGTGTCAGTTTGAACTGGTGCTCTCCACTCTCTGTCCTCTGACAGTGGGAACTGGTGCTCTCCACTCTCGCGTCCTGTGACAGTGGGAACTGGTGCTCTCCACTCTCCCGTCCTGTGACAGTTGGAAATGATGCTCTCCACTCCCCGTCCTGTGACAGTGGGAACTGATGCTCGCCACTCTGTCCTGTGACAGTTTGAACTGGTGCTCTCCACTCTCTGTCCTGTGACAGTGGGAACTGGTGCTCTCCACTCTCTGTCCTGTGACAGTGGGAACTGGTGCTCTCCACTCTCTGTCCTGTGACAGTGGGAACTAGTGCTCTCCACTCTCTGTCCTGTGACAGTGGGAACTGGTGCTCTCCACTCTCGCGTCCTGTGACAGTGGGAACTGGTGCTCTCCACTCTCCCGTCCTGTGACAGTTGTAAATGATGCTCTCCACTCTCCCGTATTGTGACAGTGGGAACTGGTGCTCTCCAATCTCTCTCCTGTGACAGTTTGAACTGGTGCTCTCCACTCTCTCTCCTGTGACAGTGGGAACTCGTGCTCTCCACTCTCTGTCCTGTTACAGTTTGAACTGGTGCTCTCCACTCTCTCTCCTGTGACAGTGGGAACTGGTGCTCTCCACTCTCTGTCCTGTGACAGTGGGAACTGGTGCTCTCCACTCTCTGTCCTGTGACAGTGGGAACTGGGGCTCTCCACTCTCTGTCATGTGACAGTGGGAACTGGTGCTCTTCATTCTCTGTCCTGTGACAGTGGGAACTGGTGCTCTCCACTCTCTGTCCTGTGACAGTTTGAACTGGTGCTCTCCACTCTCCCGTCCTGTGACAGTGGGAACTGGTGCTCTCCACTCTCCCATCCTGTGACAGTGGGAACTGGTGCTCTCCACTCTCCCGTCCTGTGACAGTTTGAACTGGTGCTCTCCACTCTCCCTTCCAGCGACAGTGGGAAATGGTGCTCTCCACTCTCCCGTGCTGTGACAGTGGGAACTGGTGCTCTCCAATCTCCCGTCCTGTGACAGTGGGAACTGGTACTCTCCACTCTCTGTCCTGTAACAGTGGGAACTGGTGCTCTCCACTCTCTGTCCTGTGACACTGGGAACTGGTGCTCTCCACACTCTGTCCTGTGACAGATTGAACTGGTGCTCTCCACTCTCTGTCCTGTGACAGTGGGAACTGGTGCTCTCCACTCCCCGTCCTGTGACAGTGGGAACTGGTGCTCTGCACTCCCCGTCCTGTGACAGTCGGAACTGGTGCTCGCCACTCTGTCCTGTGACAGTTTGAACTGGTGCTCTCCACTCTCTGTCCTGTGACAGTGGGAACTGGTGCTCTCCACTCTCTGTCCTGTGACAGTGGGAACTGGTGCTCTCCACTCTCTGTCCTGTGACAGTGGGAACTGGTGCTCTCCACTCTCGCGTCCTGTGACAGTGGGAACTGGTGCTCTCCACTCTCTGTCCTGTGTCAGTTTGAACTGGTGCTCTCCACTCTCTGTCCTTTGACAGTGGGAACTGGTGCTCTCCACTCTCTGTCCTGTGACAGTGGGAACTGGTGCTCTCCACGCTCTGTACTGTGACAGTGGGAACTTGTGCTCTCCACTCTCCCGTCCTGTGACAGTGGGAACTGGTGCTCTCTACCCTCTGTCCTGTGACAGTGGGAACTGGTGCTCTCCACTCTCCCGTCCTGTGACAGTGGGAACTGGTGCTCTCCACTCTCTGTCTTGTGACAGTGGGAACTGGTGCTCTCCACTCTCTCTTCTGCGACAGTTGGAACTGGTGCTCTTCATTCTCTGTCCTGTGACAGTGGGAACTGGTGCGCTCCACTCTCCCGTCCTGTGACAGTGGGAACTGGTGCTCTCCACTCTCTGTCCTGTGACAGTGGGAACTGGTGCTCTCCACTCTCCCGTCCTGTGACAGTGGGAACTGCTGCTCTCCACCCTCCCGTCCTGTAACAGTTTGAACTGGTGCTCTCCACTCTCCCTTCCAGCGACAGTGGGAAATGGTGCTCTCCACTATCCCGTGCTGTGACAGTGGGAACTGGTGCTCTCCAATCTCCCGTCCTGTGACAGTGGGAACTGGTGCTCTCCACTCTCTGTCCTGTGACAGTGGGAACTGGTGTTCTCCACGCTCTGCCTTGTGACAGTTTGAACTGGTGCCCTCCACTCTCTGTCCTGTGACAGTGGGAACTGGTGCTCTCCATTCTCTGCCCTGTGACAGTGGGAACTGCTGCTCTCCACTCTCTGCCCTGTGACAGTTTGAACTGGTGCTCTCCACTCTCTGTCCTGTGACAGTGGGAACTGGTGCTCTCCACTTTCTGTCCTGTGACAGTGGGAACTGGTGCTCTCCACACTCTGTCCTGTGACAGATTGAACTGGTGCTCTCCACTCTCTGTCCTGTGACAGTGGGAACTGGTGCTCTCCACTCTCTGTCCTGTGTCAGTTTGAACTGGTGCTCTCCACTCTCTGTCCTGTGACAGTGGGAACTGGTGCTCTCCACTCTCTGTCCTGTGACAGTGGGAACTGGTGCTCTCCACTCTCGCGTCCTGTGAGAGTGGGAACTGGTGCTCTCCACTCTCTGTCCTGTGTCAGTTTGAACTGGTGCTCTCCACTCTCTGTCCTCTGACAGTGGGAACTGGTGCTCTCCACTCTCGCGTCCTGTGACAGTGGGAACTGGTGCTCTCCACTCCCCGTCCTGTGACAGTTGGAAATGATGCTCTCCACTCCCCGTCCTGTGACAGTGGGAACTGGTGCTCTCCATTCTCTGTCCTGTGACAGTAAGAACTGGTGCTCTCCACTCTCTCTCCTGTAACAGTGGGAACTGGTGCTCTCCACTCTCTGTCCTGTGACAGTGGGAACTGGTGCTCTCCACGCTCTGTACTGTGACAGTGGGAACTTGTGCTCTCCACTCTCCCGTCCTGTGACAGTGGGAACTGGTGCTCTCCACCCTCTGTCCTGTGACAGTGGGAACTGGTGCTCTCCACTCTCCCGTCCTGTGACAGTGGGAACTGGTGCTCTCCACTCTCTGTCTTGTGACAGTGGGAACTGGTGCTCTCCACTCTCTCTTCTGCGACAGTTGGAACTGGTGCTCTTCATTCTCTGTCCTGTGACAGTGGGAACTGGTGCGCTCCACTCTCCCGTCCTGTGACAGTGGGAACTGGTGCTCTCCACTCTCTGTCCTGTGACAGTTTGAACTGGTGCTCTCCACTCTCCCGTCCTGTGACAGTGGGAACTGGTGTTCTCCACTCTCCCGTCCTGTGACAGTTTGAATTGGTGCTCTCCACTCTCCCGTCCTGTGACAGTTTGAACTGGTGCTCTCCACTCTCTGTCCTGTGACAGTGGGAACTGGTGCTCTCCACTCTCTGTCCTGTGACAGTGGGAACTGGTGCTCTCCACTCTCTGTCCTGTGACAGTGGGAACTGGTGCTCTCCACTCTCGCGTCCTGTGACAGTGGGAACTGGTGCTCTCCACTCTCTGTCCTGTGTCAGTTTGAACTGGTGCTCTCCACTCTCTGTCCTTTGACAGTGGGAACTGGTGCTCTCCACTCTCTGTCCTGTGACAGTGGGAACTGGTGCTCTCCACGCTCTGTACTGTGACAGTGGGAACTTGTGCTCTCCACTCTCCCGTCCTGTGACAGTGGGAACTGGTGCTCTCTACCCTCTGTCCTGTGACAGTGGGAACTGGTGCTCTCCACTCTCCCGTCCTGTGACAGTGGGAACTGGTGCTCTCCACTCTCTGTCTTCTGACAGTGGGAACTGGTGCTCTCCACTCTCTCTTCTGCGACAGTTGGAACTGGTGCTCTTCATTCTCTGTCCTGTGACAGTGGGAACTGGTGCGCTCCACTCTCCCGTCCTGTGACAGTGGGAACTGGTGCTCTCCACTCTCTGTCCTGTGACAGTTTGAACTGGTGCTCTCCACTCTCCCGCCCTGTGACAGTGGGAACTGGTGCTCTCCACCCTCCCGTCCTGTAACAGTTTGAACTGGTGCTCTCCACTCTCCCTTCCAGCGACAGTGGGAAATGGTGCTCTCCACTATCCCGTGCTGTGACAGTGGGAACTGGTGCTCTCCAATCTCCCGTCCTGTGACAGTGGGAACTGGTGCTCTCCACTCTCTGTCCTGTGACAGTGGGAACTGGTGTTCTCCACGCTCTGCCTTGTGACAGTTTGAACTGGTGCCCTCCACTCTCTGTCCTGTGACAGTGGGAACTGGTGCTCTCCATTCTCTGTCCTGTGACAGTGGGAACTGCTGCTCTCCACTCTCTGCCCTGTGACAGTTTGAACTGGTGCTCTCCACTCTCTGTCCTGTGACAGTGGGAACTGGTGCTCTCCACTTTCTGTCCTGTGACAGTGGGAACTGGTGCTCTCCACACTCTGTCCTGTGACAGATTGAACTGGTGCTCTCCACTCTCTGTCCTGTGACAGTGGGAACTGGTGCTCTCCACTCTCTGTCCTGTGTCAGTTTGAACTGGTGCTCTCCACTCTCTGTCCTGTGACAGTGGGAACTGGTGCTCTCCACTCTCTGTCCTGTGACAGTGGGAACTGGTGCTCTCCACTCTCGCGTCCTGTGAGAGTGGGAACTGGTGCTCTCCACTCTCTGTCCTGTGTCAGTTTGAACTGGTGCTCTCCACTCTCTGTCCTCTGACAGTGGGAACTGGTGCTCTCCACTCTCGCGTCCTGTGACAGTGGGAACTGGTGCTCTCCACTCTCCCGTCCTGTGACAGTTGGAAATGATGCTCTCCACTCCCCGTCCTGTGACAGTGGGAACTGATGCTCGCCACTCTGTCCTGTGACAGTTTGAACTGGTGCTCTCCACTCTCTGTCCTGTGACAGTGGGAACTGGTGCTCTCCACTCTCTGTCCTGTGACAGTGGGAACTGGTGCTCTCCACTCTCTGTCCTGTGACAGTGGGAACTAGTGCTCTCCACTCTCTGTCCTGTGACAGTGGGAACTGGTGCTCTCCACTCTCGCGTCCTGTGACAGTGGGAACTGGTGCTCTCCACTCTCCCGTCCTGTGACAGTTGTAAATGATGCTCTCCACTCTCCCGTATTGTGACAGTGGGAACTGGTGCTCTCCAATCTCTCTCCTGTGACAGTTTGAACTGGTGCTCTCCACTCTCTCTCCTGTGACAGTGGGAACTCGTGCTCTCCACTCTCTGTCCTGTTACAGTTTGAACTGGTGCTCTCCACTCTCTCTCCTGTGACAGTGGGAACTGGTGCTCTCCACTCTCTGTCCTGTGACAGTGGGAACTGGTGCTCTCCACTCTCTGTCCTGTGACAGTGGGAACTGGGGCTCTCCACTCTCTGTCATGTGACAGTGGGAACTGGTGCTCTTCATTCTCTGTCCTGTGACAGTGGGAACTGGTGCTCTCCACTCTCTGTCCTGTGATAGTGGGAACTGGTGCTCTCCACTCTCCCGTCCTGTGACAGTTTGAACTGGTGCTCCCCACTCTCTGCCCTGTGACAGTGGGAACTGGTGCTCTCCACTCTCTGTCCTGTGATAGTGGGAACTGGTGCTCTCCACGCTCTGTCCTGTGACAGTGGGAACTGGTGCTCTCCACTCTCTGTCCTGTGACTGTTTGAACTGGTGCTCTCCACTCTCCCGTCCTGTGACAGTTCGAACTGGTACTCTCCACTCTCTCTCCTGTGACAGTGGGAACTGGTGCCCTCCACTCTCTGTCCTGTGACAGTGGGAACTGGTGCTCTCCACTCTCTCTCCTGCGAAAGTGGGAACTGGTGATCTCCACTCTCTGTCCTGTGACAGTGGGAACGGGTGCGCTCCACTCTCTCTCCTGTGACAGTGGTTACTGGTGCTCTCCACTCTCTGTCCTGTGACAGTGGAAACTGGTGCTCTCCACTCTCTGTCCTGTGACAGTTTGAACTGGTGCTCTCCACTCTTTGTCCTGTGACAGTCGAAACTGGTACTCTCCATTCTCTGTCCTGTGAGAGTAGGAACTGGTGCTCTCCACTCTCTGTCCTGTGACAGTGGGAACTGGTGCTCTCCACTCTCTGCCTGTGACAGTGGGAACTGGTGCTCTCCACGCTCTGTACTGTGACAGTGGGAATTGGTGCTCTCCAATCTCTGTCTTGTGACAGTGGGAACTGGTGCTCTCTACTCTCTCTCCTGCGAAAGTTGGAACTAGTGCTCTCCACTCTCCCGTCCTGTGACAGTTTGAACTGGTGCTCTCCACTCTCCCGTCCTGTGAGAGGGGGAACTGGTGCTCTCCACTCTCCCATCCTGTGACAGTTTGAACTGGTGCTCTCCACTCTCCCGTCCTGTGACAGGGGGAACTGGTGCTCTCCACTCTCGGGTCCTGTGACAGTTTGAACTGGTGCTCTCCACTCTCCCTTCCTGTGACAGTGGGAACTGGTGCTCTCCACTCTCCCGTCCTGTGAGAGGGGGAACTGGTGCTCTCCACTCTCGGGTCCTGTGACAGTTTGAACTGGTGCTCTCCACTCTCCCTTCCTGTGACAGTGGGAACTGGTGCTCTTCACTCTCCCGTCCTGTGACAGTGGGAACTGGTGCTCTCCACTCTCTGTTCTGTGACAGTGGCAACTGGTGCTCTCCACTCTCTGCCTTGTGACAGTTTGAACTGGTGCTCTCCACTTTCTGTCCTGTGACAGTGTGAACTGGTGCCCTCCACTCTCTGTCCTGTGACAGTGGGAACTGGTGCTCTCCACTCTCTGCCCTGTGACAGTTTGAACTGGTGCTCTCCACTCTCTGTCCTGTGACAGTGGGAACTGGTGCTCTCCACTCTCTGTCCTGTGACAGTGGGAACTGGTGCTCTCCACTCTCTGTCCTGTGACAGATTGAACTGGTGCTCTCCACTCTCTGTCCTGTGACAGTGGGAACTGGTGCTCTCCACTCCCCTTCCTGTGACAGTGGGAACTGGTGCTCTCCATTCTCTGTCTGGTGACCGTGGGAACTGGTGCTCTCCACTCTCTGTCCTGTGACAGTTTGAACTGGTGCTCTCCACTCTTTGTCCTGTGACAGTGGGAACTAGTGCTTGCCACTCTGTCCTGTGACAGTTCGAACTGGTGCTCTCCACTCTCTGTCCTGTGATAGTGGGAACTGGTGCTCTCCACTCTCTGTCCTGTGACAGTGGGAACTGGTGCGCTCCACTCTCTGTCCTGTGACAGTCGGAACTGCTGCTCTCCACTCTCTGTCCTGTGACAGTGGGAACTGGTGCTCTCCACTCTCTGTCCTGTGACAGTGGGAACTGGTGCCCTCCATTCTCTGTCCTGTGACAGTGGGAACTGGTGCTCTCCACTCTCTGTACTGTGATAGTGGTAACTGGTGCTCTCCACTCTCTGTCCTGTTACAGTGGGAACTGGTGCACTCCACTCTCTGTCCTGTGACAGTTGGAACTGGTGCTCTCCACTCTCCCGTATTGTGACAGTGGCAACTGGTGCTCTCCACTCTCTCTCCTGTCACAGTTTGAACTGGTGCTCTCCACTCTCTCTCCTGTGACAGTGGGAACTGGTGTCCTCCATTCTCTATCCTGTGACAGTGGGAACTGGTGCTCTCCACTCTCTGTCCTGTGACAGTGGGAACTGGTGCTCTCCACTCTATCTCCTGCGACAGTTTGAACTGGTGCTCTCCACTCTCCCGTCCTGTGACAGTGGGAACTGTGGCTCTCCACTCTCTCTCCTCTGACAGTGGGAACTTGTGCTCTCCACTCTCTCTCCTGTGACAGTGGGAACTGGTGCTCTCCTCACTCTGTCCTGTGACAGTGGGAACTGGTGCTCTCCACTCTCTGTCCTGTGACAGTGGGAACTGGTGCTCTCCAATCTCTGTCCTGTGACAGTTTGAACTGGTGCTCTCCACTCTCTGTCCTGTGACAGTGGGAACTGGTGCTCTCCAATCTCCCGTCCTGTGACAGTGGGAACTGGTGCTCTCCACTCTCCTGTCCTGTGACAGTGGGAACTGGTGCTCTCCACACTCTGTCCTGTGATAGTGGGAACTGGTGCTCTCCACTCTCCCGTTCTGTGACAGTTTGAACTGGTGCTCCCCACTCTCTGTCCTGTGACATTGGGAGCTGGTGCTCTCCATTCTCTGTCCTGTGACAGTGGGAACTGGGGCTCTACACTCTCCCGTCCTGTGACAGTGGGTACTGGTGCTCTCCACTCTCTGTCCTGTGTCAGTTTGAACTGGTGCTCTCCAATCTCCCGTCCTGTGACAGTTGGAACTGGTGCTCTCCACGCTCTGTCCTGTGACAGTTCAAACTGGTGCTCTCCACTCTCTCTCCTGCGACAGTGGGAACTGGTGATCTCCACTCTCTCTCCTGTGACAGTGGGAACTGGTGCCCTCCACTCTCTGTTCTGTGACAGTGGGAACTGGTGCTCTCCACTCTCTGTCCTGTGACAGTGGGAACTGGTGATCTCCACACTCTGTCCTGTGACAGTGGGAACTGGTGCGCTCCACTCTCTCTCCTGTGACAGTGGTTGCTGGTGCTCTCCACTCTCTGTCCTGTGACAGTGGGAACTGGTGCGCTCCACTCTCTCTCCTGTGACAGTGGTTGCTGGTGCTCTCCACTCTCTGTCCTGTGACAGTGGGAACTGGTGCTCTCCACTCTCTGTCCTGTGACAGTTTGAACTGGTGCTCTCCACTCTCTGTCCTGTGACAGTGGGAACTGGTGCTCTCCACTCTCTGTCCTGTGACAGTAAGAACTGGTGCTCTCCACTCTCTCTCCTGTGACAGTGGGAACTGGGGCTCTCCACTCTCTGTCCTGTGACAGTGGGAACTGGTGCTCTCCACGCTCTGTACTGTGACAGTGGGAACTTGTGCTCTCCACTCTCCCGTCCTGTGACAGTGGGAACTGGTGCTCTCCACCCTCTGTCCTGTGACAGTGGGAACTGGTGCTCTCCACTCTCCCGTCCTGTGACAGTGGGAACTGGTGCTCTCCACTCTCTGTCTTGTGACAGTGGGAACTGGTGCTCTCCACTCTCTCTTCTGCGACAGTTGGAACTGGTGCTCTTCATTCTCTGTCCTGTGACAGTGGGAACTGGTGCGCTCCACTCTCCCGTCCTGTGACAGTGGGAACTGGTGCTCTCCACTCTCTGTCCTGTGACAGTTTGAACTGGTGCTCTCCACTCTCCCGTCCTGTGACAGTGGGAACTGGTGTTCTCCACTCTCCCGTCCTGTGACAGTTTGAATTGGTGCTCTCCACTCTCCCGTCCTGTGAAAGTTTGAACTGGTGCTCTCCACTCTCCCATCCTGTGACAGTGGGAACTGGTGCTCTCCACTCTCCCGTCCTGTGACAGTTTGAACTGGTGCTCTCCACTCTCCCTTCCAGCGACAGTGGGAAATGGTGCTCTCCACTCTCCCGTGCTGTGACAGTGGGAACTGGTGCTCTCCAATCTCCCGTCCTGTGACAGTGGGAACTGGTGCTCTCCACTCTCTGTCCTGTGACAGTGGGAACTGGTATTCTCCACTCTCTGCCTTGTGACAGTTTGAACTGGTGCCCTCCACTCTCTGTCCTGTGACAGTGGGAACTGGTGCTCTCCACTCTCTGTCCTGTGACAGTGGGAACTGGTGCTCTCAACTCTCTGCCCTGTGACAGTTTGAACTGGTGCTCTCCACTCTCTGTCCTGTGACAGTGGGAACTGGTGCTCTCCACTTTCTGTCCTGTGACAGTGGGAACTGGTGCTCTCCACACTCTGTCCTGTGACAGATTGAACTGGTGCTCTCCACTCTCTGTCCTGTGACAGTGGGAACTGGTGCTCTCCACTCTCTGTCCTGTGACTGTTTGAACTGGTGCTCTCCACTCTCCCGTCCTGTGACAGTTCGAACTGGTACTCTCCACTCTCTCTCCTGTGACAGTGGGAACTGGTGCCCTCCACTCTCTGTCCTGTGACAGTGGGAACTGGTGCTCTCCACTCTCTCTCCTGCGAAAGTGGGAACTGGTGATCTCCACTCTCTGTCCTGTGACAGTGGGAACTGGTGCGCTCCACTCTCTCTCCTGTGACAGTGGTTACTGGTGCTCTCCACTCTCTGTCCTGTGACAGTGGAAACTGGTGCTCTCCACTCTGTCCTGTGACAGTTTGAACTGGTGCTCTCCACTCTTTGTCCTGTGACAGTCGAAACTGGTACTCTCCATTCTCTGTCCTGTGAGAGTAGGAACTGGTGCTCTCCACTCTCTGTCCTGTGACAGTGGGAACTGGTGCTCTCCACTCTCTGCCTGTGACAGTGGGAACTGGTGCTCTCCACGCTCTGTACTGTGACAGTGGGAATTGGTGCTCTCCAATCTCTGTCTTGTGACAGTGGGAACTGGTGCTCTCTACTCTCTCTCCTGCGAAAGTTGGAAGTGGTGCTCTCCACTCTCCCGTCCTGTGACAGTTTGAACTGGTGCTCTCCACTCTCCCGTCCTGTGAGAGGGGGAACTGGTGCTCTCCACTCTCCCATCCTGTGACAGTTTGAACTGGTGCTCTCCACTCTCCCGTCCTGTGACAGGGGGAACTGGTGCTCTCCACTCTCCCGTCCTGTGACAGTTTGAACTGGTGCTCTCCACTCTCCCTTCCTGTGACAGTGGGAACTGGTGCTCTTCACTCTCCCGTCCTGTGACAGTGGGAACTGGTGCTCTCCACTCTCTGTCCTGTGACAGTGGCAACTGGTGCTCTCCACTCTCTGCCTTGTGACAGTTTGAACTGGTGCTCTCCACTTTCTGTCCTGTGACAGTGTGAACTGGTGCCCTCCACTCTCTGTCCTGTGACAGTGGGAACTGGTGCTCTCCACTCTCTGCCCTGTGACAGTTTGAACTGGTGCTCTCCACTCTCTGTCCTGTGACAGTGGGAACTGGTGCTCTCCACTCTCTGTCCTGTGACAGTGGGAACTGGTGCTCTCCACTCTCTGTCCTGTGACAGATTGAACTGGTGCTCTCCACTCTCTGTCCTGTGACAGTGGGAACTGGTGCTCTCCACTCCCCTTCCTGTGACAGTGGGAACTGGTGCTCTCCATTCTCTGTCTGGTGACCGTGGGAACTGGTGCTCTCCACTCTCTGTCCTGTGACAGTTTGAACTGGTGCTCTCCACTCTTTGTCCTGTGACAGTGGGAACTAGTGCTTGCCACTCTGTCCTGTGACTGTTTGAACTGGTGCTCTCCACTCTCTGTCCTGTGACAGTGGGAACTGGTGCTCTCCACTCTCTGTCCTGTGACAGTGGCAACTGGTGCTCTCCACTCTCTCTCCTGTCACAGTTTGAACTGGTGCTCTCCACTCTCTCTCCTGTGACAGTGGGAACTGGTGCCCTCCATTCTCTATCCTGTGACAGTGGGAACTGGTGCTCTCCACTCTCTGTCCTGTGACAGTGGGAACTGATGCTCTCCACTCTCTCTCCTGCGACAGTTTGAACTGGTGCTCTCCACTCTCCCGTCCTGTGACAGTGGGAACTGTGGCTCTCCACTCTCTCTCCTCTGACAGTGGGAACTTGTGCTCTCCACTCTCTCTCCTGTGACAGTGGGAACTGGTGCTCTCCTCACTCTGTCCTGTGACAGTGGGAACTGGTGCTCTCCACTCTCTGTCCTGTGACAGTGGGAACTGGTGCTCTCCAATCTCTGTCCTGTGACAGTTTGAACTGGTGCTCTCCACTCTCTGTCCTGTGACAGTGGGAACTGGTGCTCTCCACTCTCCCGTCCTGTGACAGTGGGAACTGGTGCTCTCAACTCTCCTGTCCTGTGACAGTGGGAACTGGTGCTCTCCACTCTCTGTCCTGTGATAGTGGGAACTGGTGCTCTCCACTCTCCCGTTCTGTGACAGTTTGAACTGGTGCTCCCCACTCTCTGTCCTGTGACATTGGGAGCTGGTGCTCTCCATTCTCTGTCCTGTGACAGTGGGAACTGGGGCTCTACACTCTCCCGTCCTGTGACAGTGGGTACTGGTGCTCTCCACTCTCTGTCCTGTGTCAGTTTGAACTGGTGCTCTCCAATCTCCCGTCCTGTGACAGTTGGAACTGGTGCTCTCCACGCTCTGTCCTGTGACAGTTCAAACTGGTGCTCTCCACTCTCTCTCCTGCGAAAGTGGGAACTGGTGATCTCCACTCTCTCTCCTGTGACAGTGGGAACTGGTGCCCTCCACTCTCTGTTCTGTGACAGTGGGAACTGGTGCTCTCCACTCTCTGTCCTGTGACAGTGGGAACTGGTGATCTCCACACTCTGTCCTGTGACAGTGGGAACTGGTGCGCTCCACTCTCTCTCCTGTGACAGTGGTTGCTGGTGCTCTCCACTCTCTGTCCTGTGACAGTGGGAACTGGTGCGCTCCACTCTCTCTCCTGTGACAGTGGTTGCTGGTGCTCTCCACTCTCTGTCCTGTGACAGTGGGAACTGGTGCTCTCCACTCTCTGTCCTGTGACAGTTTGAACTGGTGCTCTCCACTCTCTGTCCTGTGACAGTGGGAAGTGGTGCTCTCCACTCTCTGTCCTGTGACAGTAAGAACTGGTGCTCTCCACTCTCTCTCCTGTGACAGTGGGAACTGGTGCTCTCCACTCTCTGTCCTGTGACAGTGGGAACTGGTGCTCTCCACGCTCTGTACTGTGACAGTGGGAACTTGTGCTCTCCACTCTCCCGTCCTGTGACAGTGGGAACTGGTGCTCTCCACCCTCTGTCCTGTGACAGTGGGAACGGGTGCTCTCCACTCTCCCGTCCTGTGACAGTGGGAACTGGTGCTCTCCACTCTCTGTCTTGTGACAGTGGGAACTGGTGCTCTCCACTCTCTCTTCTGCGACAGTTGGAACTGGTGCTCTTCATTCTCTGTCCTGTGACAGTGGGAACTGGTGCGCTCCACTCTCCCGTCCTGTGACAGTGGGAACTGGTGCTCTCCACTCTCTGTCCTGTGACAGTGGGAACTGGTGTTCTCCACTCTCCCGTCCTGTGACAGTTTGAATTGGTGCTCTCCACTCTCCCGTCCTGTGACAGTTTGAACTGGTGCTCTCCACTCTCCCATCCTGTGACAGTGGGAACTGGTGCTCTCCACTCTCCCGTCCTGTGACAGTTTGAACTGGTGCTCTCCACTCTCCCTTCCAGCGACAGTGGGAAATGGTGCTCTCCACTCTCCCGTGCTGTGACAGTGGGAACTGGTGCTCTCCAATCTCCCGTCCTGTGACAGTGGGAACTGGTGCTCTCCACTCTCTGTCCTGTGACAGTGGGAACTGGTATTCTCCACTCTCTGCCTTGTGACAGTTTGAACTGGTGCCCTCCACTCTCTGTCCTGTGACAGTGGGAACTGGTGCTCTCCACTCTCTGTCATGTGACAGTGGGAACTGGTGCTCTCAACTCTCTGCCCTGTGACAGTTTGAACTGGTGCTCTCCACTCTCTCTCCTGCGACAGTGGGAACTGGTGATCTCCACTCTCTCTCCTGTGACAGTGGGAACTGGTGCCCTCCACTCTCTGTTCTGTGACAGTGGGAACTGGTGCTCTCCACTCTCTGTCCTGTGACAGTGGGAACTGGTGATCTCCACACTCTGTCCTGTGACAGTGGGAACTGGTGCGCTCCACTCTCTCTCCTGTGACAGTGGTTGCTGGTGCTCTCCACTCTCTGTCCTGTGACAGTGGGAACTGGTGCGCTCCACTCTCTCTCCTGTGACAGTGGTTGCTGGTGCTCTCCACTCTCTGTCCTGTGACAGTGGGAACTGGTGCTCTCCACTCTCTGTCCTGTGACAGTTTGAACTGGTGCTCTCCACTCTCTGTCCTGTGACAGTGGGAACTGGTGCTCTCCACTCTCTGTCCTGTGACAGTAAGAACTGGTGCTCTCCACTCTCTCTCCTGTGACAGTGGGAACTGGGGCTCTCCACTCTCTGTCCTGTGACAGTGGGAACTGGTGCTCTCCACGCTCTGTACTGTGACAGTGGGAACTTGTGCTCTCCACTCTCCCGTCCTGTGACAGTGGGAACTGGTGCTCTCCACCCTCTGTCCTGTGACAGTGGGAACTGGTGCTCTCCACTCTCCCGTCCTGTGACAGTGGGAACTGGTGCTCTCCACTCTCTGTCTTGTGACAGTGGGAACTGGTGCTCTCCACTCTCTCTTCTGCGACAGTTGGAACTGGTGCTCTTCATTCTCTGTCCTGTGACAGTGGGAACTGGTGCGCTCCACTCTCCCGTCCTGTGACAGTGGGAACTGGTGCTCTCCACTCTCTGTCCTGTGACAGTTTGAACTGGTGCTCTCCACTCTCCCGTCCTGTGACAGTGGGAACTGGTGTTCTCCACTCTCCCGTCCTGTGACAGTTTGAATTGGTGCTCTCCACTCTCCCGTCCTGTGAAAGTTTGAACTGGTGCTCTCCACTCTCCCATCCTGTGACAGTGGGAACTGGTGCTCTCCACTCTCCCGTCCTGTGACAGTTTGAACTGGTGCTCTCCACTCTCCCTTCCAGCGACAGTGGGAAATGGTGCTCTCCACTCTCCCGTGCTGTGACAGTGGGAACTGGTGCTCTCCAATCTCCCGTCCTGTGACAGTGGGAACTGGTGC
The DNA here is from genome assembly GCF_044704955.1 of Pristiophorus japonicus. Taxonomy (NCBI): domain Eukaryota; kingdom Metazoa; phylum Chordata; class Chondrichthyes; family Pristiophoridae; genus Pristiophorus; species Pristiophorus japonicus. Next base: position 190,130 of record NW_027254442.1, on the reverse strand, counting down.
TCTCCACTCTCTGTCCTGTGACAGTGGGAACTGGTATTCTCCACTCTCTGCCTTGTGACAGTTTGAACTGGTGCCCTCCACTCTCTGTCCTGTGACAGTGGGAACTGGTGCTCTCCACTCTCTGTCCTGTGACAGTGGGAACTGGTGCTCTCAACTCTCTGCCCTGTGACAGTTTGAACTGGTGCTCTCCACTCTCTGTCCTGTGACAGTGGGAACTGGTGCTCTCCACTTTCTGTCCTGTGACAGTGGGAACTGGTGCTCTCCACACTCTGTCCTGTGACAGATTGAACTGGTGCTCTCCACTCTCTGTCCTGTGACAGTGGGAACTGGTGCTCTCCACTCTCTGTCCTGTGACTGTTTGAACTGGTGCTCTCCACTCTCCCGTCCTGTGACAGTTCGAACTGGTACTCTCCACTCTCTCTCCTGTGACAGTGGGAACTGGTGCCCTCCACTCTCTGTCCTGTGACAGTGGGAACTGGTGCTCTCCACTCTCTCTCCTGCGAAAGTGGGAACTGGTGATCTCCACTCTCTGTCCTGTGACAGTGGGAACTGGTGCGCTCCACTCTCTCTCCTGTGACAGTGGTTACTGGTGCTCTCCACTCTCTGTCCTGTGACAGTGGAAACTGGTGCTCTCCACTCTGTCCTGTGACAGTTTGAACTGGTGCTCTCCACTCTTTGTCCTGTGACAGTCGAAACTGGTACTCTCCATTCTCTGTCCTGTGAGAGTAGGAACTGGTGCTCTCCACTCTCTGTCCTGTGACAGTGGGAACTGGTGCTCTCCACTCTCTGCCTGTGACAGTGGGAACTGGTGCTCTCTACGCTCTGTACTGTGACAGTGGGAATTGGTGCTCTCCAATCTCTGTCTTGTGACAGTGGGAACTGGTGCTCTCTACTCTCTCTCCTGCGAAAGTTGGAAGTGGTGCTCTCCACTCTCCCGTCCTGTGACAGTTTGAACTGGTGCTCTCCACTCTCCCGTCCTGTGAGAGGGGGAACTGGTGCTCTCCACTCTCCCATCCTGTGACAGTTTGAACTGGTGCTCTCCACTCTCCCGTCCTGTGACAGGGGGAACTGGTGCTCTCCACTCTCCCGTCCTGTGACAGTTTGAACTGGTGCTCTCCACTCTCCCTTCCTGTGACAGTGGGAACTGGTGCTCTTCACTCTCCCGTCCTGTGACAGTGGGAACTGGTGCTCTCCACTCTCTGTCCTGTGACAGTGGCAACTGGTGCTCTCCACTCTCTGCCTTGTGACAGTTTGAACTGGTGCTCTCCACTTTCTGTCCTGTGACAGTGTGAACTGGTGCCCTCCACTCTCTGTCCTGTGACAGTGGGAACTGGTGCTCTCCACTCTCTGCCCTGTGACAGTTTGAACTGGTGCTCTCCACTCTCTGTCCTGTGACAGTGGGAACTGGTGCTCTCCACTCTCTGTCCTGTGACAGTGGGAACTGGTGCTCTCCACTCTCTGTCCTGTGACAGATTGAACTGGTGCTCTCCACTCTCTGTCCTGTGACAGTGGGAACTGGTGCTCTCCACTCCCCTTCCTGTGACAGTGGGAACTGGTGCTCTCCATTCTCTGTCTGGTGACCGTGGGAACTGGTGCTCTCCACTCTCTGTCCTGTGACAGTTTGAACTGGTGCTCTCCACTCTTTGTCCTGTGACAGTGGGAACTAGTGCTTGCCACTCTGTCCTGTGACTGTTTGAACTGGTGCTCTCCACTCTCTGTCCTGTGACAGTGGGAACTGGTGCTCTCCACTCTCTGTCCTGTGACAGTGGCAACTGGTGCTCTCCACTCTCTCTCCTGTCACAGTTTGAACTGGTGCTCTCCACTCTCTCTCCTGTGACAGTGGGAACTGGTGCCCTCCATTCTCTATCCTGTGACAGTGGGAACTGGTGCTCTCCACTCTCTGTCCTGTGACAGTGGGAACTGATGCTCTCCACTCTCTCTCCTGCGACAGTTTGAACTGGTGCTCTCCACTCTCCCGTCCTGTGACAGTGGGAACTGTGGCTCTCCACTCTCTCTCCTCTGACAGTGGGAACTTGTGCTCTCCACTCTCTCTCCTGTGACAGTGGGAACTGGTGCTCTCCTCACTCTGTCCTGTGACAGTGGGAACTGGTGCTCTCCACTCTCTGTCCTGTGACAGTGGGAACTGGTGCTCTCCAATCTCTGTCCTGTGACAGTTTGAACTGGTGCTCTCCACTCTCTGTCCTGTGACAGTGGGAACTGGTGCTCTCCACTCTCCCGTCCTGTGACAGTGGGAACTGGTGCTCTCCACTCTCCTGTCCTGTGACAGTGGGAACTGGTGCTCTCCACTCTCTGTCCTGTGATAGTGGGAACTGGTGCTCTCCACTCTCCCGTTCTGTGACAGTTTGAACTGGTGCTCCCCACTCTCTGTCCTGTGACATTGGGAGCTGGTGCTCTCCATTCTCTGTCCTGTGACAGTGGGAACTGGGGCTCTACACTCTCCCGTCCTGTGACAGTGGGTACTGGTGCTCTCCACTCTCTGTCCTGTGTCAGTTTGAACTGGTGCTCTCCAATCTCCCGTCCTGTGACAGTTGGAACTGGTGCTCTCCACGCTCTGTCCTGTGACCGTTCAAACTGGTGCTCTCCACTCTCTCTCCTGCGAAAGTGGGAACTGGTGATCTCCACTCTCTCTCCTGTGACAGTGGGAACTGGTGCCCTCCACTCTCTGTTCTGTGACAGTGGGAACTGGTGCTCTCCACTCTCTGTCCTGTGACAGTGGGAACTGGTGATCTCCACACTCTGTCCTGTGACAGTGGGAACTGGTGCGCTCCACTCTCTCTCCTGTGACAGTGGTTGCTGGTGCTCTCCACTCTCTGTCCTGTGACAGTGGGAACTGGTGCGCTCCACTCTCTCTCCTGTGACAGTGGTTGCTGGTGCTCTCCACTCTCTGTCCTGTGACAGTGGGAACTGGTGCTCTCCACTCTCTGTCCTGTGACAGTTTGAACTGGTGCTCTCCACTCTCTGTCCTGTGACAGTGGGAAGTGGTGCTCTCCACTCTCTGTCCTGTGACAGTAAGAACTGGTGCTCTCCACTCTCTCTCCTGTGACAGTGGGAACTGGTGCTCTCCACTCTCTGTCCTGTGACAGTGGGAACTGGTGCTCTCCACGCTCTGTACTGTGACAGTGGGAACTTGTGCTCTCCACTCTCCCGTCCTGTGACAGTGGGAACTGGTGCTCTCCACCCTCTGTCCTGTGACAGTGGGAACGGGTGCTCTCCACTCTCCCGTCCTGTGACAGTGGGAACTGGTGCTCTCCACTCTCTGTCTTGTGACAGTGGGAACTGGTGCTCTCCACTCTCTCTTCTGCGACAGTTGGAACTGGTGCTCTTCATTCTCTGTCCTGTGACAGTGGGAACTGGTGCGCTCCACTCTCCCGTCCTGTGACAGTGGGAACTGGTGCTCTCCACTCTCTGTCCTGTGACAGTGGGAACTGGTGTTCTCCACTCTCCCGTCCTGTGACAGTTTGAATTGGTGCTCTCCACTCTCCCGTCCTGTGACAGTTTGAACTGGTGCTCTCCACTCTCCCATCCTGTGACAGTGGGAACTGGTGCTCTCCACTCTCCCGTCCTGTGACAGTTTGAACTGGTGCTCTCCACTCTCCCTTCCAGCGACAGTGGGAAATGGTGCTCTCCACTCTCCCGTGCTGTGACAGTGGGAACTGGTGCTCTCCAATCTCCCGTCCTGTGACAGTGGGAACTGGTGCTCTCCACTCTCTGTCCTGTGACAGTGGGAACTGGTATTCTCCACTCTCTGCCTTGTGACAGTTTGAACTGGTGCCCTCCACTCTCTGTCCTGTGACAGTGGGAACTGGTGCTCTCCACTCTCTGTCCTGTGACAGTGGGAACTGGTGCTCTCAACTCTCTGCCCTGTGACAGTTTGAACTGGTGCTCTCCACTCTCTGTCCTGTGACAGTGGGAACTGGTGCTCTCCACTTTCTGTCCTGTGACAGTGGGAACTGGTGCTCTCCACACTCTGTCCTGTGACCGATTGAACTGGTGCTCTCCACTCTCTGTCCTGTGACAGTGGGAACTGGTGCTCTCCACTCCCCGTCCTGTGACAGTGGGAACTGGTGCTCTGCACTCCCCGTCCTGTGACAGTCGGAACTGGTGCTCGCCACTCTGTCCTGTGACAGTTTGAACTGGTGCTCTCCACTCTCTGTCCTGTGACAGTGGGAACTGGTGCTCTCCACTCTCTGTCCTGTGACAGTGGGAACTGGTGCTCTCCACTCTCTGTCCTGTGACAGTGGGAACTGGTGCTCTCCACTCTCGCGTCCTGTGACAGTGGGAACTGGTGCTCTCCACTCTCTGTCCTGTGTCAGTTTGAACTGGTGCTCTCCACTCTCTGTCCTGTGACAGTGGGAACTGGTGCTCTCCACTCTCTGTCCTGTGACAGTGGGAACTGGTGCTCTCCACGCTCTGTACTGTGACAGTGGGAACTTGTGCTCTCCACTCTCCCGTCCTGTGACAGTGGGAACTGGTGCTCTCTACCCTCTGTCCTGTGACAGTGGGAACTGGTGCTCTCCACTCTCCCGTCCTGTGACAGTGGGAACTGGTGCTCTCCACTCTCTGTCTTCTGACAGTGGGAACTGGTGCTCTCCACTCTCTCTTCTGCGACAGTTGGAACTGGTGCTCTTCATTCTCTGTCCTGTGACAGTGGGAACTGGTGTGCTCCACTCTCCCGTCCTGTGACAGTGGGAACTGGTGCTCTCCACTCTCTGTCCTGTGACAGTTTGAACTGGTGCTCTCCACTCTCCCGCCCTGTGACAGTGGGAACTGGTGCTCTCCACCCTCCCGTCCTGTGACAGTTTGAACTGGTGCTCTCCACTCTCCCTTCCAGCGACAGTGGGAAATGGTGCTCTCCACTATCCCGTGCTGTGACAGTGGGAACTGGTGCTCTCCAATCTCCCGTCCTGTGACAGTGGGAACTGGTGCTCTCCACTCTCTGTCCTGTGACAGTGGGAACTGCTGCTCTCCACTCTCTGCCCTGTGACAGTTTGAACTGGTGCTCTCCACTCTCTGTCCTGTGACAGTGGGAACTGGTGCTCTCCACTTTCTGTCCTGTGACAGTGGGAACTGGTGCTCTCCACACTCTGTCCTGTGACAGATTGAACTGGTGCTCTCCACTCTCTGTCCTGTGACAGTGGGAACTGGTGCTCTCCACTCTCTGTCCTGTGTCAGTTTGAACTGGTGCTCTCCACTCTCTGTCCTGTGACAGTGGGAACTGGTGCTCTCCACTCTCTGTCCTGTGACAGTGGGAACTGGTGCGCTCCACTCTCTCTCCTGTGACAGTGGTTACTGGTGCTCTCCACTCTCTGTCCTGTGACAGTGGAAACTGGTGCTCTCCACTCTGTCCTGTGACAGTTTGAACTGGTGCTCTCCACGCTTTGTCCTGTGACAGTCGAAACTGGTACTCTCCATTCTCTGTCCTGTGAGAGTAGGAACTGGTGCTCTCCACTCTCTGTCCTGTGACAGTGGGAACTGGTGCTCTCCACTCTCTGCCTGTGACAGTGGGAACTGGTGCTCTCCACGCTCTGTACTGTGACAGTGGGAATTGGTGCTCTCCAATCTCTGTCTTGTGACAGTGGGAACTGGTGCTCTCTACTCTCTCTCCTGCGAAAGTTGGAACTAGTGCTCTCCACTCTCCCGTCCTGTGACAGTTTGAACTGGTGCTCTCCACTCTCCCGTCCTGTGAGAGGGGGAACTGGTGCTCTCCACTCTCCCATCCTGTGACAGTTTGAACTGGTGCTCTCCACTCTCCCGTCCTGTGACAGGGGGAACTGGTGCTCTCCACTCTCCCGTCCTGTGACAGTTTGAACTGGTGCTCTCCACTCTCCCTTCCTGTGACAGTGGGAACTGGTGCTCTTCACTCTCCCGTCCTGTGACAGTGGGAACTGGTGCTCTCCACTCTCTGTCCTGTGACAGTGGCAACTGGTGCTCTCCACTCTCTGCCTTGTGACAGTTTGAACTGGTGCTCTCCACTTTCTGTCCTGTGACAGTGTGAACTGGTGCCCTCCACTCTCTGTCCTGTGACAGTGGGAACTGGTGCTCTCCACTCTCTGCCCTGTGACAGTTTGAACTGGTGCTCTCCACTCTCTGTCCTGTGACAGTGGGAACTGGTGCTCTCCACTCTCTGTCCTGTGACAGTGGGAACTGGTGCTCTCCACTCTCTGTCCTGTGACAGATTGAACTGGTGCTCTCCACTCTCTGTCCTGTGACAGTGGGAACTGGTGCTCTCCACTCCCCTTCCTGTGACAGTGGGAACTGGTGCTCTCCATTCTCTGTCTGGTGACCGTGGGAACTGGTGCTCTCCACTCTCTGTCCTGTGACAGTTTGAACTGGTGCTCTCCACTCTTTGTCCTGTGACAGTGGGAACTAGTGCTTGCCACTCTGTCCTGTGACTGTTTGAACTGGTGCTCTCCACTCTCTGTCCTGTGACAGTGGGAACTGGTGCTCTCCACTCTCTGTCCTGTGACAGTGGCAACTGGTGCTCTCCACTCTCTCTCCTGTCACAGTTTGAACTGGTGCTCTCCACTCTCTCTCCTGTGACAGTGGGAACTGGTGCCCTCCATTCTCTATCCTGTGACAGTGGGAACTGGTGCTCTCCACTCTCTGTCCTGTGACAGTGGGAACTGGTGCTCTCCACTCTCTCTCCTGCGACAGTTTGAACTGGTGCTCTCCACTCTCCCGTCCTGTGACAGTGGGAACTGTGGCTCTCCACTCTCTCTCCTCTGACAGTGGGAACTTGTGCTCTCCACTCTCTCTCCTGTGACAGTGGGAACTGGTGCTCTCCTCACTCTGTCCTGTGACAGTGGGAACTGGTGCTCTCCACTCGCTGTCCTGTGACAGTGGGAACTGGTGCTCTCCAATCTCTGTCCTGTGACAGTTTGAACTGGTGCTCTCCACTCTCTGTCCTGTGACAGTGGGAACTGGTGCTCTCCACTCTCCCGTCCTGTGACAGTGGGAACTGGTGCTCTCCACTCTCCTGTCCTGTGACAGTGGGAACTGGTGCTCTCCACTCTCTGTCCTGTGATAGTGGGAACTGGTGCTCTCCACTCTCCCGTTCTGTGACAGTTTGAACTGGTGCTCCCCACTCTCTGTCCTGTGACATTGGGAGCTGGTGCTCTCCATTCTCTGTCCTGTGACAGTGGGAACTGGGGCTCTACACTCTCCCGTCCTGTGACAGTGGGTACTGGTGCTCTCCACTCTCTGTCCTGTGTCAGTTTGAACTGGTGCTCTCCAATCTCCCGTCCTGTGACAGTTGGAACTGGTGCTCTCCACGCTCTGTCCTGTGACAGTTCAAACTGGTGCTCTCCACTCTCTCTCCTGCGACAGTGGGAACTGGTGATCTCCACTCTCTCTCCTGTGACAGTGGGAACTGGTGCCCTCCACTCTCTGTTCTGTGACAGTGGGAACTGGTGCTCTCCACTCTCTGTCCTGTGACAGTGGGAACTGGTGATCTCCACACTCTGTCCTGTGACAGTGGGAACTGGTGCGCTCCACTCTCTCTCTTGTGACAGTGGTTGCTGGTGCTCTCCACTCTCTGTCCTGTGACAGTGGGAACTGGTGCACTCCACTCTCTCTCCTGTGACAGTGGTTGCTGGTGCTCTCCACTCTCTGTCCTGTGACAGTGGGAACTGGTGCTCTCCACTCTCTGTCCTGTGACAGTTTGAACTGGTGCTCTCCACTCTCTGTCCTGTGACAGTGGGAAGTGGTGCTCTCCACTCTGTCCTGTGACAGTAAGAATTGGTGCTCTCCACTCTCTCTCCTGTGACAGTGGGAACTGGTGCTCTCCACTCTCTGTCCTGTGACAGTGGGAACTGGTGCTCTCCACGCTCTGTACTGTGACAGTGGGAACTTGTGCTCTCCACTCTCCCGTCCTGTGACAGTGGGAACTTGTGCTCTCCACCCTCTGTCCTGTGACAGTGGGAACGGGAGCTCTCCACTCTCCCGTCCTGTGACAGTGGGAACTGGTGCTCTCCACTCTCTGTCTTGTGACAGTGGGAACTGGTGCTCTCCACTCTCTCTTCTGCGACAGTTGGAACTGGTGCTCTTCATTCTCTGTCCTGTGACAGTGGGAACTGGTGCGCTCCACTCTCCCGTCCTGTGACAGTGGGAACTGGTGCTCTCCACTCTCTGTCCTGTGACAGTGGGAACTGGTGTTCTCCACTCTCCCGTCCTGTGACAGTTTGAATTGGTGCTCTCCACTCTCCCGTCCTGTGACAGTTTGAACTGGTGCTCTCCACTCTCCCATCCTGTGACAGTGGGAACTGGTGCTCTCCACTCTCCCGTCCTGTGACAGTTTGAACTGGTGCTCTCCACTCTCCCTTCCAGCGACAGTGGGAAATGGTGCTCTCCACTCTCCCGTGCTGTGACAGTGGGAACTGGTGCTCTCCAATCTCCCGTCCTGTGACAGTGGGAACTGGTGCTCTCCACTCTCTGTCCTGTGACAGTGGGAACTGGTATTCTCCACTCTCTGCCTTGTGACAGTTTGAACTGGTGCCCTCCACTCTCTGTCCTGTGACAGTGGGAACTGGTGCTCTCCACTCTCTGTCCTGTGACAGTGGGAACTGGTGCTCTCAAATCTCTGCCCTGTGACAGTTTGAACTGGTGCTCTCCACTCTCTGTCCTGTGACAGTTGGAACTGGTGCTCTCCACTTTCTGTCCTGTGACAGTGGGAACTGGTGCTCTCCACACTCTGTCCTGTGACAGATTGAACTGGTGCTCTCCACTCTCTGTCCTGTGACAGTGGGAACTGGTGCTCTCCACTCCCCGTCCTGTGACAGTGGGAACTGGTGCTCTGCACTCCCCGTCCTGTGACAGTCGGAACTGGTGCTCGCCACTCTGTCCTGTGACAGTTTGAACTGGTGCTCTCCACTCTCTGTCCTGTGACAGTGGGAACTGGTGCTCTCCACTCTCTGTCCTGTGACAGTGGGAACTGGTGCTCTCCACTCTCTGTCCTGTGACAGTGGGAACTGGTGCTCTCCACTCTCGCGTCCTGTGACAGTGGGAACTGGTGCTCTCCACTCTCTGTCCTGTGTCAGTTTGAACTGGTGCTTTCCACTCTCTGTCCTGTGACAGTGGGAACTGGTGCTCTCCACTCTCTGTCCTGTGACAGTGGGAACTGGTGCTCTCCACGCTCTGTACTGTGACAGTGGGAACTTGTGCTCTCCACTCTCCCGTCCTGTGACAGTGGGAACTGGTGCTCTCTACCCTCTGTCCTGTGACAGTGGGAACTGGTGTTCTCCACTCTCCCGTCCTGTGACAGTGGGAACTGGTGCTCTCCACTCTCTGTCTTCTGACAGTGGGAACTGGTGCTCTCCACTCTCTCTTCTGCGACAGTTGGAACTGGTGCTCTTCATTCTCTGTCCTGTGACAGTGGGAACTGGTGTGCTCCACTCTCCCGTCCTGTGACAGTGGGAACTGGTGCTCTCCACTCTCTGTCCTGTGACAGTTTGAACTGGTGCTCTCCACTCTCCCGCCCTGTGACAGTGGGAACTGGTGCTCTCCACCCTCCCGTCCTGTGACAGTTTGAACTGGTGCTCTCCACTCTCCCTTCCAGCGACAGTGGGAAATGGTGCTCTCCACTATCCCGTGCTGTGACAGTGGGAACTGGTGCTCTCCAATCTCCCGTCCTGTGACAGTGGGAACTGGTGCTCTCCACTCTCTGTCCTGTGACAGTGGGAACTGGTGTTCTCCACGCTCTGCCTTGTGACAGTTTGAACTGGTGCCCTCCACTCTCTGTCCTGTGACAGTGGGAACTGGTGCTCTCCACTCTCTGTCCTGTGACAGTGGGAACTGCTGCTCTCCACTCGCTGCCCTGTGACAGTTTGAACTGGTGCTCTCCACTCTCTGTCCTGTGACAGTGGGAACTGGTGCTCTCCACTTTCTGTCCTGTGACAGTGGGAACTGGTGCTCTCCACACTCTGTCCTGTGACAGATTGAACTGGTGCTCTCCACTCTCTGTCCTGTGACAGTGGGAACTGGTGCTCTCCACTCTCTGTCCTGTGTCAGTTTGAACTGGTGCTCTCCACTCTCTGTCCTGTGACAGTGGGAACTGGTGCTCTCCACTCTCTGTCCTGTGACAGTGGGAACTGGTGCTCTCCACTCTCGCGTCCTGTGAGAGTGGGAACTGGTGCTCTCCACTCTCTGTCCTGTGTCAGTTTGAACTGGTGCTCTCCACTCTCTGTCCTCTGACAGTGGGAACTGGTGCTCTCCACTCTCGCGTCCTGTGACAGTGGGAACTGGTGCTGTCCACTCCCCGTCCTGTGACAGTTGGAAATGATGCTCTCCACTCCCCGTCCTGTGACAGTGGGAACTGATGCTCGCCACTCTGTCCTGTGACAGTTTGAACTGGTGCTCTCCACTCTCTGTCCTGTGACAGTGGGAACTGGTGCTCTCCACTCTCTGTCCTGTGACAGTGGGAACTGGTGCTCTCCACTCTCTGTCCTGTGACAGTGGGAACGAGTGCTCTCCACTCTCTGTCCTGTGACAGTGGGAACTGGTGCTCTCCACTCTCGCGTCCTGTGACAGTGGGAACTGGTGCTCTCCACTCTCCCGTCCTGTGACAGTTGGAAATGATGCTCTCCACTCTCCCGTATTGTGACAGTGGGAACTGGTGCTCTCCACCCTCCCGTCCTGTGACAGTTTGAACTGGTGCTCTCCACTCTCCCTTCCAGCGACAGTGGGAAATGGTGCTCTCCACTATCCCGTGCTGTGACAGTGGGAACTGGTGCTCTCCAATCTCCCGTCCTGTGACAGTGGGAACTGGTGCTCTCCACACTCTGTCCTGTGTCAGTTTGAACTGGTGCTCTCCACTCTTTGTCCTGTGACAGTGGGAACAGGTGCTCGCCACTCTGTCCTGTGACAGTATGCACTGGTGCTCTGCACTCTCTGTCCTGTGACAGTTTGAACTGGTGCTCTCCACTCTCTGTCCTGTGACAGTGGGAACTGGTGCTCTCCACTCTCTGTCCTGTGACAGTAGGAACTGGTGCTCTCCACTCTCTCTCCTGTGACAGTGGGAACTGGTGCTCTCCACTCTCTGTCCTGTGACAGTGGGAACTGGTGCTCTCCACGCTCTGTACTGTGACAGTGGGAACTTGTGCTCTCCACTCTCCCGTCCTGTGACAGTGGGAACTGGTGCTCTCCACCCTCTGTCCTGTGACAGTGGGAACTGGTGCTCTCCACTCTCCCGTCCTGTGACAGTGGGAACTGGTGCTCTCCACTCTCTGTCTTGTGACAGTGGGAACTGGTGCTCTCCACTCTCTCTTCTGCGACAGTTGGAACTGGTGCTCTTCACTCTCTGTCCTGTGACAGTGGGAACTGGTGCTCTCCACTCCCCGTCCTGTGACAGTGGGAACTGGTGCTCTGCACTCCTCGTCCTGTGACAGTGGGAACTGGTGCTCTGCACTCTCTCTTCTGCGACAGTTGGAACTGGTGCTCTTCACTCTCTGTCCTGTGACAGTGGGAACTGGTGCTCTCCACTCTCCCGTCCTGTGACAGTGGGAACTGGTGCTCTCCACTTTCTGTCCTGTGACAGTGGGAACTGGTGCTCTCCACACTCTGTCCTGTGACAGTGGTAACTGGTGCTCTCCACTCTCTGTCCTGTGATAGTGGGAACTGGTGCTCTCCACTCTCCCGTCCTGTGACAGTTTGAACTGGTGCTCTCCACTCTCTAGCCTGTGACAGTGGGAACTGGTGCTCTCCACTCCCCGTCCTGTGACAGTGGGAACTGGTGCTCTCCATTCCCCGTCCTGTGACAGTGGAAACTGATGCTCGCCACTCTGTCCTGTGACAGTTTGAACTGGTGCTCTCCACTCTCTGTCCTGTGACAGTGGGAACTGGTGCTCTCCACTCTCTGTCCTGTGACAGTGGGAACTGGTGCTCTCCACTCTCTGTCCTGTGACAGTGGGAACTAGTGCTCTCCACTCTCTGTCCTGTGACAGTGGGAACTGGTGCTCTCCACTCTCGCGTCCTGTGACAGTGGGAACTGGTGCTCTCCAATCTCCCGTCCTGTGACAGTTGGAAATGATGCTCTCCACTCTCCCGTATTGTGACAGTGGGAACTGGTGCTCTCCAATCTCTCTCCTGTGACAGTTTGAACTGGTGCTCTCCACTCTCTCTCCTGTGACAGTGGGAACTCGTGCTCTCCACTCTCTGTCCTGTTACAGTTTGAACTGGTGCTCTCCACTCTCTCTCCTGTGACAGTGGAAACTGGTGCTCTCCACTCTCTGTCCTGTGACAGTGGGAACTGGTGCTCTCCACTCTCTGTCCTGTGACAGTGGGAACTGGTGCTCTCCACTCTCTGTCATGTGACAGTGGGAACTAGTGCTCTTCATTCTCTCTCCTGTGACAGTGGGAACTGGTGCTCTCCACTCTCTGTCCTGTGACAGTGGGAACTGGTGCTCTCCACGCTCTGTACTGTGACAGTGGGAACTTGTGCTCTCCACTGTCCCGTCCTGTGACATTGGGAACTGGTGCTCTCCACCCTCTGTCCTGTGACAGTGGGAACTGGTGCTCTCCACTCTCCCGTCCTGTGACAGTGGGAACTGGTGCTCTCCACTCTCTGTCTTGTGACAGTGGGAACTGGTGCTCTCCACTCTCTCTTCTGCGACAGTTGGAACTGGTGCTCTTCACTCTCTGTCCTGTGACAGTGGGAACTGGTGCGCTTCACTCTCCCGTCCTCTGACAGTGGGAACTGGTGCTCTCCACTCTCTATCCTGTGACAGTTTGAACTGGTGCTCTCCACTCTCCCGTCCTGTGACAGTGGGAACTGGTGCTCTCCACTCTCCCGTCCTGTGACAGTTTGAATTGGTGCTCTCCACTCTCCCGTCCTGTGACAGTTTGAACTGGTGCTCTCCACTCTCCCGTCCTGTGACAGTGGGAACTGGTGCTCTCCACTCTCTGTCCTGTGACAGTTTGAACTGGTGCTCTCCACTCTCTCTCCTGTGACAGTGGGAACTGGTGCTCGCCACTCTCTGTCCTGTGACAGTGGGAACTGATGCTCTCCACTCTCCCGTCCTGTGACAGTTTGAACTGGTGCTCTCCACTCTCCCGTCCTGTGAGAGGGGGAACTGATGCTCTCCACTCTCCCATCCAGTGATAGTTTGAACTGGTGCTCTCCACTCTCCCGTCCTGTGACAGGGTGAACTGGTGCTCTCCACTCTCCCGTCCTGTGACAGTTTGAACTGGTGCTCTCCACTCTCCCTTCCTGTGACAGTGGGAACTGGTGCTCTCCACTCTCCCATCCTGTGACAGTGGGAACTGGTGCTCTCCACTCTGTCCTGTGACAGTGGCAACTGGTGCTCTCCACTCTCTCCCTTGTGACAGTTTGAACTGGTGCTCTCCACTTTCTGTCCTGTGACAGTGTGAACTGGTGCCCTCCACTCTCTGTCCTGTGACAGTGGGAACTGGTGCTCTCCACTCGCTGCCCTGTGACAGTTTGAACTGGTGCTCTCCACTCTCTGTCCTGTGACAGTGGGAACTGGTGCTCTCCACTCTCTGTCCTGTGACAGTGGGAACTGGTGCTCTCCACTCTCTGTCCTGTGACAGATTGAACTGGTGCTCTCCACTCTCTGTCCTGTGACAGTGGGAACTGGTGCTCTCCACTCTCTGTCCTGTGACAGTGGGAACTGGTGCTCTCAATTCTCTGTCCTGTGACAGTGGGAACTGGTGCTCTCCACTCTCTGTCCTGTGACAGTTTGAACTGGTGATCTCCACGCTTTGTCCTGTGACAGTGGGAACTAGTGCTTGCCACTCTGTCCTCTGACTGTTTGAACTGGTGCTCTCCACTCTCTGTCCTGTGACAGTGGGAACTGGTGCTCTCCACTCTCTGTCCTGTGACAGTGGGAACTGGTGCGCTCCACTCTCTGTCCTGTGACAGTGGGAACTGCTGCTCTCCACTCTCTGTCCTGTGACAGTGGGAACTGGTGCTCTCCACTCTCGCGTCCTGTGACAGTGCGAACTGGTGCTCTCCACTCTCTGTCCTGTGACAGTGGGAACTGGTGCCCTCCATTCTCTGTCCTGTGACAGTGGGAACTGGTGCTCTCCACTCTCTGTCCTGTGATAGTGGTAACTGGTGCTCTCCACTCTCTGTCCTGTGATAGTGGGAACTGGTGCTCTCCACTCTCTGACCTGTGACAGTTTGAACTGGTGCTCTCCACTCTTTGTCCTGTGACAGTGGGAACAGGTGCTCGCCACTCTGTCCTGTGACAGTATGCACTGGTGCTCTGCACTCTCTGTCCTGTGACAGTTTGAACTGGTGCTCTCCACTCTCTGTCCTGTGACAGTGGAAACTGGTGCTCTCCACTCTCTGTCCTGTGACAGTAGGAACTGGTGCTCTCCACTCTCTCTCCTGTGACAGTGGGAACTGGTGCTCTCCACTCTCCCGTCCTGTGACAGTTTGAACTGGTGCTCTCCACTCTCCCGTCCTGTGAGAGGGGGAACTGGTGCTCTCCACTCTCCCATCCTGTGACAGTGGGAACTGGTGCTCTCCACTCTCCCGTCCTGTGACAGTTTGAACTGGTGCTCTCCACTCTCCCGTCCTGTGACAGTTTGAATTGGTGCTCTCCACTCTCCCGTCCTGTGACAGTTTGAACTGGTGCTCTCCACTCTCCCATCCTGTGACAGTGGGAACTGGTGCTCTCCACTCTCCCGTCCTGTGACAGTTTGAACTGGTGCTCTCCACTCTCCCTTCCAGCGACAGTGGGAAATGGTGCTCTCCACTCTCCCGTGCTGTGACAGTGGGAACTGGTGCTCTCCAATCTCCCGTCCTGTGACAGTGGGAACTGGTGCTCTCCACTCTCTGTCCTGTGACAGTGGGAACTGGTATTCTCCACTCTCTGCCTTGTGACAGTTTGAACTGGTGCCCTCCACTCTCTGTCCTGTGACAGTGGGAACTGGTGCTCTCCACTCTCTGTCCTGTGACAGTGGGAACTGGTGCTCTCAACTCTCTGCCCTGTGACAGTTTGAACTGGTACTCTCCACTCTCTGTCCTGTGACAATGGGGACTGGTGCTCTCCACTTTCTGTCCTGTGACAGTGGGAACTGGTGCTCTCCACACTCTGTCCTGTGACAGATTGAACTGGTGCTCTCCACTCTCTGTCCTGTGACAGTGGGAACTGGTGCTCTCCACTCCCCGTCCTGTGACAGTGGGAACTGGTGCTCTGCACTCCCCGTCCTGTGACAGTCGGAACTGGTGCTCGCCACTCTGTCCTGTGACAGTTTGAACTGGTGCTCTCCACTCTCTGTCCTGTGACAGTGGGAACTGGTGCTCTCCACTCTCTGTCCTGTGACAGTGGGAACTGGTGCTCTCCACTCTCTGTCCTGTGACAGTGGGAACTGGTGCTCTCCACTCTCTGTCCTGTGTCAGTTTGAACTGGTGCTCTCCACTCTCTGTCCTGTGACAGTGGGAACTGGTGCTCTCCACTCTCTGTCCTGTGACAGTGGGAACTGGTGCTCTCCACGCTCTGTACTGTGACAGTGAGAACTTGTGCTCTCCACTCTCCCGTCCTGTGACAGTGGGAACTGGTGCTCTCTACCCTCTGTCCTGTGACAGTGGGAACTGGTGCTCTCCACTCTCCCGTCCTGTGACAGTGGGAACTGGTGCTCTCCACTCTCTGTCTTCTGACAGTGGGAACTGGTGCTCTCCACTCTCTCTTCTGCGACAGTTGGAACTGGTGCTCTTCATTCTCTGTCCTGTGACAGTGGGAACTGGTGCGCTCCACTCTCCCGTCCTGTGACAGTGGGAACTGGTGCTCTCCACTCCCTGTCCTGTGACAGTTTGAACTGGTGCTCTCCACTCTCCCGCCCTGTGACAGTGGGAACTGGTGCTCTCCACCCTCCCGTCCTGTGACAGTTTGAATTGGTGCTCTCCACTCTCCCGTCCAGTGACAGTTTGAACTGGTGCTCTCCACTCTCTGTCCTGTGACAGTTTGAACTGGTGCTCTCCACTCTCTGTCCTGTGACAGTGGGAACTGGTGCTCTCCACTCTCCCGTCCTGTGACAGTTTGAACTGGTGCTCTCCACTCTCCCTTCCAGCGACAGTGGGAAATGGTGCTCTCCACTATCCCGTGCTGTGACAGTGGGAACTGGTGCTCTCCAATCTCCCGTCCTGTGACAGTGGGAACTGGTGCTCTCCACTCTCTGTCCTGTGATAGTGGGAACTGGTGTTCTCCACGCTCTGCCTTGTGACAGTTTGAACTGGTGCCCTCCACTCTCTGTCCTGTGACAGTGGAAACTGGTGCTCTCCACTCTCTGTCCTGTGACAGTAGGAACTGGTGCTCTCCACTCTCTCTCCTGTGACAGTGGGAACTGGTGCTCTCCACTCTCCCGTCCTGTGACAGTTTGAACTGGTGCTCTCCACTCTCCCGTCCTGTGAGAGGGGGAACTGGTGCTCTCCACTCTCCCATCCTGTGACAGTGGGAACTGGTGCTCTCCACTCTCCCGTCCTGTGACAGTTTGAACTGGTGCTCTCCACTCTCCCGTCCTGTGACAGTTTGAATTGGTGCTCTCCACTCTCCCGTCCTGTGACAGTTTGAACTGGTGCTCTCCACTCTCCCATCCTGTGACAGTGGGAACTGGTGCTCTCCACTCTCCCGTCCTGTGACAGTTTGAACTGGTGCTCTCCACTCTCCCTTCCAGCGACAGTGGGAAATGGTGCTCTCCACTCTCCCGTGCTGTGACAGTGGGAACTGGTGCTCTCCAATCTCCCGTCCTGTGACAGTGGGAACTGGTGCTCTCCACTCTCTGTCCTGTGACAGTGGGAACTGGTATTCTCCACTCTCTGCCTTGTGACAGTTTGAACTGGTGCCCTCCACTCTCTGTCCTGTGACAGTGGGAACTGGTGCTCTCCACTCTCTGTCATGTGACAGTGGGAACTGGTGCTCTCAACTCTCTGCCCTGTGACAGTTTGAACTGGTGCTCTCCACTCTCTGTCCTGTGACAATGGGAACTGGTGCTCTCCACCTTCTGTCCTGTGACAGTGGGAACTGGTGCTCTCCACACTCTGTCCTGTGACAGATTGAACTGGTGCTCTCCACTCTCTGTCCTGTGACAGTGGGAACTGGTGCTCTCCACTCTCCCGTCCTGTGACAGTGGGAACTGGTGCTCTCCACTCTCCCGTCCTGTGACAGTTTGAACTGGTGCTCTCCACTCTCCCTTCCAGCGACAGTGGGAAATGGTGCTCTCCACTCTCTGTCCTGTGACAGTGGGAACTGGTGTTCTCCACGCTCTGCCTTGTGACAGTTTGAACTGGTGCCGTCCACTCTCTGTCCTGTGACAGTGGGAACTGGTGCTCTCCACTCTCTGTCCTGTGACAGTGGGAACTGCTGCTCTCCACTCTCTGCCCTGTGACAGTTTGAACTGGTGCTCTCCACTCTCTGTCCTGTGACAGTGGGAACTGGTGCTCTCCACTTTCTGTCCTGTGACAGTGGGAACTGGTGCTCTCCACACTCTGTCCTGTGACAGATTGAACTGGTGCTCTCCACTCTCTGTCCTGTGACAGTGGGAACTGGTGCTCTCCACTCTCTGTCCTGTGTCAGTTTGAACTGGTGCTCTCCACTCTCTGTCCTGTGACAGTGGGAACTGGTGCTCTCCATTCTCTGTCTTGTGACAGTGGGAACTGGTGCTCTACACTCTCCCGTCCTGTGACAGTGGGTACTGGTGCTCTCCACTCTCTGTCCTGTGACTGTTTGAACTGGTGCTCTCCACTCTCCCGTCCTGTGACAGTTCGAACTGGTACTCTCCACTCTCTGTCCTGCGAAAGTGGGAACTGGTGATCTCCACTCTCTGTCCTGTGACAGTGGGAACTGGTGCGCTCCACTCTCTCTCCTGTGACAGTGGTTACTGGTGCTCTCCACTCTCTGTCCTGTGACAGTGGAAACTGGTGCTCTCCACTCTCTGTCCTGTGACAGTTTGAACTGGTGCACTCCACTCTTTGTCCTGTGACAGTCGGAACTGGTGCTCTCCATTCTCTGTCCTGTGACAGTAGGAACTGGTGCTCTCCACTCTCTCTCCTGTGACAGTGGGAACTGCTGCTCTCCACTCTCTGCCTGTGACAGTGGGAACTGGTGCTCTCCACGCTCTGTACTGTGACCGTGGGAACTGGTGCTCTCCACTCTCTGTCTTGTGACAGTGGGAACTGGTGCTCTCTACTCTCTCTCCTGCGAAAGTTGGAACTGGTGCTCTCCACTCTCCCGTCCTGTGACAGTGGGAACTGGTGCTCTCCACTCTCTGTCCTGTGACAGTTTGAACTGGTGCTCTCCACCCTCTCTCCTGTGACAGTGGGAACTGGTGCTCGCCACTCTCTATCCTGTGACAGTGGGAACTGGTGCTCTCCACGCTCCCGTCCTGTGAGAGGGGGAACTGGTGCTCTCCACTCTCCCATCCTGTGACAGTTTGAACTGGTGCTCTCCACTCTCCCGTCCTGTGCCAGGGGGAACTGGTGCTCTCCACTCTCCCGTCCTGTGACAGTTTGAACTGGTGCTCTCCACTCTCCCTTCCTGTGACAGTGGGAACTGGTGCTCTCCACTCTCCCGTCCTGTGACAGTGGGAACTGGTGCTCTCCACTCTCTGTCCTGTGATAGTGGCAACTGGTGCTCTCCACTCTCTGACTTGTGACAGTTTGAACTGGTGCTCTCCACTTTCTGTCCTGTGACAGTGTGAACTGGTGCCCTCCACTCTCTGTCCTGTGACAATGGGAACTGGTGCTCTCCACTCTCTGCCCTGTGACAGTTTCAACTGGTGCTCTCCACTCTCTGTCCTGTGACAGTGGGAACTGGTGCTCTCCACTCTCTGTCCTGTGACAGTGGGAACTGGTGCTCTCCACTCTCTGTCCTGTGACAGATTGAACTGATGCTCACCACTCTCTGTCCTGTGACAGTGGGAACTGGTGCTCTCCACTCCCCTTCCTGTGACAGTGGGAACTGGTGCTCTCAATTCTCTGTCCTGTGACAGTGGGAACTGGTGCTCTCCACTCTCTGTCCTGTGACAGTTTGAACTGGTGCTCTCCACTCTTTGTCCTGTGACAGTGGGAACTAGTGCTTGCCACTCTCCCGTATTGTGACAGTGGGAACTGGTGCTCTCCACTCTATCTCCTGTCACAGTTTGAACTGGTGCTCTCCACTCTCTCTCCTGTGACATTGGGAACTGGTGCCCTCCATTCTCTGTCCTGTGACAGTGTGAACTGGTGCCCTCCACTCTCTGTCCTGTGACAGTGGGAACTGGTGCTCTCCACTCTCTGTCCTGTGACAGTGGGAACTGGTGCGCTCCACTCTCTGTCCTGTGACAGTGGGAACTGCTGCTCTCCACTCTCTGTCCTGTGACAGTGGGAACTGGTGCTCTCCACTCTCGTGTCCTGTGACAGTGCGAACTGGTGCTCTCCACACTCTGTCCTGTGACAGTGGGAACTGGTGCCCACCATTCTCTGTCCTGTGACAGTGTGAACTGGTGCTCTCCACTCTCCGTCCTGTGATAGTGGGAACTGGTGCTCTCCACTCTCTGTCCTGTTACAGTGGGATCTGGTGCTCTCCACTCTCTGTCCTGTGACAGTTGGAACTGGTGATCTCCACTCTCCCGTATTGTGACAGTGGGAACTGGTGCTCTCCACTCTCTCTCCTGTCACAGTTTGAACTGGTGCTCTCCACTCTCTCTCCTGTGAGAGTGGGAACTGGTGCCCTCCATTCTCTGTCCTGTGACAGTGGGAACAGGTGCTCTCCACTCTCTGTCCTGTGACAGTGGGATCTGGTGCTCTCCACTCTCTGTCCTGTGACAGTGGGAACTGGTGCTCTCCACTCTCTGTCCTGTGATAGTGGGAACTGGTGCTCTCCACTCTCTGTCCTGTGACAGTGGGAACTGGTGCTCTCCACTCACTTTCCTGTGACAGTGCGAACTGGTGCTCTCCACTCTCCCATCCTGTGACAGTTTGAACTGGTGCTCCCCACTCTCTGTCCTGTGACAGAGGGAACTGGTGCTCTCGATTCTCTGTCTTGTGACAGTGGGAACTGGTGCCCTCCATTTTCTGTCCTGTGACAGTGGGAACAGGTGCTCTGCACTCTCTGTCCTGTGACAGTGGGATCTGGTGCTCTCCACTCTCTGTCCTGTGACAGTGGGAACTGGTGCTCTCCACTCTCTGTCCTGTGATAGTGGGAACTGGTGCTCTCCAATCTCTGTCCTGTGACAGTGGGAACTGGTGCTCTCCACTCACTTTCCTGTGACAGTGCGAACTGGTGCTCTCCACTCTCTCTCCTGTGACAGTGGGAACTGGTGCTCTCCACTCTCTCTCCTGTGACAGTGGGAGCTGGTGCTCTCCTCACTCTGTCCTGTGACAGTGGGAACTGGTGCTCTCCTGTCTCTGTCCTGTGACAGTGGGAACTGGTGCTCTCCAATCTCTGTCCTGTGACAGTTTGAACTGGTGCTCTCCACTCTCTGTCCTGTGACAGTGGGAACTGGTGCTCTCCACTCTCTGTCCTGTGATTGTGGGAACTGGTGCTCTCCACTCTCCCATCCTGTGACAGTTTGAACTGGTGCTCCCCACTCTCTGTCCTGTGACAGTGGGAACTGGTGCTCTCCATTCTCTGTCTTGTGACAGTGGGAACTGGTGCTCCACACTCTCCCGTCCTGTGACAGTGGGAACTGGTGCTCTCCACACTCTGTCCTGTGACTGTTTGAACTGGTGCTCTCCACTCTCCCGTCCTGTGACAGTTCGAACTGGTACTCTCCACTCTCTCTCCTGTGACAGTGGGAACTGGTGCCCTCCACTCTCTGTCCTGTGACAGTGGGAACTGGTGCTCTCCACTCTCTCTCCTGCGAAAGTGGGAACTAGTGATCTCCACTCTCTGTCCTGTGACAGTGGGAACTGGTGCGCTCCACTCTCTCTCCTGTGACAGTGGTTACTGGTGCTCTCCACTCTCTGTCCTGTGACAGTGGAAACTGGTGCTCTCCACTCTCTGTCCTGTGACAGTTTGAACTGGTGCTCTCCACTCTTTGTCCTGTGACAGTCGAAACTGGTACTCTCCATTCTCTGTCCTGTGAGAGTAGGAACTGGTGCTCTCCACTCTCTGTCCTGTGACAGTGGGAACTGGTGCTCTCCACTCTCTGCCTGTGACAGTGGGAACTGGTGCTCTCCACGCTCTGTACTGTGACAGTGGGAATTGGTGCTCTCCAATCTCTGTCTTGTGACAGTGGGAACTGGTGCTCTCTACTCTCTCTCCTGCGAAAGTTGGAACTAGTGCTCTCCACTCTCCCGTCCTGTGACAGTTTGAACTGGTGCTCTCCACTCTCCCGTCCTGTGAGAGGGGGAACTGGTGCTCTCCACTCTCCCATCCTGTGACAGTTTGAACTGGTGCTCTCCACTCTCCCGTCCTGTGACAGGCGGAACTGGTGCTCTCCACTCTCCCGTCCTGTGACAGTTTGAACTGGTGCTCTCCACTCTCCCTTCCTGTGACAGTGGGAACTGGTGCTCTTCACTCTCCCGTCCTGTGACAGTGGGAACTGGTGCTCTCCACTCTCTGTCCTGTGACAGTGGCAACTGGTGCTCTCCACTCTCTGCCTTGTGACAGTTTGAACTGGTGCTCTCCACTTTCTGTCCTGTGACAGTGTGAACTGGTGCCCTCCGCTCTCTGTCCTGTGACAGTGGGAACTGGTGCTCTCCACTCTCTGCCCTGTGACAGTTTGAACTGGTGCTCTCCACTCTCTGTCCTGTGACAGTGGGAACTGGTGCTCTCCACTCTCTGTCCTGTGACAGTGGGAACTGGTGCTCTCCACTCTCTGTCCTGTGACAGATTGAACTGGTGCTCTCCACTCTCTGTCCTGTGACAGTGGGAACTGGTGCTCTCCACTCCCCTTCCTGTGACAGTGGGAACTGGTGCTCTCCATTCTCTGTCTGGTGACCGTGGGAACTGGTGCTCTCCACTCTCTGTCCTGTGACAGTTTGAACTGGTGCTCTCCACTCTTTGTCCTGTGACAGTGGGAACTAGTGCTTGCCACTCTGTCCTGTGACTGTTTGAACTGGTGCTCTCCACTCTCTGTCCTGTGACAGTGGGAACTGGTGCTCTCCACTCTCTGTCCTGTGACAGTGGGAACTGGTGCTCGCCACTCTCTGTCCTGTGAAAGTGGGAACTGGTGCGCTCCACTCTCTGTCCTGTGACAGTGGGAACTGCTGCTCTCCACTCTCTGTCCTGTGACAGTGGGAACTGGTGCTCTCCACTCTCTGTCCTGTGACAGTGGGAACTGGTGCCCTCCATTCTCTGTCCTGTGACAGTGGGAACTGGTGCTCTCCACTCTCTGTACTGTGATAGTGGTAACTGGTGCTCTCCACTCTCTGTCCTGTTACAGTGGGAACTGGTGCACTCCACTCTCTGTCCTGTGACAGTTGGAACTGGTGCTCTCCACTCTCCCGTATTGTGACAGTGGCAACTGGTGCTCTCCACTCTCTCTCCTGTCACAGTTTGAACTGGTGCTCTCCACTCTCTCTCCTGTGACAGTGGGAACTGGTGCCCTCCATTCTCTATCCTGTGACAGTGGGAACTGGTGCTCTCCACTCTCTGTCCTGTGAGAGTGGGAACTGGTGCTCTCCACTCTCTCTCCTGCGACAGTTTGAACTGGTGCTCTCCACTCTCCCGTCCTGTGACAGTGGGAACTGTGGCTCTCCACTCTCTCTCCTCTGACAGTGGGAACTTGTGCTCTCCACTCTCTCTCCTGTGACAGTGGGAACTGGTGCTCTCCTCACTCTGTCCTGTGACAGTGGGAACTGGTGCTCTCCACTCTCTGTCCTGTGACAGTGGGAACTGGTGCTCTCCAATCTCTGTCCTGTGACAGTTTGAACTGGTGCTCTCCACTCTCTGTCCTGTGACAGTGGGAACTGGTGCTCTCCACTCTCCCGTCCTGTGACAGTGGGAACTGGTGCTCTCCACTCTCCTGTCCTGTGACAGTGGGAACTGGTGCTCTCCACTCTCTGTCCTGTGATAGTGGGAACTGGTGCTCTCCACTCTGCCGTTCTGTGACAGTTTGAACTGGTGCTCCCCACTCTCTGTCCTGTGACATTGGGAGCTGGTGCTCTCCATTCTCTGTCCAGTGACAGTGGGAACTGGGGCTCTACACTCTCCCGTCCTGTGACAGTGGGTACTGGTGCTCTCCACTCTCTGTCCTGTGTCAGTTTGAACTGGTGCTCTCCAATCTCCCGTCCTGTGACAGTTGGAACTGGTGCTCTCCACGCTCTGTCCTGTGACAGTTCAAACTGGTGCTCTCCACTCTCCCGTCCTGTGACAGTGGGAACTGGTGCTCTCCACTCTCCTGTCCTGTGACAGTGGGAACTGGTGCTCTCCACTCTCTGTCCTGTGATAGTGGGAACTGGTGCTCTCCACTCTGCCGTTCTGTGACAGTTTGAACTGGTGCTCCCCACTCTCTGTCCTGTGACATTGGGAGCTGGTGCTCTCCATTCTCTGTCCAGTGACAGTGGGAACTGGGGCTCTACACTCTCCCGTCCTGTGACAGTGGGTACTGGTGCTCTCCACTCTCTGTCCTGTGTCAGTTTGAACTGGTGCTCTCCAATCTCCCGTCCTGTGACAGTTGGAACTGGTGCTCTCCACGCTCTGTCCTGTGACAGTTCAAACTGGTGCTCTCCACTCTCTCTCCTGCGACAGTGGGAACTGGTGATCTCCACTCTCTCTCCTGTGACAGTGGGAACTGGTGCCCTCCACTCTCTGTTCTGTGACAGTGGGAACTGGTGCTCTCCACTCTCTGTCCTGTGACAGTGGGAACTGGTGATCTCCACACTCTGTCCTGTGACAGTGGGAACTGGTGCGCTCCACTCTCTCTCCTGTGACAGTGGTTGCTGATGCTCTCCACTCTCTGTCCTGTGACAGTGGGAACTGGTGCGCTCCACTCTCTCTCCTGTGACAGTGGTTGCTGGTGCTCTCCACTCTCTGTCCTGTGACAGTGGGAACTGGTGCTCTCCACTCTCTGTCCTGTGACAGTTTGAACTGGTGCTCTCCACTCTCTGTCCTGTGACAGTGGGAACTGGTGCTCTCCACGCTCTGTACTATGACAGTGGGAACTTCTGCTCTCCACTCTCCCGTCCTGTGACAGTGGGAACTGGTGCTCTCCACCCTCTGTCCTGTGACAGTGGGAACTGGTGCTCTCCACTCTCCCGTCCTGTGACTGTGGGAACTGGTGCTCTCCACTCTCTGTCTTGTGACAGTGGGAACTGGTGCTCTCCACTCTCTCTTCTGCGACAGTTGGAACTAGTGCTCTTCATTCTCTGTCCTGTGACAGTGGGAACTGGTGCTCTCCACTCTCCCGTCCTGTGACAGTGGGAACTGGTGCTCTCCACTCTCTGTCCTGTGACAGTTTGAACTGGTGCTCTCCACTCTCCCGTCCTGTGACAGTGGGAACTGGTGCTCTCCACTCTCCCGTCCTGTGACAGTTTGAATTGGTGCTCTCCACTCTCCCGTCCTGTGACAGTTTGAACTGGTGCTCTCCACTCTCCCATCCTGTGACAGTGGGAACTGGTGCTCTCCATTCTCCCGTCCTGTGACAGTTTGAACTGGTGCTCTCCACTCTCCCTTCCAGCGACAGTGGGAAATGGTGCTCTCCACTCTCCCGTGCTGTGACAGTGGGAACTGGTGCTCTCCAATCTCCCGTCCTGTGACAGTGGGAACTGGTGCTCTCCACTCTCTGTCCTGTGACAGTGGGAACTGGTATTCGCCACTCTCTGACTTGTGACAGTTTGAACTGGTGCCCTCCACTCTCTGTCCTGTGACAGTGGGAACTGGTGCTCTCCACTCTCTGTCCTGTGACAGTGGGAACTGGTGCTCTCAACTCTCTGCCCTGTGACAGTTTGAACTGGTGCTCTCCACTCTCTGTCCTGTGACAGTGGGAACTGGTGCTCTCCACTTTCTGTCCTGTGACAGTGGGAACTGGTGCTCTCCACACTCTGTCCTGTGACAGATTGAACTGGTGCTCTCCACTCTCTGTCCTGTGACAGTGGGAACTGGTGCTCTCCACTCCCCGTCCTGTGACAGTGGGAACTGGTGCTCTGCACTCCCCGTCCTGTGACAGTCGGAACTGGTGCTCGCCACTCTGTCCTGTGACAGTTTGAACTGGTGCTCTCCACTCTCTGTCCTGTGACAGTGGGAACTGGTGCTCTCCACTCTCTGTCCTGTGACAGTGGGAACTGGTGCTCTCCACTCTCTGTCCTGTGACAGTGGGAACTGGTGCTCTCCACTCTCGCGTCCTGTGACAGTGGGAACTGGTGCTCTCCACTCTCTGTCCTGTGTCAGTTTGAACTGGTGCTCTCCACTCTCTGTCCTGTGACAGTGGGAACTGGTGCTCTCCACTCTCTGTCCTGTGACAGTGGGAACTGGTGCTCTCCAGGCTCTGTACTGTGACAGTGGGAACTTGTGCTCTCCACTCTCCCGTCCTGTGACAGTGGGAACTGGTGCTCTCTACCCTCTGTCCTGTGACAGTGGGAACTGGTGCTCTCCACTCTCCCGTCCTGTTACAGTGGGAACTGGTGCTCTCCACTCTCTGTCTTCTGACAGTGGGAACTGGTGCTCTCCACTCTCTCTTCTGCGACAGTTGGAACTGGTGCTCTTCATTCTCTGTCCTGTGACAGTGGGAACTGGTGCGCTCCACTCTCCCGTCCTGTGACAGTGGGAACTGGTGCTCTCCACACTCTGTCCTGTGACAGTTTGAACTGGTGCTCTCCACTCTCCCGCCCTGTGACAGTGGGAACTGGTGCTCTCCACCCTCCCGTCCTGTGACAGTTTGAATTGGTGCTCTCCACTCTCCCGTCCTGTGACAGTTTGAACTGGTGCTCTCCACTCTCCCGTCCTGTGACAGTGGGAACTGGTGCTCTCCACTCTCCCGTCCTGTGACAGTTTGAACTGGTGCTCTCCACTCTCCCTTCCAGCGACAGTGGGAAATGGTGCTCTCCACTATCCCGTGCTGTGACAGTGGGAACTGGTGCTCTCCAATCTCCCGTCCTGTGACAGTGGGAACTGGTGCTCTCCACTCTCTGTCCTGTGACAGTGGGAACTGGTGTTCTCCACGCTCTGCCTTGTGACAGTTTGAACTGGTGCTCTCCACTCTCTGTCCTGTGACAGTGGGAACTGGTGCTCTCCACTCTCTGTCCTGTGACAGTGTGAACTGCTGCTCTCCACTCTCTGCCCTGTGACAGTTTGAACTGGTGCTCTCCAATCTCTGTCCTGTGACAGTGGGAACTGGTGCTCTCCACTTTCTGACCTGTGACAGTGGGAACTGGTGCTCTCCAAACTCTGTCCTGTGACAGATTGAACTGGTGCTCTCCACTCTCTGTCCTGTGACAGTGGGAACTGGTGCTCTCCACTCTCTGTCCTGTGTCAGTTTGAACTGGTGCTCTCCACTCTCTGTCCTGTGACAGTGGGAACTGGTGCTCTCCACTCTCTGTCCTGTGACAGTGGGAACTGGTGCTCTCCACTCTCGCGTCCTGTGACAGTGGGAACTGGTGATCTCCACTCTCTGTCCTGTGTCAGTTTGAACTGGTGCTCTCCATTCTCTGTCCTCTGACAGTGGGAACTGGTGCTCTCCACTCTCGCGTCCTGTGACAGTGGGAACTGGTGCTCTCCACTCCCCGTCCTGTGACAGTTGGAAATGATGCTCTCCACTCCCCGTCCTGTGACAGTGGGAACTGATGCTCGCCACTCTGTCCTGTGACTGTTTGAACTGGTGCTCTCCACTCTCTGTCCTGTGACAGTGGGAACTGGTGCTCTCCACTCTCTGTCCTGTGACAGTGGGAACTGGTGCTCTCCACTCTCTGTCCTGTGACAGTGGGAACTAGTGCTCTCCACTCTCTGTCCTGTGATAGTGGGAACTGGTGCTCTCCACTCTCGCGTCCTGTGACAGTGGGAACTGGTGCTCTCCACTCTCCCGTCCTGTGACAGTTGGAAATGATGCTCTCCACTCTCCCGTATTGTGACAGTGGGAACTGGTGCTCTCCAATCTCTCTCCTGTGACAGTTTGAACTGGTGCTCTCCACTCTCTCTCCTGTGACAGTGGGAACTCGTGCTCTCCACTCTCTGTCCTGTTACAGTTTGAACTGGTGCTCTCCACTCTCTCTCCTGTGACAGTGGGAACTGGTGCTCTCCACTCTCTGTCCTGTGACAGTGGGAACTGGTGCTCTCCACTCTCTGTCCTGTGACAGTGGGAACTGGTGCTCTCCACTCTCTGTCATGTGACAGTGGGAACTGGTGCTCTTCATTCTCTATCCTGTGACAGTGGGAACTGGTGCTCTCCACTCTCTGTCCTGTGATAGTGGGAACTGGTGCTCTCCACTCTCCCGTCCTGTGACAGTTTGAACTGGTGCTCCCCACTCTCTGCCCTGTGACAGTGGGAACTGGTGCTCTCCACTCTCTGTCCTGTGATAGTGGGAACTGGTGCTCTTCATTCTCTATCCTGTGACAGTGGGAAATGGTGCTCTCCACTATCCCGTGCTGTGACAGTGGGAACTGGTGCTCTCCAATCTCCCGTCCTGTGACAGTGGGAACTGATGCTCTCCACTCTCTGTCCTGTGATAGTGGGAACTGGTGTTCTCCACGCTCTGCCTTGTGACAGTTTGAACTGGTGCCCTCCACTCTCTGTCCTGTGACAGTGGAAACTGGTGCTCTCCACTCTCTGTCCTGTGAGAGGGGGAACTGGTGCTCTCCACTCTCCCATCCTGTGACAGTGGGAACTGGTGCTCTCCACTCTCCCGTCCTGTGACAGTTTGAACTGGTGCTCTCCACTCTCCCGTCCTGTGACAGTTTGAATTGGTGCTCTCCACTCTCTGTCATGTGACAGTGGGAACTGGTGCTCTCAACTCTCTGCCCTGTGACAGTTTGAACTGGTGCTCTCCACTCTCTGTCCTGTGACAATGGGAACTGGTGCTCTCCACCTTCTGTCCTGTGACAGTGGGAACTGGTGCTCTCCACACTCTGTCCTGTGACAGATTGAACTGGTGCTCTCCACTCTCTGTCCTGTGACAGTGGGAACTGGTGCTCTCCACTCTCCCGTCCTGTGACAGTGGGAACTGGTGCTCTCCACTCTCCCGTCCTGTGACAGTTTGAACTGGTGCTCTCCACTCTCCCTTCCAGCGACAGTGGGAAATGGTGCTCTCCACTCTCTGTCCTGTGACAGTGGGAACTGGTGTTCTCCACGCTCTGCCTTGTGACAGTTTGAACTGGTGCCGTCCACTCTCTGTCCTGTGACAGTGGGAACTGGTGCTCTCCACTCTCTGTCCTGTGACAGTGGGAACTGCTGCTCTCCACTCTCTGCCCTGTGACAGTTTGAACTGGTGCTCTCCACTCTCCCGTCCTGTGACAGTTCGAACTGGTACTCTCCACTCTCTGTCCTGCGAAAGTGGGAACTGGTGATCTCCACTCTCTGTCCTGTGACAGTGGGAACTGGTGCGCTCCACTCTCTCTCCTGTGACAGTGGTTACTGGTGCTCTCCACTCTCTGTCCTGTGACAGTGGAAACTGGTGCTCTCCACTCTCTGTCCTGTGACAGTTTGAACTGGTGCACTCCACTCTTTGTCCTGTGACAGTCGGAACTGGTGCTCTCCATTCTCTGTCCTGTGACAGTAGGAACTGGTGCTCTCCACTCTCTCTCCTGTGACAGTGGGAACTGCTGCTCTCCAATCTCTGCCTGTGACAGTGGGAACTGGTGCTCTCCACGCTCTGTACTATGACCGTGGGAACTGGTGCTCTCCACTCTCTGTCTTGTGACAGTGGGAACTGGTGCTCTCTACTCTCTCTCCTGCGAAAGTTGGAACTGGTGCTCTCCACTCTCCCGTCCTGTGACAGTGGGAACTGGTGCTCTCCACTCTCTGTCCTGTGACAGTTTGAACTGGTGCTCTCCACCCTCTCTCCTGTGACAGTGGGAACTGGTGCTCGCCACTCTCTATCCTGTGACAGTGGGAACTGGTGCTCTCCACTCTCCCGTCCTGTGAGAGGGGGAACTGGTGCTCTCCACTCTCCCATCCTGTGACAGTTTGAACTGGTGCTCTACACTCTCCCGTCCTGTGCCAGGGGGAACTGGTGCTCTCCACTCTCCCGTCCTGTGACAGTTTGAACTGGTGCTCTCCACTCTCCCTTCCTGTGACAGTGGGAACTGGTGCTCTCCACTCTCCCGTCCTGTGACAGTGGGAACTGGTGCTCTCCACTCTCTGTCCTGTGATAGTGGCAACTGGTGCTCTCCACTCTCTGACTTGTGACAGTTTGAACTGGTGCTCTCCACTTTCTGTCCTGTGACAGTGTGAACTGGTGCCCTCCACTCTCTGTCCTGTGACAATGGGAACTGGTGCTCTCCACTCTCTGCCCTGTGACAGTTTCAACTGGTGCTCTCCACTCTCTGTCCTGTGACAGTGGGAACTGGTGCTCTCCACTCTCTGTCCTGTGACAGTGGGAACTGGTGCTCTCCACTCTCTGTCCTGTGACAGATTGAACTGATGCTCACCACTCTCTGTCCTGTGACAGTGGGAACTGGTGCTCTCCACTCCCCTTCCTGTGACAGTGGGAACTGGTGCTCTCAATTCTCTGTCCTGTGACAGTGGGAACTGGTGCTCTCCACTCTCTGTCCTGTGACAGTTTGAACTGGTGCTCTCCACTCTTTGTCCTGTGACAGTGGGAACTAGTGCTTGCCACTCTCCCGTATTGTGACAGTGGGAACTGGTGCTCTCCACTCTATCTCCTGTCACAGTTTGAACTGGTGCTCTCCACTCTCTCTCCTGTGACATTGGGAACTGGTGCCCTCCATTCTCTGTCCTGTGACAGTGTGAACTGGTGCCCTCCACTCTCTGTCCTGTGACAGTGGGAACTGGTGCTCTCCACTCTCTGTCCTGTGACAGTGGGAACTGGTGCGCTCCACTCTCTGTCCTGTGACAGTGGGAACTGCTGCTCTCCACTCTCTGTCCTGTGACAGTGGGAACTGGTGCTCTCCACTCTCGTGTCCTGTGACAGTGCGAACTGTTGCTCTCCACACTCTGTCCTGTGACAGTGGGAACTGGTGCCCACCATTCTCTGTCCTGTGACAGTGTGAACTGGTGCTCTCCACTCTCCGTCCTGTGATAGTGGGAACTGGTGCTCTCCCCTCTCTGTCCTGTTACAGTGGGATCTGGTGCTCTCCACTCTCTGTCCTGTGACAGTTGGAACTGGTGATCTCCACTCTCCCGTATTGTGACAGTGGGAACTGGTGCTCTCCACTCTCTCTCCTGTCACAGTTTGAACTGGTGCTCTCCACTCTCTCTCCTGTGAGAGTGGGAATTGGTGCCCTCCATTCTCTGTCCTGTGACAGTGGGAACAGGTGCTCTCCACTCTCTGTCCTGTGACAGTGGGATCTGGTGCTCTCCACTCTCTGTCCTGTGACAGTGGGAACTGGTGCTCTCCACTCTCTGTCCTGTGATAGTGGGAACTGGTGCTCTCCACTCTCTGTCCTGTGACAGTGGGAACTGGTGCTCTCCACTCACTTTCCTGTGACAGTGTGAACTGGTGCTCTCCACTCTCCCATCCTGTGACAGTTTGAACTGGTGCTCCCCACTCTCTGTCCTGTGACAGTGGGAACTGGTGCTCTCCATTCTCTGTCTTGTGACAGTGGGAACTGGTGCCCTCCATTTTCTGTCCTGTGACAGTGGGAACAGGTGCTCTGCACTCTCTGTCCTGTGACAGTGGGATCTGGTGCTCTCCACTCTCTGTCCTGTGACAGTGGGAACTGGTGCTCTCCACTCTCTGTCCTGTGATAGTGGGAACTGGTGCTCTCCAATCTCTGTCCTGTGACAGTGGGAACTGGTGCTCTCCACTCACTTTCCTGTGACAGTGCGAACTGGTGCTCTCCACTCTCTCTCCTGTGACAGTGGGAACTGGTGCTCTCCACTCTCTCTCCTCTGTCAGTGGGAGCTGGTGCTCTCCTCACTCTGTCCTGTGACAGTGGGAACTGGTGCTCTCCAATCTCTGTCCTGTGACAGTTTGAACTGGTGCTCTCCACTCTCTGTCCTGTGACAGTGGGAACTGGTGCTCTCCACTCTCTGTCCTGTGATTGTGGGAACTGGTGCTCTCCACTCTCCCATCCTGTGACAGTTTGAACTGGTGCTCCCCACTCTCTGTCCTGTGACAGTGGGAACTGGTGCTCTCCATTCTCTGTCTTGTGACAGTGGGAACTGGTGCTCCACACTCTCCCGTCCTGTGACAGTGGGAACTGGTGCTCTCCACACTCTGTCCTGTGACTGTTTGAACTGGTGCTCTCCACTCTCCCGTCCTGTGACAGTTTGAACTGGTGCTCTCCACTCTCTCTCCTGTGACATTGGGAACTGGTGCCCTCCATTCTCTGTCCTGTGACAGTGTGAACTGGTGCCCTCCACTCTCTGTCCTGTGACAGTGGGAACTGGTGCTCTCCACTCTCTGTCCTGTGACAGTGGGAACTGGTGCGCTCCACTCTCTGTCCTGTGACAGTGGGAACTGCTGCTCTCCACTCTCTGTCCTGTGACAGTGGGAACTGGTGCTCTCCACTCTCGTGTCCTGTGACAGTGCGAACTGGTGCTCTCCACACTCTGTCCTGTGACAGTGGGAACTGGTGCCCACCATTCTCTGTCCTGTGACAGTGTGAACTGGTGCTCTCCACTCTCCGTCCTGTGATAGTGGGAACTGGTGCTCTCCACTCTCTGTCCTGTTACAGTGGGATCTGGTGCTCTCCACTCTCTGTCCTGTGACAGTTGGAACTGGTGATCTCCACTCTCCCGTATTGTGACAGTGGGAACTGGTGCTCTCCACTCTCTCTCCTGTCACAGTTTGAACTGGTGCTCTCCACTCTCTCTCCTGTGAGAGTGGGAATTGGTGCCCTCCATTCTCTGTCCTGTGACAGTGGGAACAGGTGCTCTCCACTCTCTGTCCTGTGACAGTGGGATCTGGTGCTCTCCACTCTCTGTCCTGTGACAGTGGGAACTGGTGCTCTCCACTCTCTGTCCTGTGATAGTGGGAACTGGTGCTCTCCACTCTCTGTCCTGTGACAGTGGGAACTGGTGCTCTCCACTCACTTTCCTGTGACAGTGTGAACTGGTGCTCTCCACTCTCCCATCCTGTGACAGTTTGAACTGGTGCTCCCCACTCTCTGTCCTGTGACAGTGGGAACTGGTGCTCTCCATTCTCTGTCTTGTGACAGTGGGAACTGGTGCCCTCCATTTTCTGTCCTGTGACAGTGGGAACAGGTGCTCTGCACTCTCTGTCCTGTGACAGTGGGATCTGGTGCTCTCCACTCTCTGTCCTGTGACAGTGGGAACTGGTGCTCTCCACTCTCTGTCCTGTGATAGTGGGAACTGGTGCTCTCCAATCTCTGTCCTGTGACAGTGGGAACTGGTGCTCTCCACTCACTTTCCTGTGACAGTGCGAACTGGTGCTCTCCACTCTCTCTCCTGTGACAGTGGGAACTGGTGCTCTCCACTCTCTCTCCTGTGACAGTGGGAGCTGGTGCTCTCCTCACTCTGTCCTGTGACAGTGGGAACTGGTGCTCTCCTGTCTCTGTCCTGTGACAGTGGGAACTGGTGCTCTCCAATCTCTGTCCTGTGACAGTTTGAACTGGTGCTCTCCACTCTCTGTCCTGTGACAGTGGGAACTGGTGCTCTCCACTCTCTGTCCTGTGATTGTGGGAACTGGTGCTCTCCACTCTCCCATCCTGTGACAGTTTGAACTGGTGCTCCCCACTCTCTGTCCTGTGACAGTGGGAACTGGTGCTCTCCATTCTCTGTCTTGTGACAGTGGGAACTGGTGCTCCACACTCTCCCGTCCTGTGACAGTGGGAACTGGTGCTCTCCACACTCTGTCCTGTGACTGTTTGAACTGGTGCTCTCCACTCTCCCGTCCTGTGACAGTTCGAACTGGTACTCTCCACTCTCTCTCCTGTGACAGTGGGAACTGGTGCCCTCCACTCTCTGTCCTGTGACAGTGGGAACTGGTGCTCTCCACTCTCTCTCCTGCGAAAGTGGGAACTAGTGATCTCCACTCTCTGTCCTGTGACAGTGGGAACTGGTGCGCTCCACTCTCTCTCCTGTGACAGTGGTTACTGGTGCTCTCCACTCTCTGTCCTGTGACAGTGGAAACTGGTGCTCTCCACTCTCTGTCCTGTGACAGTTTGAACTGGTGCTCTCCACTCTTTGTCCTGTGACAGTCGAAACTGGTACTCTCCATTCTCTGTCCTGTGAGAGTAGGAACTGGTGCTCTCCACTCTCTGTCCTGTGACAGTGGGAACTGGTGCTCTCCACTCTCTGCCTGTGACAGTGGGAACTGGTGCTCTCCACGCTCTGTACTGTGACAGTGGGAATTGGTGCTCTCCAATCTCTGTCTTGTGACAGTGGGAACTGGTGCTCTCTACTCTCTCTCCTGCGAAAGTTGGAACTAGTGCTCTCCACTCTCCCGTCCTGTGACAGTTTGAACTGGTGCTCTCCACTCTCCCGTCCTGTGAGAGGGGGAACTGGTGCTCTCCACTCTCCCATCCTGTGACAGTTTGAACTGGTGCTCTCCACTCTCCCGTCCTGTGACAGGCGGAACTGGTGCTCTCCACTCTCCCGTCCTGTGACAGTTTGAACTGGTGCTCTCCACTCTCCCTTCCTGTGACAGTGGGAACTGGTGCTCTTCACTCTCCCGTCCTGTGACAGTGGGAACTGGTGCTCTCCACTCTCTGTCCTGTGACAGTGGCAACTGGTGCTCTCCACTCTCTGCCTTGTGACAGTTTGAACTGGTGCTCTCCACTTTCTGTCCTGTGACAGTGTGAACTGGTGCCCTCCGCTCTCTGTCCTGTGACAGTGGGAACTGGTGCTCTCCACTCTCTGCCCTGTGACAGTTTGAACTGGTGCTCTCCACTCTCTGTCCTGTGACAGTGGGAACTGGTGCTCTCCACTCTCTGTCCTGTGACAGTGGGAACTGGTGCTCTCCACTCTCTGTCCTGTGACAGATTGAACTGGTGCTCTCCACTCTCTGTCCTGTGACAGTGGGAACTGGTGCTCTCCACTCCCCTTCCTGTGACAGTGGGAACTGGTGCTCTCCATTCTCTGTCTGGTGACCGTGGGAACTGGTGCTCTCCACTCTCTGTCCTGTGACAGTTTGAACTGGTGCTCTCCACTCTTTGTCCTGTGACAGTGGGAACTAGTGCTTGCCACTCTGTCCTGTGACTGTTTGAACTGGTGCTCTCCACTCTCTGTCCTGTGACAGTGGGAACTGGTGCTCGCCACTCTCTGTCCTGTGAAAGTGGGAACTGGTGCGCTCCACTCTCTGTCCTGTGACAGTGGGAACTGCTGCTCTCCACTCTCTGTCCTGTGACAGTG
This sequence comes from Pristiophorus japonicus, assembly GCF_044704955.1. Taxonomy (NCBI): domain Eukaryota; kingdom Metazoa; phylum Chordata; class Chondrichthyes; family Pristiophoridae; genus Pristiophorus; species Pristiophorus japonicus. The sequence goes on along the minus strand of NW_027254442.1, from coordinate 155,801 downwards.
GGAACTGGTGCTCTCCACTCTCTGTCCTGTGACAGTGGGAACTGGTGCCCTCCATTCTCTGTCCTGTGACAGTGGGAACTGGTGCTCTCCACTCTCTGTACTGTGATAGTGGTAACTGGTGCTCTCCACTCTCTGTCCTGTTACAGTGGGAACTGGTGCACTCCACTCTCTGTCCTGTGACAGTTGGAACTGGTGCTCTCCACTCTCCCGTATTGTGACAGTGGCAACTGGTGCTCTCCACTCTCTCTCCTGTCACAGTTTGAACTGGTGCTCTCCACTCTCTCTCCTGTGACAGTGGGAACTGGTGCCCTCCATTCTCTATCCTGTGACAGTGGGAACTGGTGCTCTCCACTCTCTGTCCTGTGACAGTGGGAACTGGTGCTCTCCACTCTCTCTCCTGCGACAGTTTGAACTGGTGCTCTCCACTCTCCCGTCCTGTGACAGTGGGAACTGTGGCTCTCCACTCTCTCTCCTCTGACAGTGGGAACTTGTGCTCTCCACTCTCTCTCCTGTGACAGTGGGAACTGGTGCTCTCCTCACTCTGTCCTGTGACAGTGGGAACTGGTGCTCTCCACTCTCTGTCCTGTGACAGTGGGAACTGGTGCTCTCCAATCTCTGTCCTGTGACAGTTTGAACTGGTGCTCTCCACTCTCTGTCCTGTGACAGTGGGAACTGGTGCTCTCCACTCTCCCGTCCTGTGACAGTGGGAACTGGTGCTCTCCACTCTCCTGTCCTGTGACAGTGGGAACTGGTGCTCTCCACTCTCTGTCCTGTGATAGTGGGAACTGGTGCTCTCCACTCTGCCGTTCTGTGACAGTTTGAACTGGTGCTCCCCACTCTCTGTCCTGTGACATTGGGAGCTGGTGCTCTCCATTCTCTGTCCAGTGACAGTGGGAACTGGGGCTCTACACTCTCCCGTCCTGTGACAGTGGGTACTGGTGCTCTCCACTCTCTGTCCTGTGTCAGTTTGAACTGGTGCTCTCTAATCTCCCGTCCTGTGACAGTTGGAACTGGTGCTCTCCACGCTCTGTCCTGTGACAGTTCAAACTGGTGCTCTCCACTCTCTCTCCTGCGACAGTGGGAACTGGTGATCTCCACTCTCTCTCCTGTGACAGTGGGAACTGGTGCCCTCCACTCTCTGTTCTGTGACAGTGGGAACTGGTGCTCTCCACTCTCTGTCCTGTGACAGTGGGAACTGGTGATCTCCACACTCTGTCCTGTGACAGTGGGAACTGGTGCGCTCCACTCTCTCTCCTGTGACAGTGGTTGCTGATGCTCTCCACTCTCTGTCCTGTGACAGTGGGAACTGGTGCGCTCCACTCTCTCTCCTGTGACAGTGGTTGCTGGTGCTCTCCACTCTCTGTCCTGTGACAGTGGGAACTGGTGCTCTCCACTCTCTGTCCTGTGACAGTTTGAACTGGTGCTCTCCACTCTCTGTCCTGTGACAGTGGGAACTGGTGCTCTCCACGCTCTGTACTATGACAGTGGGAACTTCTGCTCTCCACTCTCCCGTCCTGTGACAGTGGGAACTGGTGCTCTCCACCCTCTGTCCTGTGACAGTGGGAACTGGTGCTCTCCACTCTCTCTTCTGCGACAGTTGGAACTAGTGCTCTTCATTCTCTGTCCTGTGACAGTGGGAACTGGTGCGCTCCACTCTCCCGTCCTGTGACAGTGGGAACTGGTGCTCTCCACTCTCTGTCCTGTGACAGTTTGAACTGGTGCTCTCCACTCTCCCGTCCTGTGACAGTGGGAACTGGTGCTCTCCACTCTCCCGTCCTGTGACAGTTTGAATTGGTGCTCTCCACTCTCCCGTCCTGTGACAGTTTGAACTGGTGCTCTCCACTCTCCCATCCTGTGACAGTGGGAACTGGTGCTCTCCACTCTCCCGTCCTGTGACAGTTTGAACTGGTGCTCTCCACTCTCCCGTCCTGTGAGAGGGGGAACTGATGCTCTCCACTCTCCCATCCTGTGACAGTTTGAACTGGTGCTCTCCACTCTCCCTTCCAGCGACAGTGGGAAATGGTGCTCTCCACTCTCCCGTGCTGTGACAGTGGGAACTGGTGCTCTCCAATCTCCCGTCCTGTGACAGTGGGAACTGGTGCTCTCCACTCTCTGTCCTGTGACAGTGGGAACTGGTATTCGCCACTCTCTGACTTGTGACAGTTTGAACTGGTGCCCTCCACTCTCTGTCCTGTGACAGTGGGAACTGGTGCTCTCCACTCTCTGTCCTGTGACAGTGGGAACTGGTGCTCTCAACTCTCTGCCCTGTGACAGTTTGAACTGGTGCTCTCCACTCTCTGTCCTGTGACAGTGGGAACTGGTGCTCTCCACTTTCTGTCCTGTGACAGTGGGAACTGGTGCTCTCCACACTCTGTCCTGTGACAGATTGAACTGGTGCTCTCCACTCTCTGTCCTGTGACAGTGGGAACTGGTGCTCTCCACTCCCCGTCCTGTGACAGTGGGAACTGGTGCTCTGCACTCCCCGTCCTGTGACAGTCGGAACTGGTGCTCGCCACTCTGTCCTGTGACAGTTTGAACTGGTGCTCTCCACTCTCTGTCCTGTGACAGTGGGAACTGGTGCTCTCCACTCTCTGTCCTGTGACAGTGGGAACTGGTGCTCTCCACTCTCTGTCCTGTGACAGTGGGAACTGGTGCTCTCCACTCTCGCGTCCTGTGACAGTGGGAACTGGTGCTCTCCACTCTCTGTCCTGTGTCAGTTTGAACTGGTGCTCTCCACTCTCTGTCCTGTGACAGTGGGAACTGGTGCTCTCCACTCTCTGTCCTGTGACAGTGGGAACTGGTGCTCTCCAGGCTCTGTACTGTGACAGTGGGAACTTGTGCTCTCCACTCTCCCGTCCTGTGACAGTGGGAACTGGTGCTCTCTACCCTCTGTCCTGTGACAGTGGGAACTGGTGCTCTCCACTCTCCCGTCCTGTGACAGTGGGAACTGGTGCTCTCCACTCTCTGTCTTCTGACAGTGGGAACTGGTGCTCTCCACTCTCTCTTCTGCGACAGTTGGAACTGGTGCTCTTCATTCTCTGTCCTGTGACAGTGGGAACTGGTGCGCTCCACTCTCCCGTCCTGTGACAGTGGGAACTGGTGCTCTCCACACTCTGTCCTGTGACAGTTTGAACTGGTGCTCTCCACTCTCCCGCCCTGTGACAGTGGGAACTGGTGCTCTCCACCCTCCCGTCCTGTGACAGTTTGAATTGGTGCTCTCCACTCTCCCGTCCTGTGACAGTTTGAACTGGTGCTCTCCACTCTCCCGTCCTGTGACAGTGGGAACTGGTGCTCTCCACTCTCCCGTCCTGTGACAGTTTGAACTGGTGCTCTCCACTCTCCCTTCCAGCGACAGTGGGAAATGGTGCTCTCCACTATCCCGTGCTGTGACAGTGGGAACTGGTGCTCTCCAATCTCCCGTCCTGTGACAGTGGGAACTGGTGCTCTCCACTCTCTGTCCTGTGACAGTGGGAACTGGTGTTCTCCACGCTCTGCCTTGTGACAGTTTGAACTGGTGCCCTCCACTCTCTGTCCTGTGACAGTGGGAACTGGTGCTCTCCACTCTCTGTCCTGTGACAGTGTGAACTGCTGCTCTCCACTCTCTGCCCTGTGACAGTTTGAACTGGTGCTCTCCACTCTCTGTCCTGTGACAGTGGGAACTGGTGCTCTCCACTTTCTGACCTGTGACAGTGGGAACTGGTGCTCTCCACACTCTGTCCTGTGACAGATTGAACTGGTGCTCTCCACTCTCTGTCCTGTGACAGTGGGAACTGGTGCTCTCCACTCTCTGTCCTGTGTCAGTTTGAACTGGTGCTCTCCACTCTCTGTCCTGTGACAGTGGGAACTGGTGCTCTCCACTCTCTGTCCTGTGACAGTGGGAACTGGTGCTCTCCACTCTCGCGTCCTGTGACAGTGGGAACTGGTGATCTCCACTCTCTGTCCTGTGTCAGTTTGAACTGGTGCTCTCCACTCTCTGTCCTCTGACAGTGGGAACTGGTGCTCTCCACTCTCGCGTCCTGTGACAGTGGGAACTGGTGCTCTCCACTCCCCGTCCTGTGACAGTTGGAAATGATGCTCTCCACTCCCCGTCCTGTGACAGTGGGAACTGATGCTCGCCACTCTGTCCTGTGACTGTTTGAACTGGTGCTCTCCACTCTCTGTCCTGTGACAGTGGGAACTGGTGCTCTCCACTCTCTGTCCTGTGACAGTGGGAACTGGTGCTCTCCACTCTCTGTCCTGTGACAGTGGGAACTAGTGCTCTCCACTCTCTGTCCTGTGACAGTGGGAACTGGTGCTCTCCACTCTCGCGTCCTGTGACAGTGGGAACTGGTGCTCTCCACTCTCCCGTCCTGTGACAGTTGGAAATGATGCTCTCCACTCTCCCGTATTGTGACAGTGGGAACTGGTGCTCTCCAATCTCTCTCCTGTGACAGTTTGAACTGGTGCTCTCCACTCTCTCTCCTGTGACAGTGGGAACTCGTGCTCTCCACTCTCTGTCCTGTTACAGTTTGAACTGGTGCTCTCCACTCTCTCTCCTGTGACAGTGGGAACTGGTGCTCTCCACTCTCTGTCCTGTGACAGTGGGAACTGGTGCTCTCCACTCTCTGTCCTGTGACAGTGGGAACTGGTGCTCTCCACTCTCTGTCATGTGACAGTGGGAACTGGTGCTCTTCATTCTCTGTCCTGTGATAGTGGGAACTGGTGCTCTCCACTCTCCCGTCCTGTGACAGTTTGAACTGGTGCTCCCCACTCTCTGCCCTGTGACAGTGGGAACTGGTGCTCTCCACTCTCTGTCCTGTGATAGTGGGAACTGGTGCTCTCCACGCTCTGTCCTGTGACAGTGGGAACTGGTGCTCTCCACATTCTGTCCTGTGACAGTTTGAACTGGTGCTCTCCACTCTCTGTCCTGTGACAGTTGGAACTGGTGCTCTCCACTCTCTGTCCTGTGATAGTGGGAACTGCTGCTCTCCACTTTCTGTCCTGTGATAGTGGGAACTGGTGCTCTCCACTCTCCCGTCCTGTGACAGTTTGATCTGGTACTCCCCACGACACGCTCCCGTCCTGTGACAGTGGGAACTGGTGCTCTCCACTCCCCGTCCTGTGACAGTGGGAACTGGTGCTCTCCACTCTCTGTCCTGTGACAGTGGGAACTGGTGCTCTCCACTCTCTGTCCTGTGACAGTTTGAACTGGTGCTCTCCACTCTTTGTCCTGTGACAGTGGGAACAGGTGCTCGCCACTCTGTCCTGTGACAGTATGCACTGGTGCTCTGCACTCTCTGTCCTGTGACAGTTTGAACTGGTGCTCTCCACTCTCTGTCCTGTGACAGTGGGAACTGGTGCTCTCCAATCTCTGTCCTGTGACAGTAGGAACTGGTGCTCTCCACTCTCTCTCCTGTGACAGTGGGAACTGGTGCTCTCCACTCTCTGTCCTGTGACAGTGGGAACTGGTGCTCTCCACGCTCTGTACTGTGACAGTGGGAACTTGTGCTCTCCACTCTCCCGTCCTGTGACAGTGGGAACTGGTGCTCTCCACCCTCTGTCCTGTGACAGTGGGAACTTGTGCTCTCCACTCTCCCGTCCTGTGACAGTGGGAACTGGTGCTCTCCACTCTCTGTCTTGTGACAGTGGGAACTGGTGCTCTCCACTCTCTCTTCTGCGACAGTTGGAACTGGTGCTCTTCACTCTCTGTCCTGTGACAATGGGAACTGGTGCTCTCCACTCCCCGTCCTGTGACAGTGGGAACTGGTGCTCTGCACTCCCCGTCCTGTGACAGTGGGAACTGGTGCTCTGCACTCTCTCTTCTGCGACAGTTGGAACTGGTGCTCTTCACTCTCTGTCCTGTGACAGTGGGAACTGGTGCTCTCCACTCTCCCGTCCTGTGACAGTGGGAACTGGTGCTCTCCACTTTCTGTCCTGTGACAGTGGGAACTGGTGCTCTCCACACTCTGTCCTGTGACAGTGGTAACTGGTGCTCTCCACTCTCTGTCCTGTGATAGTGGGAACTGGTGCTCTCCACTCTCCCGTCCTGTGACAGTTTGAACTGGTGCTCTCCACTCTCTATCCTGTGACAGTGGGAACTGGTGCTCTCCACTCCCCGTCCTGTGACAGTGGGAACTGGTGCTCTCCACTCCCCGTCCTGTGACAGTGGAAACTGATGCTCGCCACTCTGTCCTGTGACAGTTTGAACTGGTGCTCTCCACTCTCTGTCCTGTGACAGTGGGAACTGGTGCTCTCCACTCTCTGTCCTGTGACAGTGGGAACTGGTGCTCTCCACTCTCTGTCCTGTGACAGTGGGAACTAGTGCTCTCCACTCTCTGTCCTGTGACAGTGGGAACTGGTGCTCTCCACTCTCGCGTCCTGTGACAGTGGGAACTGGTGCTCTCCAATCTCCCGTCCTGTGACAGTTGGAAATGATGCTCTCCACTCTCCCGTATTGTGACAGTGGGAACTGGTGCTCTCCAATCTCTCTCCTGTGACAGTTTGAACTGGTGCTCTCCACTCTCTCTCCTGTGACAGTGGGAACTCGTGCTCTCCACTCTCTGTCCTGTTACAGTTTGAACTGGTGCTCTCCACTCTCTCTCCTGTGACAGTGGGAACTGGTGCTCTCCACTCTCTGTCCTGTGACAGTGGGAACTGGTGCTCTCCACTCTCTGTCCTGTGACAGTGGGAACTGGTGCTCTCCACTCTCTGTCATGTGACAGTGGGAACTAGTGCTCTTCATTCTCTCTCCTGTGACAGTGGGAACTGGTGCTCTCCACTCTCTGTCCTGTGACAGTGGGAACTGGTGCTCTCCACGCTCTGTACTGTGACAGTGGGAACTTGTGCTCTCCACTCTCCCGTCCTGTGACATTGGGAACTGGTGCTCTCCACCCTCTGTCCTGTGACAGTGGGAACTGGTGCTCTCCACTCTCCCGTCCTGTGACAGTGGGAACTGGTGCTCTCCACTCTCTGTCTTGTGACAGTGGGAACTGGTGCTCTCCACTCTCTCTTCTGCGACAGTTGGAACTGGTGCTCTTCACTCTCTGTCCTGTGACAGTGGGAACTGGTGCTCTCCACTCTCGCGTCCTGTGACAGTGGGAACTGGTGCTCTCCACTCTCCCGTCCTGTGACAGTTGGAAATGATGCTCTCCACTCTCCCGTATTGTGACAGTGGGAACTGGTGCTCTCCAATCTCTCTCCTGTGACAGTTTGAACTGGTGCTCTCCACTCTCTCTCCTGTGACAGTGGGAACTCGTGCTCTCCACTCTCTGTCCTGTTACAGTTTGAACTGGTGCTCTCCACTCTCTCTCCTGTGACAGTGGGAACTGGTGCTCTCCACTCTCTGTCCTGTGACAGTGGGAACTGGTGCTCTCCACTCTCTGTCCTGTGACAGTGGGAACTGGTGCTCTCCACTCTCTGTCATGTGACAGTGGGAACTGGTGCTCTTCATTCTCTGTCCTGTGACAGTGGGAACTGGTGCTCTCCACTCTCTGTCCTGTGATAGTGGGAACTGGTGCTCTCCACTCTCCCGTCCTGTGACAGTTTGAACTGGTGCTCCCCACTCTCTGCCCTGTGACAGTGGGAACTGGTGCTCTCCACTCTCTGTCCTGTGATAGTGGGAACTGGTGCTCTCCACGCTCTGTCCTGTGACAGTGGGAACTGGTGCTCTCCACATTCTGTCCTGTGACAGTTTGAACTGGTGCTCTCCACTCTCTGTCCTGTGACAGTTGGAACTGGTGCTCTCCACTCTCTGTCCTGTGATAGTGGGAACTGGTGCTCTCCACTTTCTGTCCTGTGATAGTGGGAACTGGTGCTCTCCACTCTCCCGTCCTGTGACAGCTTGATCTGGTGCTCCCCACGACACGCTCCCGTCCTGTGACAGTGGGAACTGGTGCTCTCCACTCCCCGTCCTGTGACAGTGGGAACTGGTGCTCTCCACTCTCTGTCCTGTGACAGTGGGAACTGGTGCTCTCCACTCTCTGTCCTGTGACAGTTTGAACTGGTGCTCTCCACTCTTTGTCCTGTGACAGTGGGAACAGGTGCTCGCCACTCTGTCCTGTGACAGTATGCACTGGTGCTCTGCACTCTCTGTCCTGTGACAGTTTGAACTGGTGCTCTCCACTCTCTGTCCTGTGACAGTGGGAACTGGTGCTCTCCACTCTCTGTCCTGTGACAGTAGGAACTGGTGCTCTCCACTCTCTCTCCTGTGACAGTGGGAACTGGTGCTCTCCACTCTCTGTCCTGTGACAGTGGGAACTGGTGCTCTCCACGCTCTGTACTGTGACAGTGGGAACTTGTGCTCTCCACTCTCCCGTCCTGTGACAGTGGGAACTGGTGCTCTCCACCCTCTGTCCTGTGACAGTGGGAACTTGTGCTCTCCACTCTCCCGTCCTGTGACAGTGGGAACTGGTGCTCTCCACTCTCTGTCTTGTGACAGTGGGAACTGGTGCTCTCCACTCTCTCTTCTGCGACAGTTGGAACTGGTGCTCTTCACTCTCTGTCCTGTGACAGTGGGAACTGGTGCTCTCCACTCCCCGTCCTGTGACAGTGGGAACTGGTGCTCTGCACTCCCCGTCCTGTGACAGTGGGAACTGGTGCTCTCCACTCTCTCTTCTGCGACAGTTGGAACTGGTGCTCTTCACTCTCTGTCCTGTGACAGTGGGAACTGGTGCTATCCACTCTCCCGTCCTGTGACAGTGGGAACTGGTGCTCTCCACTTTCTGTACTGTGACAGTGGGAACTGGTGCTCTCCACACTCTGTCCTGTGACAGTGGTAACTGGTGCTCTCCACTCTCTGTCCTGTGATAGTGGGAACTGGTGCTCTCCACTCTCCCGTCCTGTGACAGTTTGAACTGGTGCTCTCCACTCTCTATCCTGTGACAGTGGGAACTGGTGCTCTCCACTCCCCGTCCTGTGACAGTGGGAACTGGTGCTCTCCACTCCCCGTCCTGTGACAGTGGAAACTGATGCTCGCCACTCTGTCCTGTGACAGTTTGAACTGGTGCTCTCCACTCTCTGTCCTGTGACAGTGGGAACTGGTGCTCTCCACTCTCTGTCCTTTGACAGTGGGAACTGGTGCTCTCCACTCTCTGTCCTGTGACAGTGGGAACTAGTGCTCTCCACTCTCTGTCCTGTGACAGTGGGAACTGGTGCTCTCCACTCTCGCGTCCTGTGACAGTGGGAACTGGTGCTCTCCAATCTCCCGTCCTGTGACAGTTGGAAATGATGCTCTCCACTCTCCCGTATTGTGACAGTGGGAACTGGTGCTCTCCAATCTCTCTCCTGTGACAGTTTGAACTGGTGCTCTCCACTCTCTCTCCTGTGACAGTGGGAACTCGTGCTCTCCACTCTCTCTCCTGTTACAGTTTGAACTGGTGCTCTCCACTCTCTCTCCTGTGACAGTGGGAACTGGTGCTCTCCACTCTCTGTCCTGTGACAGTGGGAACTGGTGCTCTCCACTCTCTGTCCTGTGACAGTGGGAACTGGTGCTCCCCACTCTCTGTCATGTGACAGTGGGAACTTGTGCTCTCCACTCTCCCGTCCTGTGACATTGGGAACTGGTGCTCTCCACCCTCTGTCCTGTGACAGTGGGAACTGGTGCTCTCCACTCTCCCGTCCTGTGACAGTGGGAACTGGTGCTCTCCACTCTCTGTCTTGTGACAGTGGGAACTGGTGCTCTCCACTCTCTCTTCTGCGACAGTTGGAACTGGTGCTCTTCACTCTCTGTCCTGTGACAGTGGGAACTGGTGCGCTTCACTCTCCCGTCCTCTGACAGTGGGAACTGGTGCTCTCCACTCTCTGTCCTGTGACAGTTTGAATTGGTGCTCTCCACTCTTCCGTCCTGTGACAGTTTGAACTGGTGCTCTCCACTCTCCCGTCCTGTGACAGTGGGAACTGGTGCTCTCCACTCTCTGTCCTGTGACAGTTTGAACTGGTGCTCTCCACTCTCTCTCCTGTGACAGTGGGAACTGGTGCTCGCCACTCTCTGTCCTGTGACAGTGGGAACTGATGCTCTCCACTCTCCCATCCAGTGATAGTTTGAACTGGTGCTCTCCACTCTCCCGTCCTGTGACAGGGTGAACTGGTGCTCTCCACTCTCCCGTCCTGTGACAGTTTGAACTGGTGCTCTCCACTCTCCCTTCCTGTGACAGTGGGAACTGGTGCTCTCCACTCTCCCATACTGTGACAGTGGGAACTGGTGCTCTCCACTCTCTGTCCTGTGACAGTGGCAACTGGTGCTCTCCACTCTCTCCCTTGTGACAGTGGGAACTGGTGCTCTCCACTCTCTCTTCTGCGACAGTTGGAACTGGTGCTCTTCACTCTCTGTCCTGTGACAGTGGGAACTGGTGCTCTCCACTCCCCGTCCTGTGACAGTGGGAACTGGTGCTCTGCACTCCCCGTCCTGTGACAGTGGGAACTGGTGCTCTCCACTCTCTCTTCTGCGACAGTTGGAACTGGTGCTCTTCACTCTCTGTCCTGTGACAGTGGGAACTGGTGCTCTCCACTCTCCCGTCCTGTGACAGTGGGAACTGGTGCTCTCCACTTTCTGTCCTGTGACAGTGGGAACTGGTGCTCTCCACACTCTGTCCTGTGACAGTGGTAACTGGTGCTCTCCACTCTCTGTCCTGTGATAGTGGGAACTGGTGCTCTCCACTCTCCCGTCCTGTGACAGTTTGAACTGGTGCTCTCCACTCTCTATCCTGTGACAGTGGGAACTAGTGCTCTCCACTCTCTGTCCTGTGACAGTGGGAACTGGTGCTCTCCACTCTCGCGTCCTGTGACAGTGGGAACTGGTGCTCTCCAATCTCCCGTCCTGTGACAGTTGGAAATGATGCTCTCCACTCTCCCGTATTGTGACAGTGGGAACTGGTGCTCTCCAATCTCTCTCCTGTGACAGTTTGAACTGGTGCTCTCCACTCTCTCTCCTGTGACAGTGGGAACTCGTGCTCTCCACTCTCTGTCCTGTTACAGTTTGAACTGGTGCTCTCCACTCTCTCTCCTGTGACAGTGGGAACTGGTGCTCTCCACTCTCTGTCCTGTGACAGTGGGAACTGGTGCTCTCCACTCTCTGTCCTGTGACAGTGGGAACTGGTGCTCTCCACTCTCTGTCATGTGACAGTGGGAACTAGTGCTCTTCATTCTCTCTCCTGTGACAGTGGGAACTGGTGCTCTCCACTCTCTGTCCTGTGACAGTGGGAACTGGTGCTCTCCACTCTCTCTTCTGCGACAGTTGGAACTGGTGCTCTTCACTCTCTGTCCTTGACAGTGGGAACTGGTGCTCTCCACTCTCGCGTCCTGTGACAGTGGGAACTGGTGCTCTCCACTCTCCCGTCCTGTGACAGTTGGAAATGATGCTCTCCACTCTCCCGTATTGTGACAGTGGGCACTGGTGCTCTCCAATCTCTCTCCTGTGACAGTTTGAACTGGTGCTCTCCACTCTCTCTCCTGTGAAGAGTGGGAACTCGTGCTCTCCACTCTCTGTCCTGTTACAGTTTGAACTGGTGCTCTCCACTCTCTCTCCTGTGACAGTGGGAACTGGTGCTCTCCACTCTCTGTCCTGTGACAGTGGGAACTGGTGCTCTCCACTCTCTGTCCTGTGACAGTGGGAACTGGTGCTCTCCACTCTCTGTCATGTGACAGTGGGAACTGGTGCTCTTCATTCTCTATCCTGTGACAGTGGGAACTGGTGCTCTCCACTCTCTGTCCTGTGATAGTGGGAACTGGTGCTCTCCACTCTCCCGTCCTGTGACAGTTTGAACTGGTGCTCCCCACTCTCTGCCCTGTGACAGTGGGAACTGGTGCTCTCCACTCTCTGTCCTGTGATAGTGGGAACTGGTGCTCTCCACGCTCTGTCCTGTGACAGTGGGAACTGGTGCTCTCCACATTCTGTCCTGTGACAGTTTGAACTGATGCTCTCCACTCTCTGTCCTGTGACAGTTGGAACTGGTGCTCTCCACTCTCTGTCCTGTGATAGTGGGAACTGGTGCTCTCCACTTTCTGTCCTGTGATAGTGGGAACTGGTGCTCTCCACTCTCCCGTCCTGTGACAGTTTGATCTGGTGCTCCCCACGACACGCTCCCGTCCTGTGACAGTGGGAACTGGTGCTCTCCACTCCCCGTCCTGTGACAGTGGGAACTGGTGCTCTCCACTCTCTGTCCTGTGACAGTGGGAACTGGTGCTCTCCACTCTCTGTCCTGTGACAGTTTGAACTGGTGCTCTCCACTCTTTGTCCTGTGACAGTGGGAACAGGTGCTCGCCACTCTGTCCTGTGACAGTATGCACTGGTGCTCTGCACTCTCTGTCCTGTGACAGTTTGAACTGGTGCTCTCCACTCTCTGTCCTGTGACAGTGGGAACTGGTGCTCTCCACTCTCTGTCCTGTGACAGTGGGAACTGGTGCTCTCCACTCTCTGTCCTGTGACAGTGGGAACTGGTGCTCTCCACTCTCTGTCATGTGACAGTGGGAACTGGTGCTCTTCATTCTCTATCCTGTGACAGTGGGAACTGGTGCTCTCCACTCTCTGTCCTGTGATAGTGGGAACTGGTGCTCTCCACTCTCCCGTCCTGTGACAGTTTGAACTGGTGCTCCCCACTCTCTGCCCTGTGACAGTGGGAACTGGTGCTCTCCACTCTCTGTCCTGTGATAGTGGGAACTGGTGCTCTCCACGCTCTGTCCTGTGACAGTGGGAACTGGTGCTCTCCACATTCTGTCCTGTGACAGTTTGAACTGATGCTCTCCACTCTCTGTCCTGTGACAGTTGGAACTGGTGCTCTCCACTCTCTGTCCTGTGATAGTGGGAACTGGTGCTCTCCACTTTCTGTCCTGTGATAGTGGGAACTGGTGCTCTCCACTCTCCCGTCCTGTGACAGTTTGATCTGGTGCTCCCCACGACACGCTCCCGTCCTGTGACAGTGGGAACTGGTGCTCTCCACTCCCCGTCCTGTGACAGTGGGAACTGGTGCTCTCCACTCTCTGTCCTGTGACAGTGGGAACTGGTGCTCTCCACTCTCTGTCCTGTGACAGTTTGAACTGGTGCTCTCCACTCTTTGTCCTGTGACAGTGGGAACAGGTGCTCGCCACTCTGTCCTGTGACAGTATGCACTGGTGCTCTGCACTCTCTGTCCTGTGACAGTTTGAACTGGTGCTCTCCACTCTCTGTCCTGTGACAGTGGGAACTGGTGCTCTCCACTCTCTGTCCTGTGACAGTAGGAACTGGTGCTCTCCACTCTCTCTCCTGTGACAGTGGGAACTGGTGCTCTCCACTCTCTGTCCTGTGACAGTGGGAACTGGTGCTCTCCACGCTCTGTACTGTGACAGTGGGAACTTGTGCTCTCCACTCTCCCGTCCTGTGACAGTGGGAACTGGTGCTCTCCACTCTCTGTCTTGTGACAGTGGGAACTGGTGCTCTCCACTCTCTCTTCTGCGACAGTTGGAACTGGTGCTCTTCACTCTCTGTCCTGTGACAGTGGGAACTGGTGCTCTCCACTTCCCGTCCTGTGACAGTGGGAACTGGTGCTCTGCACTCCCCGTCCTGTGACAGTGGGAACTGGTGCTCTCCACTCTCTCTTCTGCGACAGTTGGAACTGGTGCTCTTCACTCTCTGTCCTGTGACAGTGGGAACTGGTGCTATCCACTCTCCCGTCCTGTGACAGTGGGAACTGGTGCTCTCCACTTTCTGTCCTGTGACAGTGGGAACTGGTGCTCTCCACACTCTGTCCTGTGACAGTGGTAACTGGTGCTCTCCACTCTCTGTCCTGTGATAGTGGGAACTGGTGCTCTCCACTCTCCCGTCCTGTGACAGTTTGAACTGGTGCTCTCCACTCTCTATCCTGTGACAGTGGGAACTGGTGCTCTCCACTCCCCGTCCTGTGACAGTGGGAACTGGTGCTCTCCACTCCCCGTCCTGTGACAGTGGAAACTGATGCTCGCCACTCTGTCCTGTGACAGTTTGAACTGGTGCTCTCCACTCTCTGTCCTGTGACAGTGGGAACTGGTGCTCTCCACTCTCTGTCCTTTGACAGTGGGAACTGGTGCTCTCCACTCTCTGTCCTGTGACAGTGGGAACTAGTGCTCTCCACTCTCTGTCCTGTGACAGTGGGAACTGGTGCTCTCCACTCTCGCGTCCTGTGACAGTGGGAACTGGTGCTCTCCAATCTCCCGTCCTGTGACAGTTGGAAATGATGCTCTCCACTCTCCCGTATTGTGACAATGGGAACTGGTGCTCTCCAATCTCTCTCCTGTGACAGTGGGAACTGGTGCTCTTCATTCTCTATCCTGTGACAGTGGGAACTGGTGCTCTCCACTCTCTGTCCTGTGATAGTGGGAACTGGTGCTCTCCACTCTCCCGTCCTGTGACAGTTTGAACTGGTGCTCCCCACTCTCTGCCCTGTGACAGTGGGAACTGGTGCTCTCCACTCTCTGTCCTGTGATAGTGGGAACTGGTGCTCTCCACGCTCTGTCCTGTGACAGTGGGAACTGGTGCTCTCCACATTCTGTCCTGTGACAGTTTGAACTGATGCTCTCCACTCTCTGTCCTGTGACAGTTGGAACTGGTGCTCTCCACTCTCTGTCCTGTGATAGTGGGAACTGGTGCTCTCCACTTTCTGTCCTGTGATAGTGGGAACTGGTGCTCTCCACTCTCCCGTCCTGTGACAGTTTGATCTGGTGCTCCCCACGACACGCTCCCGTCCTGTGACAGTGGGAACTGGTGCTCTCCACTCCCCGTCCTGTGACAGTGGGAACTGGTGCTCTCCACTCTCTGTCCTGTGACAGTGGGAACTGGTGCTCTCCACTCTCTGTCCTGTGACAGTTTGAACTGGTGCTCTCCACTCTTTGTCCTGTGACAGTGGGAACAGGTGCTCGCCACTCTGTCCTGTGACAGTATGCACTGGTGCTCTGCACTCTCTGTCCTGTGACAGTTTGAACTGGTGCTCTCCACTCTCTGTCCTGTGACAGTGGGAACTGGTGCTCTCCACTCTCTGTCCTGTGACAGTAGGAACTGGTGCTCTCCACTCTCTCTCCTGTGACAGTGGGAACTGGTGCTCTCCACTCTCTGTCCTGTGACAGTGGGAACTGGTGCTCTCCACGCTCTGTACTGTGACAGTGGGAACTTGTGCTCTCCACTCTCCCGTCCTGTGACAGTGGGAACTGGTGCTCTCCACTCTCTGTCTTGTGACAGTGGGAACTGGTGCTCTCCACTCTCTCTTCTGCGACAGTTGGAACTGGTGCTCTTCACTCTCTGTCCTGTGACAGTGGGAACTGGTGCTCTCCACTTCCCGTCCTGTGACAGTGGGAACTGGTGCTCTGCACTCCCCGTCCTGTGACAGTGGGAACTGGTGCTCTCCACTCTCTCTTCTGCGACAGTTGGAACTGGTGCTCTTCACTCTCTGTCCTGTGACAGTGGGAACTGGTGCTATCCACTCTCCCGTCCTGTGACAGTGGGAACTGGTGCTCTCCACTTTCTGTCCCGTAACAGTGGGAACTGGTGCTCTCCACACTCTGTCCTGTGACAGTGGTAACTGGTGCTCTCCACTCTCTGTCCTGTGATAGTGGGAACTGGTGCTCTCCACTCTCCCGTCCTGTGACAGTTTGAACTGGTGCTCTCCACTCTCTATCCTGTGACAGTGGGAACTGGTGCTCTCCACTCCCCGTCCTGTGACAGTGGGAACTGGTGCTCTCCACTCCCCGTCCTGTGACAGTGGAAACTGATGCTCGCCACTCTGTCCTGTGACAGTTTGAACTGGTGCTCTCCACTCTCTGTCCTGTGACAGTGGGAACTGGTGCTCTCCACTCTCTGTCCTTTGACAGTGGGAACTGGTGCTCTCCACTCTCTGTCCTGTGACAGTGGGAACTAGTGCTCTCCACTCTCTGTCCTGTGACAGTGGGAACTGGTGCTCTCCACTCTCGCGTCCTGTGACAGTGGGAACTGGTGCTCTCCAATCTCCCGTCCTGTGACAGTTGGAAATGATGCTCTCCACTCTCCCGTATTGTGACAATGGGAACTGGTGCTCTCCAATCTCTCTCCTGTGACAGTTTGAACTGGTGCTCTCCACTCTCTCTCCTGTGACAGTGGGAACTCGTGCTCTCCACTCTCTCTCCTGTTACAGTTTGAACTGGTGCTCTCCACTCTCTCTCCTGTGACAGTGGGAACTGGTGCTCTCCACTCTCTGTCCTGTGACAGTGGGAACTGGTGCTCTCCACTCTCTGTCCTGTGACAGTGGGAACTGGTGCTCTCCACTCTCTGTCATGTGACAGTGGGAACTAGTGCTCTTCATTCTCTCTCCTGTGACAGTGGGAACTGGTGCTCTCCACTCTCTGTCCTGTGACAGTGGGAACTGGTGCTCTCCACGCTCTGTACTGTGACAGTGGGAACTTGTGCTCTCCACTCTCCCGTCCTGTGACATTGGGAACTGGTGCTCTCCACCCTCTGTCCTGTGACAGTGGGAACTGGTGCTCTCCACTCTCCCGTCCTGTGACAGTGGGAACTGGTGCTCTCCACTCTCTGTCTTGTGACAGTGGGAACTGGTGCTCTCCACTCTCTCTTCTGCGACAGTTGGAACTGGTGCTCTTCACTCTCTGTCCTGTGACAGTGGGAACTGGTGCGCTTCACTCTCCCGTCCTCTGACAGTGGGAACTGGTGCTCTCCACTCTCTGTCCTGTGACAGTTTGAACTGGTGCTCTCCACTCTCCCGTCCTGTGACAGTGGGAACTGGTGCTCTCCACTCTCCCGTCCTGTGACAGTTTGAATTGGTGCTCTCCACTCTCCCGTCCTGTGACAGTTTGAACTGGTGCTCTCCACTCTCCCGTCCTGTGACAGTGGGAACTGGTGCTCTCCACTCTCTGTCCTGTGACAGTTTGAACTGGTGCTCTCCACTCTCTCTCCTGTGACAGTGGGAACTGGTGCTCGCCACTCTCTGTCCTGTGACAGTGGGAACTGATGCTCTCCACTCTCCCGTCCTGTGACAGTTTGAACTGGTGCTCTCCACTCTCCCGTCCTGTGAGAGGGGGAACTGATGCTCTCCACTCTCCTATCCAGTGATAGTTTGAACTGGTGCTCTCCACTCTCCCGTCCTGTGACAGGGTGAACTGGTGCTCTCCACTCTCCCGTCCTGTGACAGTTTGAACTGGTGCTCTCCACTCTCCCTTCCTGTGACAGTGGGAACTGGTGCTCTCCACTCTCCCATCCTGTGACAGTGGGAACTGGTGCTCTCCACTCTCTGTCCTGTGACAGTGGCAACTGGTGCTCTCCACTCTCTCCCTTGTGACAGTTTGAACTGGTGCTCTCCACTTTCTGTCCTGTGACAGTGTGAACTGGTGCCCTCCACTCTCTGTCCTGTGACAGTGGGAACTGGTGCTCTCCACTCGCTGCCCTGTGACAGTTTGAACTGGTGCTCTCCACTCTCTGTCCTGTGACAGTGGGAACTGGTGCTCTCCACTCTCTGTCCTGTGACAGTGGGAACTGGTGCTCTCCACTCTCTGTCCTGTGACAGTGGGAACTGGTGCTCTCCACTCCCCGTCCTGTGACAGTGGGAACTGGTGCTCTCCACTCTCTGTCCTGTGACAGTGGGAACTGGTGCTCTCCACTCTCTGTCCTGTGACAGTTTGAACTGGTGCTCTCCACTCTTTGTCCTGTGACAGTGGGAACAGGTGCTCGCCACTCTGTCCTGTGACAGTATGCACTGGTGCTCTGCACTCTCTGTCCTGTGACAGTTTGAACTGGTGCTCTCCACTCTCTGTCCTGTGACAGTGGGAACTGGTGCTCTCCACTCTCTGTCCTGTGACAGTAGGAACTGGTGCTCTCCACTCTCTCTCCTGTGACAGTGGGAACTGGTGCTCTCCACTCTCTGTCCTGTGACAGTGGGAACTGGTGCTCTCCACGCTCTGTACTGTGACAGTGGGAACTTGTGCTCTCCACTCTCCCGTCCTGTGACAGTGGGAACTGGTGCTCTCCACCCTCTGTCCTGTGACAGTGGGAACTTGTGCTCTCCACTCTCCCGTCCTGTGACAGTGGGAACTGGTGCTCTCCACTCTCTGTCTTGTGACAGTGGGAACTGGTGCTCTCCACTCTCTCTTCTGCGACAGTTGGAACTGGTGCTCTTCACTCTCTGTCCTGTGACAGTGGGAACTGGTGCTCTCCACTCCCCGTCCTGTGACAGTGGGAACTGGTGCTCTGCACTCCCCGTCCTGTGACAGTGGGAACTGGTGCACTCCACTCTCTCTTCTGCGACAGTTGGAACTGGTGCTCTTCACTCTCTGTCCTGTGACAGTGGGAACTGGTGCTCTCCACTTTCCCGTCCTGTGACAGTGGGAACTGGTGCTCTCCACTTTCTGTCCTGTGACAGTGGGAACTGGTGCTCTCCACTCTCTGTCCTGTGATAGTGGGAACTGGTGCTCTCCACTCTCCCGTCCTGTGACAGTTTGAACTGGTGCTCTCCACTCTCTATCCTGTGACAGTGGGAACTGGTGCTCTCCACTCCCCGTCCTGTGACAGTGGGAACTGGTGCTCTCCACTCCCCGTCCTGTGACAGTGGAAACTGATGCTCGCCACTCTGTCCTGTGACAGTTTGAACTGGTGCTCTCCACTCTCTGTCCTGTGACAGTGGGAACTGGTGCTCTCCACTCTCTGTCCTGTGACAGTGGGAACTGGTGCTCTCCACTCTCTGTCCTGTGACAGTGGGAACTAGTGCTCTCCACTCTCTGTCCTGTGACAGTGGGAACTGGTGCTCTCCACTCTCGCGTCCTGTGACAGTGGGAACTGGTGCTCTCCAATCTCCCGTCCTGTGACAGTTGGAAATGATGCTCTCCACTCTCCCGTAATGTGACAGTGGGAACTGGTGCTCTCCAATCTCTCTCCTGTGACAGTTTGAACTGGTGCTCTCCACTCTCTCTCCTGTGACAGTGGGAACTCGTGCTCTCCACTCTCTGTCCTGTTACAGTTTGAACTGGTGCTCTCCACTCTCTCTCCTGTGACAGTGGGAACTGGTGCTCTCCACTCTCTGTCCTGTGACAGTGGGAACTGGTGCTCTCCACTCTCTGTCCTGTGACAGTGGGAACTGGTGCTCTCCACTCTCTGTCATGTGACAGTGGGAACTAGTGCTCTTCATTCTCTCTCCTGTGACAGTGGGAACTGGTGCTCTCCACTCTCTGTCCTGTGACAGTGGGAACTGGTGCTCTCCACGCTCTGTACTGTGACAGTGGGAACTTGTGCTCTCCACTCTCCCGTCCTGTGACATTGGGAACTGGTGCTCTCCACCCTCTGTCCTGTGACAGTGGGAACTGGTGCTCTCCACTCTCCCGTCCTGTGACAGTGGAAACTGGTGCTCTCCACTCTCTGTCTTGTGACAGTGGGAACTGGTGCTCTCCACTCTCTCTTCTGCGACAGTTGGAACTGGTGCTCTTCACTCTCTGTCCTGTGACAGTGGGAACTGGTGCGCTTCACTCTCCCGTCCTCTGACAGTGGGAACTGGTGCTCTCCACTCTCTGTCCTGTGACAGTTTGAACTGGTGCTCTCCACTCTCCCGTCCTGTGACAGTGGGAACTGGTGCTCTCCACTCTCCCGTCCTGTGACAGTTTGAATTGGTGCTCTCCACTCTCCCGTCCTGTGACAGTTTGAACTGGTGCTCTCCACTCTCCCGTCCTGTGACAGTGGGAACTGGTGCTCTCCACTCTCTGTCCTGTGACAGTTTGAACTGGTGCTCTCCACTCTCTCTCCTGTGACAGTGGGAACTGGTGCTCGCCACTCTCTGTCCTGTGACAGTGGGAACTGATGCTCTCCACTCTCCCGTCCTGTGACAGTTTGAACTGGTGCTCTCCACTCTCCCGTCCTGTGAGAGGGGGAACTGATGCTCTCCACTCTCCCATCCAGTGATAGTTTGAACTGGTGCTCTCCACTCTCCCGTCCTGTGACAGGGTGAACTGGTGCTCTCCACTCTCCCGTCCTGTGACAGTTTGAACTGGTGCTCTCCACTCTCCCTTCCTGTGACAGTGGGAACTGGTGCTCTCCACTCTCCCATCCTGTGACAGTGGGAACTGGTGCTCTCCACTCGCTGCCCTGTGACAGTTTGAACTGGTGCTCTCCACTCTCTGTCCTGTGACAGTGGGAACTGGTGCTCTCCACTCTCTGTCCTGTGACAGTGGGAACTGGTGCTCTCCACTCTCTGTCCTGTGACAGATTGAACTGGTGCTCTCCACTCTCTGTCCTGTGACAGTGTGAACTGGTGCCCTCCACTCTCTGTCCTGTGACAGTGGGAACTGGTGCTCTCCACTCGCTGCCCTGTGACAGTTTGAACTGGTGCTCTCCACTCTCTGTCCTGTGACAGTGGGAACTGGTGCTCTCCACTCTCTGTCCTGTGACAGTGGGAACTGGTGCTCTCCACTCTCTGTCCTGTGACAGATTGAACTGGTGCTCTCCACTCTCTGTCCTGTGACAGTGGGAACTGGTGCTCTCCACTCTCTGTCCTGTGACAGTGGGAACTGGTGCTCTCAATTCTCTGTCCTGTGACAGTGGGAACTGGTGCTCTCCACTCTCTGTCCTGTGACAGTTTGAACTGGTGATCTCCACGCTTTGTCCTGTGACAGTGGGAACTAGTGCTTGCCACTCTGTCCTCTGACTGTTTGAACTGGTGCTCTCCACTCTCTGTCCTGTGACAGTGGGAACTGGTGCTCTCCACTCTCTGTCCTGTGACAGTGGGAACTGGTGCGCTCCACTCTCTGTCCTGTGACAGTGGGAACTGCTGCTCTCCACTCTCTGTCCTGTGACAGTGGGAACTGGTGCTCTCCACTCTCGCGTCCTGTGACAGTGCGAACTGGTGCTCTCCACTCTCTGTCCTGTGACAGTGGGAACTGGTGCCCTCCATTCTCTGTCCTGTGACAGTGGGAACTGGTGCTCTCCACTCTCTGTCCTGTGATAGTGGTAACTGGTGCTCTCCACTCTCTGTCCTGTGATAGTGGGAACTGGTGCTCTCCACTCTCTGACCTGTGACAGTTTGAACTGGTGCTCTCCACTCTTTGTCCTGTGACAGTGGGAACAGGTGCTCGCCACTCTGTCCTGTGACAGTATGCACTGGTGCTCTGCACTCTCTGTCCTGTGACAGTTTGAACTGGTGCTCTCCACTCTCTGTCCTGTGACAGTGGAAACTGGTGCTCTCCACTCTCTGTCCTGTGACAGTTTGAACTGGTGCTCTCAACTCTCTGCCCTGTGACAGTTTGAACTGGTGCTCTCCACTCTCTGTCCTGTGACAATGGGAACTGGTGCTCTCCACTTTCTGTCCTGTGACAGTGGGAACTGGTGCTCTCCACACTCTGTCCTGTGACAGATTGAACTGGTGCTCTCCACTCTCTGTCCTGTGACAGTGGGAACTGGTGCTCTCCACTCTCTGTCCTGTGACAGTGGGAACTGGTGCTCTCAACTCTCTGCCCTGTGACAGTTTGAACTGGTGCTCTCCACTCTCTGTCCTGTGACAATGGGAACTGGTGCTCTCCACTTTCTGTCCTGTGACAGTGGGAACTGGTATTCTCCACTCTCTGCCTTGTGACAGTTTGAACTGGTGCCCTCCACTCTCTGTCCTGTGACAGTGGGAACTGGTGCTCTCCACTCTCTGTCCTGTGACAGTGGGAACTGGTGCTCTCAACTCTCTGCCCTGTGACAGTTTGAACTGGTGCTCTCCACTCTCTGTCCTGTGACAATGGGAACTGGTGCTCTCCACTTTCTGTCCTGTGACAGTGGGAACTGGTGCTCTCCACACTCTGTCCTGTGACAGATTGAACTGGTGCTCTCCACTCTCTGTCCTGTGACAGTGGGAACTGGTGCTCTCCACTCCCCGTCCTGTGACAGTGGGAACTGTTGCTCTGCACTCCCCGTCCTGTGACAGTCGGAACTGGTGCTCGCCACTCTGTCCTGTGACAGTTTGAACTGGTGCTCTCCACTCTCTGTCCTGTGACAGTGGGAACTGGTGCTCTCCACTCTCTGTCCTGTGACAGTGGGAACTGGTGCTCTCCACTCTCTGTCCTGTGACAGTGGGAACTGGTGCTCTCCACTCTCGCGTCCTGTGACAGTGGGAACTGGTGCTCTCCACTCTCTGTCCTGTGTCAGTTTGAACTGGTGCTCTCCACTCTCTGTCCTGTGACAGTGGGAACTGGTGCTCTCCACTCTCTGTCCTGTGACAGTGGGAACTGGTGCTCTCCACGCTCTGTACTGTGACAGTGGGAACTTGTGCTCTCCGCTCTCCCGTCCTGTGACAGTGGGAACTGGTGCTCTCTACCCTCTGTCCTGTGACAGTGGGAACTGGTGCTCTCCACTCTCCCGTCCTGTGACAGTGGGAACTGGTGCTCTCCACTCTCTGTCTTCTGACAGTGGGAACTGGTGCTCTCCACTCTCTCTTCTGCGACAGTTGGAACTGGTGCTCTTCATTCTCTGTCCTGTGACAGTGGGAACTGGTGCGCTCCACTCTCCCGTCCTGTGACAGTGGGAGCTGGTG
This sequence comes from Pristiophorus japonicus, assembly GCF_044704955.1. NCBI lineage: Eukaryota > Metazoa > Chordata > Chondrichthyes > Pristiophoridae > Pristiophorus > Pristiophorus japonicus. The sequence continues at coordinate 133,347 of NW_027254442.1, read as the reverse complement.
CTCCCCACTCTCTGTCCTGTGACAGTTTGAACTGGTGCTCTCCACTCTCCCGCCCTGTGACAGTGGGAACTGGTGCTCTCCACCCTCCCGTCCTGTGACAGTTTGAATTGGTGCTCTCCACTCTCCCGTCCTGTGACAGTTTGAACTGGTGCTCTCCACTCTCCCGTCCTGTGACAGTGGGAACTGGTGCTCTCAACTCTCCCGTCCTGTGACAGTTTGAACTGGTGCTCTCCACTCTCCCTTCCAGCGACAGTGGGAAATGGTGCTCTCCACTATCCCGTGCTGTGACAGTGGGAACTGGTGCTCTCCAATCTCCCGTCCTGTGACAGGGGGAACTGGTGCTCTCCACTCTCTGTCCTGTGACAGTGGGAACTGGTGTTCTCCACGCTCTGCCTTGTGACAGTTTGAACTGGTGCCCTCCACTCTCTGTCCTGTGACAGTGGGAACTGGTGCTCTCCACTCTCTGTCCTGTGACAGTGGGAACTGCTGCTCTCCACTCTCTGCCCTGTGACAGTTTGAACTGGTGCCCTCCACTCTCTGTCCTGTGACAGTGGGAACTGGTGCTCTCCACTCTCTGTCCTGTGACAGTGGGAACTGGTGCTCTCCACACTCTGTCCTGTGACAGTGGGAACTGGTGCTCTCCACTCTCTGTCATGTGACAGTGGGAACTGGTGCTCTTCATTCTCTGTCCTGTGACAGTGGGAACTGGTGCTCTCCACTCTCTGTCCTGTGATAGTGGGAACTGGTGCTCTCCACTCTCCCGTCCTGTGACAGTTTGAACTGGTGCTCCCCACTCTCTGCCCTGTGACAGTGGGAACTGGTGCTCTCCACTCTCTGTCCTGTGATAGTGGGAACTGGTGCTCTCCACGCTCTGTCCTGTGACAGTGGGAACTGGTGCTCTCCACATTCTGTCCTGTGACAGTTTGAACTGGTGCTCTCCACTCTCTGTCCTGTGACAGTTGGAACTGGTGCTCTCCACTCTCTGTCCTGTGATAGTGGGAACTGGTGCTCTCCACTTTCTGTCCTGTGATAGTGGGAACTGGTGCTCTCCACTCTCCCGTCCTGTGACAGTTTGATCTGGTGCTCCCCACGACACGCTCCCGTCCTGTGACAGTGGGAACTGGTGCTCTCCACTCCCCGTCCTGTGACAGTGGGAACTGGTGCTCTCCACTCTCTGTCCTGTGACAGTGGGAACTGGTGCTCTCCACTCTCTGTCCTGTGACAGTTTGAACTGGTGCTCTCCACTCTTTGTCCTGTGACAGTGGGAACAGGTGCTCGCCACTCTGTCCTGTAACAGTATGCACTGGTGCTCTGCACTCTCTGTCCTGTGACAGTTTGAACTGGTGCTCTCCACTCTCTGTCCTGTGACAGTGGGAACTGGTGCTCTCCACTCTCTGTCCTGTGACAGTAGGAACTGGTGCTCTCCACTCTCTGTCCTGTGACAGTGGGAACTGGTGCTCTCCACTCTCTGTCCTGTGACAGTGGGAACTGGTGCTCTCCACGCTCTGTACTGTGACAGTGGGAACTTGTGTTCTCCACTCTCCCGTCCTGTGACAGTGGGAACTGGTGCTCTCCACCCTCTGTCCTGTGACAGTGGGAACTGGTGCTCTCCACTCTCCCGTCCTGTGACAGTGGGAATTGGTGCTCTCCACTCTCTGTCTTGTGACAGTGGGAACTGGTGCTCTCCACTCTCTCTTCTGCGACAGTTGGAACTGGTGCTCTTCACTCTCTGTCCTGTGACAGTGGGAACTGGTGCTCTCCACTCTCCCGTCCTGTGACAGTGGGAACTGGTGCTCTCCACTTTCTGTCCTGTGACAGTGGGAACTGGTGCTCTGCACTCCCCGTCCTGTGACAGTGGGAACTGGTGCTCTCCACTCTCTCTTCTGCGACAGTTGGAACTGGTGCTCTTCACTCTCTGTCCTGTGACAGTGGGAACTGGTGCTCTCCACTCTCCCGTCCTGTGACAGTGGGAACTGGTGCTCTCCACTTTCTGTCCTGTGACAGTGGGAACTGGTGCTCTCCACACTCTGTCCTGTGACAGTGGTAACTGGTGCTCTCCACTCTCTGTCCTGTGATAGTGGTAACTGGTGCTCTCCACTCTCCCGTCCTGTGACAGTTTGAACTGGTGCTCTCCACTCTCTGTCCTGTGACAGTGGGAACTGGTGCTCTCCACTCCCCGTCCTGTGACAGTGGGAACTGGTGCTCTCCACTCCCCGTCCTGTGACAGTGGGAACTGATGCTCGCCACTCTGTCCTGTGACAGTTTGAACTGGTGCTCTCCACTCTCTGTCCTGTGACAGTGGGAACTGGTGCTCTCCACTCTCTGTCCTGTGGCAGTGGGAACTGGTGCTCTCCACTCTCTGTCCTGTGACAGTGGGAACTAGTGCTCTCCACTCTCTGTCCTGTGACAGTGGGAACTGGTGCTCTCCACTCTCGCGTCCTGTGACAGTGGGAACTGGTGCTCTCCAATCTCCCGTCCTGTGACAGTTGGAAATGATGCTCTCCACTCTCCCGTATTGTGACAGTGGGAACTGGTGCTCTCCAATCTCTATCCTGTGACAGTTTGAACTGGTGCTCTCCACTCTCTCTCCTGTGACAGTGGGAACTCGTGCTCTCCACTCTCTGTCCTGTTACAGTTTGTACTGGTGCTCTCCACTCTCTCTCCTGTGACAGTGGGAACTGGTGCTCACCACTCTCTGTCCTGTGACAGTGGGAACTGGTGCTCTCCACTCTCTGTCATGTGACAGTGGGAACTGGTGCTCTCCACTCTCTGTCATGTGACAGTGGGAACTAGTGCTCTTCATTCTCTGTCCTGTGACAGTGGGAACTGGTGCTCTCCACTCTCTGTCCTGTGATAGTGGGAACTGGTGCTCTCCACGCTCTGTCCTGTGACAGTGGGAACTGGTGCTCTCCACATTCTGTCCTGTGACAGTTTGAACTGGTGCTTTCCACTCTCTGTCCTGTGACAGTTGGAACTGGTGCTCTCCACTCTCTGTCCTGTGATAGTGGGAACTGGTGCTCTCCACTTTCTGTCCTGTGATAGTGGGAACTGGTGCTCTCCACTCTCCCGTCCTGTGACAGTTTGATCTGGTGCTCCCCACGACACGCTCCCGTCCTGTGACAGTGGGAACTGGTGCTCTCCACTCTTTGTCCTGTGACAGTGGGAACTGGTGCTCTCCACTCTCTGTCCTGTGACAGTGGGAACTGGTGCTCTCCACTCTCTGTCCTGTGACAGTTTGAACTGGTGCTCTCCACTCTTTGTCCTGTGACAGTGGGAACAGGTGCTCGCCACTCTGTCCTGTGACAGTATGCACTGGTGCTCTGCACTCTCTGTCCTGTGACAGTTTGAACTGGTGCTCTCCACTCTCTGTCCTGTGACAGTGGGAACTGGTGCTCTCCACTCTCTGTCCTGTGACAGTAGGAACTGGTGCTCTCCACTCTCCCGTCCTGTGACAGGGGGAACTGGTGCTCTCCACTCTCCCGTCCTGTGACAGTTTGAACTGGTGCTCTCCACTCTCCCTTCCTGTGACAGTGGGAACTGGTGCTCTCCACTCTCCCATCCTGTGACAGTGGGAACTGGTGCTCTCCACTCTCTGTCCTGTGACAGTGGCAACTGGTGCTCTCCACTCTCTGCCTTGTGACAGTTTGAACTGGTGCTCTCCACTTTCTGTCCTGTGACAGTGTGAACTGGTGCCCTCCACTCTCTGTCCTGTGTCAGTGGGAACTGGTGCTCTCCACTCGCTGCCCTGTGACAGTTTGAACTGGTGCTCTCCACTCTCTGTCCTGTGACAGTGGGAACTGGTGCGCTCCACTCTCTGTCCTGTGACAGTGGGAACTGGTGCTCTCCACTCTCTGTCCTGTGACAGATTGAACTGGTGCTCTCCACTCTCTGTCCTGTGACAGTGGGAACTGGTGCTCTCCACTCCCCTTCCTGTGACAGTGGGAACTGGTGCTCTCAATTCTCTGTCCTGTGACAGTGGGAACTGGTGCTCTCCACTCTCTGTCCTGTGACAGTTTGAACTGGTGATCTCCACGCTTTGTCCTGTGACAGTGGGAACTAGTGCTTGCCACTCTGTCCTCTGACTGTTTGAACTGGTGCTCTCCACTCTCTGTCCTGTGACAGTGGGAACTGGTGCTCTCCACTCTCTGTCCTGTGACAGTGGGAACTGGTGCGCTCCACTCTCTGTCCTGTGACAGTGGGAACTGCTGCTCTCCACTCTCTGTCCTGTGACAGTGGGAACTGGTGCTCTCCACTCTCTGTCCTGTGACAGTGGGAACTGGTGCCCTCCATTCTCTGTCCTGTGATAGTGGGAACTGGTGCTCTCCACTCTCTGACCTGTGACAGTTTCAACTGGTGCTCTCCACTCTTTGTCCTGTGACAGTGGGAACAGGTGCTCGCCACTCTGTCCTGTGACAGTATGCACTGGTGCTCTGCACTCTCTGTCCTGTGACAGTTTGAACTGGTGCTCTCCACTCTCTGTCCTGTGACAGTGGAAACTGGTGCTCTCCACTCTCTGTCCTGTGACAGTGGGAACTGGTGCTCTCCACGCTCTGTACTGTGACAGTGGGAACTTGTGCTCTCCACTCTCCCGTCCTGTGACAGTGGGAACTGGTGCTCTCCACCCTCTGTCCTGTGACAGTGGGAACTGGTGCTCTCCACTCTCCCGTCCTGTGACAGTGGGAACTGGTGCTCTCCACTCTCTGTCTTGTGACAGTGGGAACTGGTGCTCTCCACTCTCTCTTCTGCGACAGTTGGAACTGGTGCACTTCACTCTCTGTCCTGTGACAGTGGGAACTGGTGCGCTTCACTCTCCCGTCCTCTGACAGTGGGAACTGGTGCTCTCCACTCTCTGTCCTGTGACAGTTTGAACTGGTGCTCTCCACTCTCCCGTCCTGTGACAGTTTGAATTGGTGCTCTCCACTCTCCCGTCCTATGACAGTTTGAACTGGTGCTCTCCACTCTCCCGTCCTGTGACAGTGGGAACTGGTGCTCTCCACTCTCTGTCCTGTGACAGTTTGAACTGGTGCTATCCACTCTCTCTCCTGTGACAGTGGGAACTGGTGCTCGCCACTCTCTGTCCTGTGACAGTGGGAACTGGTGCTCTCCACTCTCCCGTCCTGTGACAGTTTGAACTGGTGCTCTCCACTCTCCCGTCCTGTGAGAGGGGGAACTGGTGCTCACCACTCTCCCATCCTGTGACAGTTTGAACTGGTGATCTCCACGCTTTGTCCTGTGACAGTGGGAACTAGTGCTTGCCACTCTGTCCTCTGACTGTTTGAACTGGTGCTCTCCACTCTCTGTCCTGTGACAGTGGGAACTGGTGCTCTCCACTCTCTGTCCTGTGACAGTGGGAACTGGTGCGCTCCACTCTCTGTCCTGTGACAGTGGGAAATGCTGCTCTCCACTCTCTGTCCTGTGACAGTGGGAACTGGTGCTCTGCACTCTCCCGTCCTGTGACAGTTTGAACTGGTGCTCTCCACTCTCCCGTCCTGTGAGAGGGGGAACTGATGCTCTCCACTCTCCCATCCTGTGACAGTTTGAACTGGTGCTCTCCACTCTCCCGTCCTGTGACAGGGGGAACTGGTGCTCTCCACTCTCCCGTCCTGTGACAGTGGGAACTGGTGCTCTCCACTCTCTGTCCTGTGACAGTGGCAACTGGTGCTCTCCACTCTCTGCCTTGTGACAGTTTGAACTGGTGCTCTCCACTTTCTGTCCTGTGACAGTGTGAACTGGTGCCCTCCACTCTCTGTCCTGTGACAGTGGGAACTGGTGCTCTCCACTCTCTGTCCTGTGACAGTTTGAACTGGTGCTCTCCACTTTCTGTCGTGTGACAGTGTGAACTGGTGCCCTCCACTCTCTGTCCTGTGACAGTGGGAACTGGTGCTCTCCACTCTCTGTCCTGTGACAGTTTGAACTGGTGCTCTCCACTCTCCCGTCCTGTGACAGTGGGAACTGGTGCTCTCCACTCTCCCGTCCTGTGACAGTTTGAATTGGTGCTCTCCACTCTCCCCTCCTGTGACAGTTTGAACTGGTGCTCTCCACTCTCCCGTCCTGTGACAGTGGGAACTGGTGCTCTCCACTCTCCCGTCCTGTGACAGTTTGAATTGGTGCTCTCCACTCTCTGTCCTGTGACAGTTTGAACTGGTGCTCTCCACTCTCTCTCCTGTGACAGTGGGAACTGGTGCTCTCCACTCTCCCGTCCTGTGAGAGGGGGAACTGATGCTCTCCACTCTCCCATCCTGTGACAGTTTGAACTGGTGCTCTCCACTCTCCGGTCCTGTGACAGGGGGAACTGGTGCTCTCCACTCTCCCGTCCTGTGACAGTGGGAACTGGTGCTCTCCACTCTCCCGTCCTGTGACAGTGGGAACTGGTGCTCTCCACTCTCGGTCCTGTGACAGTGGGAACTGGTGCTCTCCACTCTCTGCCTTGTGACAGTTTGAACTGGTGCTCTCCACTTTCTGTCCTGTGACAGTGTGAACTGGTGCCCTCCACTCTCTGTCCTGTGACAGTGGGAACTGGTGCTCTCCACTCTCTGTCCTGTGACAGTTTGAACTGGTGATCTCCACGCTTTGTCCTGTGACAGTGGGAACTAGTGCTTGCCACTCTGTCCTCTGACTGTTTGAACTGGTGCTCTCCACTCTCTGTCCTGTGACAGTGGGAACTGGTGCTCTCCACTCTCTGTCCTGTGATAGTGGGAACTGGTGCGCTCCACTCTCTGTCCTGTGACAGTGGGAACTGCTGCTCTCCACTCTCTGTCCTGTGACAGTGGGAACTGGTGCTCTCCACTCTCGCGTCCTGTGACAGTGCGAACTGGTGCTCTCCACTCTCTGTCCTGTGACAGTGGGAACTGGTGCCCTCCATTCTCTGTCCTGTGATAGTGGGAACTGGTGCTCTCCACTCTCTGACCTGTGACAGTTTGAACTGGTGCTGTCCACTCTTTGTCCTGTGACAGTGGGAACAGGTGCTCGCCACTCTGTCCTGTGACAGTGGGAACTGGTGCTCTCCACTCTCTCTCCTGTGACAGTGGGAACTGGTGCTCTCCACTCTCTGTCCTGTGACAGTGGGAACTGGTGCTCTCCACGCTCTGTACTGTGACAGTGGGAACTTGTGCTCTCCACTCTCCCGTCCTGTGACAGTGGGAACTGGTGCTCTCCACTCTCTGTCTTGTGACAGTGGGAACTGGTGCTCTCCACTCTCTCTTCTGCGACAGTTGGAACTGGTGCTCTTCACTCTCTGTCCTGTGACAGTGGGAACTGGTGCGCTTCACTCTCCCGTCCTCTGACAGTGGGAACTGGTGCTCTCCACTCTCTGTCCTGTGACAGTTTGAACTGGTGCTCTCCACTCTCCCGTCCTGTGACAGTTTGAATTGGTGCTCTCCACTCTCCCGTCCTGTGACAGTTTGAACTGGTGCTCTCCACTCTCCCGTCCTGTGACAGTGGGAACTGGTGCTCTCCACTCTCTGTTCTGTGTCAGTTTGAACTGGTGTTTTCCACTTTTTCTCCTGTGACAGTGGGAACTGGTGCTCGTTACTCTCTGTTCTGTGACAGTGGGAACTGGTGCTCTCCACTCTCCCGTCCTGTGACAGTTTGAACTGGTGCTCTCCACTCTCCCGTCCTGTGAGAGGGGGAACTGGTGCTCACCACTCTCCCATCCTGTGACAGTTTGAACTGGTGATCTCCACGCTTTGTCCTGTGACAGTGGGAACTAGTGCTTGCCACTTTGTCCTCTGACTGTTTGAACTGGTGCTCTCCACTCTCTGTCCTGTGACAGTGGGAACTGGTGCTCTCCACTCTCTGTCCTGTGACAGTGGGAACTGGTGCGCTCCACTCTCTGTCCTGTGACAGTGGGAACTGCTGCTCTCCACTCTCTGTCCTGTGACAGTGGGAACTGGTGCTCTCCACTCTCCCGTCCTGTGACAGTTTGAACTGGTGCTCTCCACTCTCCCGTCCTGTGAGAGGGGGAACTAATGCTCTCCACTCTCCCATCCTGTGACAGTTTGAACTGGTGCTCTCCACTCTCCCGTCCTGTGACAGGGGGAACTGGTGCTCTCCACTCTCCCGTCCTGTGACAGTGGGAACTGGTGCTCTCCACTCTCTGTCCTGTGACAGTGGCAACTGGTGCTCTCCACTCTCTGCCTTGTGACAGTTTGAACTGGTGCTCTCCACTTTCTGTCCTGTGACAGTGTGAACTGGTGCCCTCCACTCTCTGTCCTGTGACAGTGGGAACTGGTGCTCTCCACTCTCTGTCCTGTGACAGTTTGAACTGGTGCTCTCCACTTTCTGTCGTGTGACAGTGTGAACTGGTGCCCTCCACTCTCTGTCCTGTGACAGTGGGAACTGGTGCTCTCCACTCTCTGTCCTGTGACAGTTTGAACTGGTGCTCTCCACTCTCCCGTCCTGTGACTGTGGGAACTGGTGCTCTCCACTCTCCCGTCCTGTGACAGTTTGAATTGGTGCTCTCCACTCTCCCGTCCTGTGACAGTTTGAACTGGTGCTCTCCACTCTCCCGTCCTGTGACAGTGGGAACTGGTGCTCTCCACTCTCCCGTCCTGTGACAGTTTGAATTGGTGCTCTCCGCTCTCTGTCCTGTGACAGTTTGAACTGGTGCTCTCCACTCTCTCTCCTGTGACAGTGGGAACTGGTGCTCTCCACTCTCCCGTCCTGTGAGAGGGGGAACTGATGCTCTCCACTCTCCCATCCTGTGACAGTTTGAACTGGTGCTCTCCACTCTCCCGTCCTGTGACAGTGGGAACTGGTGCTCTCCACTCTCCCGTCCTGTGACAGTGGGAACTGTGCTCTCCACTCTCGGTCCTGTGACAGTGGCAACTGGTGCTCTCCACTCTCTGCCTTGTGACAGTTTGAACTGGTGCTCTCCACTTTCTGTCCTGTGACAGTGTGAACTGGTGCCCTCCACTCTCTGTCCTGTGACAGTGGGAACTGGTGCTCTCCACACTCTGTCCTGTGACAGTTTGAACTGGTGCTCTCCACTCTCCCGTCCTGTGACAGTGGGAACTGGTGCTCTCCATTCTCCCTTCCTGTGACAGTTTGAATTGGTGCTCTCCACTCTCCCGTCCTGTGACAGTTTGAACTGGTGCCCTCCACTCTCTGTCCTGTGACAGTGGGAACTGGTGCTCTCCACTCTCCCGTCGTGTGACAGTTTGAATTGGTGCTCTCCACTCTCTGTCCTGTGACAGTTTGAACTGGTGCTCTCCACTCTCTCTCCAGTGACAGTGGGAACTGGTGCTCGCCACTCTCTGTCCTGTGACAGTGGGAACTGGTGCTCTCCACTCTCCCGTCCTGTGACAGTTTGAACTGGTGCTCTCCACTCTCCCGTACTGTGAGAGGGGGAACTGATGCTCTCCACTCTCCCATCCTGTGACAGTGGGAACTGGTGCTCTCCACTCTCCCGTCCTGTGACAGTGGGAACTGGTGCTCTCCACTCTCTGTCCTGTGACAGTGGCAACTGGTGCTCTCCACTCTCTGCCTTGTGACAGTTTGAACTGGTGCTCTCCACTTTCTGTCCTGTGACAGTGTGAACTGGTGCCCTCCACTCTCTGACCTGTGACAGTTTCAACTGGTGCTCTCCACTCTCTGTCCTGTGACAGTGTGAACTGGTGCTCTCCACTCTCTCTCCTGTGACAGTGGGAACTGGTGCTCTCCACTCTCTGTCCAGTGACAGTGGGAACTGGTGCTCTCCACTCCCCTTCCTGTGACAGTGGGAACTGGTGCTCTCCATTCTCTGTCCTGTGACAGTGGGAACTGGTGCTCTCCACTCTCTGTCCTGTGACAGTTTGAACTGGTGATCTCCACGCTTTGTCCTGTGACAGTGGGAACCAGTGCTTGCCACTCTGTCCTCTGACTGTTTGAACTGGTGCTCTCCACTCTCCCGTCCTGTGACAGTGGGAACTGGTGCTCTCCACTCTCCCGTCCTGTGACAGTTTGAATTGGTGCTCTCCACTCTCCCGTCCTGTGACAGTTTGAACTGGTGCTCTCCACTCTCTGTCCTCTGACTGTTTGAACTGCTGCTCTCCACTCTCCCGTCCTGTGACAGTGGGAACTGGTGCTCTCCACTCTCTGTCCTGTGATAGTTTGAACTGGTGCTCTCCACTCTCTCTCCTGTGACAGTGGGAACTGGTGCTCGCCACTCTCTGTCCTGTGACAGTGGGAACTGGTGCTCTCCACTCTCCCGTCCTGTGACAGTTTGAACTGGTGCTCTCCACTCTCCCGTCCTGTGAGAGGGGGAACTGATGCTCTCCACTCTCCCATCCTGTGACAGTTTGAACTGGTGCTCTCCACTCTCCCGTCCTGTGACAGGGGGAACTGGTGCTCTCCACTCTCCCGTCCTGTGACAGTTTGAACTGGTGCTCTCCACTCTCCCGTCCTGTGAGAGGGGGAACTGGTGCTCACCACTCTCCCATCCTGTGACAGTTTGAACTGGTGATCTCCACGCTTTGTCCTGTGACAGTGGGAACTAGTGCTTGCCACTCTGTCCTCTGACTGTTTGAACTGGTGCTCTCCACTCTCTGTCCTGTGACAGTGGGAACTGGTGCTCTCCACTCTCTGTCCTGTGACAGTGGGAACTGGTGCGCTCCACTCTCTGTCCTGTGACAGTGGGAACTGCTGCTCTCCACTCTCTGTCCTGTGACAGTGGGAACTGGTGCTCTCCACTCTCCCGTCCTGTGACAGTTTGAACTGGTGCTCTCCACTCTCCCGTCCTGTGAGAGGGGGAACTGATGCTCTCCACTCTCCCATCCTGTGACAGTTTGAACTGGTGCTCTCCACTCTCCCGTCCTGTGACAGGGGGAACTGGTGCTCTCCACTCTCCCGTCCTGTGACAGTGGGAACTGGTGCTCTCCACTCTCTGTCCTGTGACAGTGGCAACTGGTGCTCTCCACTCTCTGCCTTGTGACAGTTTGAACTGGTGCTCTCCACTTTCTGTCCTGTGACAGTGTGAACTGGTGCCCTCCACTCTCTGTCCTGTGACAGTGGGAACTGGTGCTCTCCACTCTCTGTCCTGTGACAGTTTGAACTGGTGCTCTCCACTTTCTGTCCTGTGACAGTGTGAACTGGTGCCCTCCACTCTCTGTCCTGTGACAGTAAGAACTGGTGCTCTCCACTCTCTGACCTGTGACAGTTTCAACTGGTGCTCTCCACTCTTTGTCCTGTGACAGTGGGAACAGGTGCTCGCCACTCTGTCCTGTGACAGTATGCACTGGTGCTCTGCACTCTCTGTCCTGTGACAGTTTGAACTGGTGCTCTCCACTCTCTGTCCTGTGACAGTGGAAACTGGTGCTCTCCACTCTCTGTCCTGTGACAGTGGGAACTGGTGCTCTCCACGCTCTGTACTGTGACAGTGGGAACTTGTGCTCTCCACTCTCCCGTCCTGTGACAGTGGGAACTGGTGCTCTCCACCCTCTGTCCTGTGACAGTGGGAACTGGTGCTCTCCACTCTCCCGTCCTGTGACAGTGGGAACTGGTGCTCTCCACTCTCTGTCTTGTGACAGTGGGAACTGGTGCTCTCCACTCTCTCTTCTGCGACAGTTGGAACTGGTGCACTTCACTCTCTGTCCTGTGACAGTGGGAACTGGTGCGCTTCACTCTCCCGTCCTCTGACAGTGGGAACTGGTGCTCTCCACTCTCTGTCCTGTGACAGTTTGAACTGGTGCTCTCCACTCTCCCGTCCTGTGACAGTTTGAATTGGTGCTCTCCACTCTCCCGTCCTATGACAGTTTGAACTGGTGCTCTCCACTCTCCCGTCCTGTGACAGTGGGAACTGGTGCTCTCCACTCTCTGTCCTGTGACAGTTTGAACTGGTGCTATCCACTCTCTCTCCTGTGACAGTGGGAACTGGTGCTCGCCACTCTCTGTCCTGTGACAGTGGGAACTGGTGCTCTCCACTCTCCCGTCCTGTGACAGTTTGAACTGGTGCTCTCCACTCTCCCGTCCTGTGAGAGGGGGAACTGGTGCTCACCACTCTCCCATCCTGTGACAGTTTGAACTGGTGATCTCCACGCTTTGTCCTGTGACAGTGGGAACTAGTGCTTGCCACTCTGTCCTCTGACTGTTTGAACTGGTGCTCTCCACTCTCTGTCCTGTGACAGTGGGAACTGGTGCTCTCCACTCTCTGTCCTGTGACAGTGGGAACTGGTGCGCTCCACTCTCTGTCCTGTGACAGTGGGAACTGCTGCTCTCCACTCTCTGTCCTGTGACAGTGGGAACTGGTGCTCTGCACTCTCCCGTCCTGTGACAGTTTGAACTGGTGCTCTCCACTCTCCCGTCCTGTGAGAGGGGGAACTGATGCTCTCCACTCTCCCATCCTGTGACAGTTTGAACTGGTGCTCTCCACTCTCCCGTCCTGTGACAGGGGGAACTGGTGCTCTCCACTCTCCCGTCCTGTGACAGTGGGAACTGGTGCTCTCCACTCTCTGTCCTGTGACAGTGGCAACTGGTGCTCTCCACTCTCTGCCTTGTGACAGTTTGAACTGGTGCTCTCCACTTTCTGTCCTGTGACAGTGTGAACTGGTGCCCTCCACTCTCTGTCCTGTGACAGTGGGAACTGGTGCTCTCCACTCTCTGTCCTGTGACAGTTTGAACTGGTGCTCTCCACTTTCTGTCGTGTGACAGTGTGAACTGGTGCCCTCCACTCTCTGTCCTGTGACAGTGGGAACTGGTGCTCTCCACTCTCTGTCCTGTGACAGTTTGAACTGGTGCTCTCCACTCTCCCGTCCTGTGACAGTGGGAACTGGTGCTCTCCACTCTCCCGTCCTGTGACAGTTTGAATTGGTGCTCTCCACTCTCCCCTCCTGTGACAGTTTGAACTGGTGCTCTCCACTCTCCCGTCCTGTGACAGTGGGAACTGGTGCTCTCCACTCTCCCGTCCTGTGACAGTTTGAATTGGTGCTCTCCACTCTCTGTCCTGTGACAGTTTGAACTGGTGCTCTCCACTCTCTCTCCTGTGACAGTGGGAACTGGTGCTCTCCACTCTCCCGTCCTGTGAGAGGGGGAACTGATGCTCTCCACTCTCCCATCCTGTGACAGTTTGAACTGGTGCTCTCCACTCTCCCGTCCTGTGACAGGGGGAACTGGTGCTCTCCACTCTCCCGTCCTGTGACAGTGGGAACTGGTGCTCTCCACTCTCCCGTCCTGTGACAGTGGGAACTGGTGCTCTCCACTCTCGGTCCTGTGACAGTGGCAACTGGTGCTCTCCACTCTCTGCCTTGTGACAGTTTGAACTGGTGCTCTCCACTTTCTGTCCTGTGACAGTGTGAACTGGTGCCCTCCACTCTCTGTCCTGTGACAGTGGGAACTGGTGCTCTCCACTCTCTGTCCTGTGACAGTTTGAACTGGTGATCTCCACGCTTTGTCCTGTGACAGTGGGAACTAGTGCTTGCCACTCTGTCCTCTGACTGTTTGAACTGGTGCTCTCCACTCTCTGTCCTGTGACAGTGGGAACTGGTGCTCTCCACTCTCTGTCCTGTGATAGTGGGAACTGGTGCGCTCCACTCTCTGTCCTGTGACAGTGGGAACTGCTGCTCTCCACTCTCTGTCCTGTGACAGTGGGAACTGGTGCTCTCCACTCTCGCGTCCTGTGACAGTGCGAACTGGTGCTCTCCACTCTCTGTCCTGTGACAGTGGGAACTGGTGCCCTCCATTCTCTGTCCTGTGATAGTGGGAACTGGTGCTCTCCACTCTCTGACCTGTGACAGTTTGAACTGGTGCTGTCCACTCTTTGTCCTGTGACAGTGGGAACAGGTGCTCGCCACTCTGTCCTGTGACAGTATGCACTGGTGCTCTGCACTCTCTGTCCTGTGACAGTTTGAACTGGTGCTCTCCACTCTCTGTCCTGTGACAGTGGAAACTGGTGCTCTCCACTCTCTGTCCTGTGACAGTAGGAACTGGTGCTCTCCACTCTCTCTCCTGTGACAGTGGGAACTGGTGCTCTCCACTCTCTGTCCTGTGACAGTGGGAACTGGTGCTCTCCACGCTCTGTACTGTGACAGTGGGAACTTGTGCTCTCCACTCTCCCGTCCTGTGACAGTGGGAACTGGTGCTCTCCACTCTCTGTCTTGTGACAGTGGGAACTGGTGCTCTCCACTCTCTCTTCTGCGACAGTTGGAACTGGTGCTCTTCACTCTCTGTCCTGTGACAGTGGGAACTGGTGCGCTTCACTCTCCCGTCCTCTGACAGTGGGAACTGGTGCTCTCCACTCTCTGTCCTGTGACAGTTTGAACTGGTGCTCTCCACTCTCCCGTCCTGTGACAGTTTGAATTGGTGCTCTCCACTCTCCCGTCCTGTGACAGTTTGAACTGGTGCTCTCCACTCTCCCGTCCTGTGACAGTGGGAACTGGTGCTCTCCACTCTCTGTTCTGTGTCAGTTTGAACTGGTGTTTTCCACTTTTTCTCCTGTGACAGTGGGAACTGGTGCTCGTTACTCTCTGTTCTGTGACAGTGGGAACTGGTGCTCTCCACTCTCCCGTCCTGTGACAGTTTGAACTGGTGCTCTCCACTCTCCCGTCCTGTGAGAGGGGGAACTGGTGCTCACCACTCTCCCATCCTGTGACAGTTTGAACTGGTGATCTCCACGCTTTGTCCTGTGACAGTGGGAACTAGTGCTTGCCACTTTGTCCTCTGACTGTTTGAACTGGTGCTCTCCACTCTCTGTCCTGTGACAGTGGGAACTGGTGCTCTCCACTCTCTGTCCTGTGACAGTGGGAACTGGTGCGCTCCACTCTCTGTCCTGTGACAGTGGGAACTGCTGCTCTCCACTCTCTGTCCTGTGACAGTGGGAACTGGTGCTCTCCACTCTCCCGTCCTGTGACAGTTTGAACTGGTGCTCTCCACTCTCCCGTCCTGTGAGAGGGGGAACTAATGCTCTCCACTCTCCCATCCTGTGACAGTTTGAACTGGTGCTCTCCACTCTCCCGTCCTGTGACAGGGGGAACTGGTGCTCTCCACTCTCCCGTCCTGTGACAGTGGGAACTGGTGCTCTCCACTCTCTGTCCTGTGACAGTGGCAACTGGTGCTCTCCACTCTCTGCCTTGTGACAGTTTGAACTGGTGCTCTCCACTTTCTGTCCTGTGACAGTGTGAACTGGTGCCCTCCACTCTCTGTCCTGTGACAGTGGGAACTGGTGCTCTCCACTCTCTGTCCTGTGACAGTTTGAACTGGTGCTCTCCACTTTCTGTCGTGTGACAGTGTGAACTGGTGCCCTCCACTCTCTGTCCTGTGACAGTGGGAACTGGTGCTCTCCACTCTCTGTCCTGTGACAGTTTGAACTGGTGCTCTCCACTCTCCCGTCCTGTGACAGTGGGAACTGGTGCTCTCCACTCTCCCGTCCTGTGACAGTTTGAATTGGTGCTCTCCACTCTCCCGTCCTGTGACAGTTTGAACTGGTGCTCTCCACTCTCCCGTCCTGTGACAGTGGGAACTGGTGCTCTCCACTCTCCCGTCCTGTGACAGTTTGAATTGGTGCTCTCCGCTCTCTGTCCTGTGACAGTTTGAACTGGTGCTCTCCACTCTCTCTCCTGTGACAGTGGGAACTGGTGCTCTCCACTCTCCCGTCCTGTGAGAGGGGGAACTGATGCTCTCCACTCTCCCATCCTGTGACAGTTTGAACTGGTGCTCTCCACTCTCCCGTCCTGTGACAGTGGGAACTGGTGCTCTCCACTCTCCCGTCCTGTGACAGTGGGAACTGTGCTCTCCACTCTCGGTCCTGTGACAGTGGCAACTGGTGCTCTCCACTCTCTGCCTTGTGACAGTTTGAACTGGTGCTCTCCACTTTCTGTCCTGTGACAGTGTGAACTGGTGCCCTCCACTCTCTGTCCTGTGACAGTGGGAACTGGTGCTCTCCACACTCTGTCCTGTGACAGTTTGAACTGGTGCTCTCCACTCTCCCGTCCTGTGACAGTGGGAACTGGTGCTCTCCATTCTCCCTTCCTGTGACAGTTTGAATTGGTGCTCTCCACTCTCCCGTCCTGTGACAGTTTGAACTGGTGCCCTCCACTCTCTGTCCTGTGACAGTGGGAACTGGTGCTCTCCACTCTCCCGTCGTGTGACAGTTTGAATTGGTGCTCTCCACTCTCTGTCCTGTGACAGTTTGAACTGGTGCTCTCCACTCTCTCTCCAGTGACAGTGGGAACTGGTGCTCGCCACTCTCTGTCCTGTGACAGTGGGAACTGGTGCTCTCCACTCTCCCGTCCTGTGACAGTTTGAACTGGTGCTCTCCACTCTCCCGTACTGTGAGAGGGGGAACTGATGCTCTCCACTCTCCCATCCTGTGACAGTGGGAACTGGTGCTCTCCACTCTCCCGTCGTGTGACAGTGGGAACTGGTGCTCTCCACTCTCCCGTCCTGTGAGAGGGGGAACTGATGCTCTCCACTCTCCCATCCTGTGACAGTTTGAACTGGTGCTCTCCACTCTCCCGTCCTGTGACAGGGGGAACTGGTGCTCTCCACTCTCCCGTCCTGTGACAGTGGGAACTGGTGCTCTCCACGCTCTGTACTGTGACAGTGGGAACTTGTGCTCTCCACTCTCCCGTCCTGTGACAGTGGGAACTGGTGCTCTCCACCCTCTGTCCTGTGACAGTGGGAACTGGTGCTCTCCACTCTCCCGTCCTGTGACAGTGGGAACTGGTGCTCTCCACTCTCTGTCTTGTGACAGTGGGAACTGGTGCTCTCCACTCTCTCTTCTGCGACAGTTGGAACTGGTGCACTTCACTCTCTGTCCTGTGACAGTGGGAACTGGTGCGCTTCACTCTCCCGTCCTCTGACAGTGGGAACTGGTGCTCTCCACTCTCTGTCCTGTGACAGTTTGAACTGGTGCTCTCCACTCTCCCGTCCTGTGACAGTTTGAATTGGTGCTCTCCACTCTCCCGTCCTATGACAGTTTGAACTGGTGCTCTCCACTCTCCCGTCCTGTGACAGTGGGAACTGGTGCTCTCCACTCTCTGTCCTGTGACAGTTTGAACTGGTGCTATCCACTCTCTCTCCTGTGACAGTGGGAACTGGTGCTCGCCACTCTCTGTCCTGTGACAGTGGGAACTGGTGCTCTCCACTCTCCCGTCCTGTGACAGTTTGAACTGGTGCTCTCCACTCTCCCGTCCTGTGAGAGGGGGAACTGGTGCTCACCACTCTCCCATCCTGTGACAGTTTGAACTGGTGATCTCCACGCTTTGTCCTGTGACAGTGGGAACTAGTGCTTGCCACTCTGTCCTCTGACTGTTTGAACTGGTGCTCTCCACTCTCTGTCCTGTGACAGTGGGAACTGGTGCTCTCCACTCTCTGTCCTGTGACAGTGGGAACTGGTGCGCTCCACTCTCTGTCCTGTGACAGTGGGAACTGCTGCTCTCCACTCTCTGTCCTGTGACAGTGGGAACTGGTGCTCTGCACTCTCCCGTCCTGTGACAGTTTGAACTGGTGCTCTCCACTCTCCCGTCCTGTGAGAGGGGGAACTGATGCTCTCCACTCTCCCATCCTGTGACAGTTTGAACTGGTGCTCTCCACTCTCCCGTCCTGTGACAGGGGGAACTGGTGCTCTCCACTCTCCCGTCCTGTGACAGTGGGAACTGGTGCTCTCCACTCTCTGTCCTGTGACAGTGGCAACTGGTGCTCTCCACTCTCTGCCTTGTGACAGTTTGAACTGGTGCTCTCCACTTTCTGTCCTGTGACAGTGTGAACTGGTGCCCTCCACTCTCTGTCCTGTGACAGTGGGAACTGGTGCTCTCCACTCTCTGTCCTGTGACAGTTTGAACTGGTGCTCTCCACTTTCTGTCGTGTGACAGTGTGAACTGGTGCCCTCCACTCTCTGTCCTGTGACAGTGGGAACTGGTGCTCTCCACTCTCTGTCCTGTGACAGTTTGAACTGGTGCTCTCCACTCTCCCGTCCTGTGACAGTGGGAACTGGTGCTCTCCACTCTCCCGTCCTGTGACAGTTTGAATTGGTGCTCTCCACTCTCCCCTCCTGTGACAGTTTGAACTGGTGCTCTCCACTCTCCCGTCCTGTGACAGTGGGAACTGGTGCTCTCCACTCTCCCGTCCTGTGACAGTTTGAATTGGTGCTCTCCACTCTCTGTCCTGTGACAGTTTGAACTGGTGCTCTCCACTCTCTCTCCTGTGACAGTGGGAACTGGTGCTCTCCACTCTCCCGTCCTGTGAGAGGGGGAACTGATGCTCTCCACTCTCCCATCCTGTGACAGTTTGAACTGGTGCTCTCCACTCTCCCGTCCTGTGACAGGGGGAACTGGTGCTCTCCACTCTCCCGTCCTGTGACAGTGGGAACTGGTGCTCTCCACTCTCCCGTCCTGTGACAGTGGGAACTGGTGCTCTCCACTCTCGGTCCTGTGACAGTGGCAACTGGTGCTCTCCACTCTCTGCCTTGTGACAGTTTGAACTGGTGCTCTCCACTTTCTGTCCTGTGACAGTGTGAACTGGTGCCCTCCACTCTCTGTCCTGTGACAGTGGGAACTGGTGCTCTCCACTCTCTGTCCTGTGACAGTTTGAACTGGTGATCTCCACGCTTTGTCCTGTGACAGTGGGAACTAGTGCTTGCCACTCTGTCCTCTGACTGTTTGAACTGGTGCTCTCCACTCTCTGTCCTGTGACAGTGGGAACTGGTGCTCTCCACTCTCTGTCCTGTGATAGTGGGAACTGGTGCGCTCCACTCTCTGTCCTGTGACAGTGGGAACTGCTGCTCTCCACTCTCTGTCCTGTGACAGTGGGAACTGGTGCTCTCCACTCTCGCGTCCTGTGACAGTGCGAACTGGTGCTCTCCACTCTCTGTCCTGTGACAGTGGGAACTGGTGCCCTCCATTCTCTGTCCTGTGATAGTGGGAACTGGTGCTCTCCACTCTCTGACCTGTGACAGTTTGAACTGGTGCTGTCCACTCTTTGTCCTGTGACAGTGGGAACAGGTGCTCGCCACTCTGTCCTGTGACAGTATGCACTGGTGCTCTGCACTCTCTGTCCTGTGACAGTTTGAACTGGTGCTCTCCACTCTCTGTCCTGTGACAGTGGAAACTGGTGCTCTCCACTCTCTGTCCTGTGACAGTAGGAACTGGTGCTCTCCACTCTCTCTCCTGTGACAGTGGGAACTTGTGCTCTCCACTCTCTGTCCTGTGACAGTGGGAACTGGTGCTCTCCACGCTCTGTACTGTGACAGTGGGAACTTGTGCTCTCCACTCTCCCGTCCTGTGACAGTGGGAACTGGTGCTCTCCACTCTCTGTCTTGTGACAGTGGGAACTGGTGCTCTCCACTCTCTCTTCTGCGACAGTTGGAACTGGTGCTCTTCACTCTCTGTCCTGTGACAGTGGGAACTGGTGCGCTTCACTCTCCCGTCCTCTGACAGTGGGAACTGGTGCTCTCCACTCTCTGTCCTGTGACAGTTTGAACTGGTGCTCTCCACTCTCCCGTCCTGTGACAGTTTGAATTGGTGCTCTCCACTCTCCCGTCCTGTGACAGTTTGAACTGGTGCTCTCCACTCTCCCGTCCTGTGACAGTGGGAACTGGTGCTCTCCACTCTCTGTTCTGTGTCAGTTTGAACTGGTGTTTTCCACTTTTTCTCCTGTGACAGTGGGAACTGGTGCTCGTTACTCTCTGTTCTGTGACAGTGGGAACTGGTGCTCTCCACTCTCCCGTCCTGTGACAGTTTGAACTGGTGCTCTCCACTCTCCCGTCCTGTGAGAGGGGGAACTGGTGCTCACCACTCTCCCATCCTGTGACAGTTTGAACTGGTGATCTCCACGCTTTGTCCTGTGACAGTGGGAACTAGTGCTTGCCACTTTGTCCTCTGACTGTTTGAACTGGTGCTCTCCACTCTCTGTCCTGTGACAGTGGGAACTGGTGCTCTCCACTCTCTGTCCTGTGACAGTGGGAACTGGTGCGCTCCACTCTCTGTCCTGTGACAGTGGGAACTGCTGCTCTCCACTCTCTGTCCTGTGACAGTGGGAACTGGTGCTCTCCACTCTCCCGTCCTGTGACAGTTTGAACTGGTGCTCTCCACTCTCCCGTCCTGTGAGAGGGGGAACTAATGCTCTCCACTCTCCCATCCTGTGACAGTTTGAACTGGTGCTCTCCACTCTCCCGTCCTGTGACAGGGGGAACTGGTGCTCTCCACTCTCCCGTCCTGTGACAGTGGGAACTGGTGCTCTCCACTCTCTGTCCTGTGACAGTGGCAACTGGTGCTCTCCACTCTCTGCCTTGTGACAGTTTGAACTGGTGCTCTCCACTTTCTGTCCTGTGACAGTGTGAACTGGTGCCCTCCACTCTCTGTCCTGTGACAGTGGGAACTGGTGCTCTCCACTCTCTGTCCTGTGACAGTTTGAACTGGTGCTCTCCACTTTCTGTCGTGTGACAGTGTGAACTGGTGCCCTCCACTCTCTGTCCTGTGACAGTGGGAACTGGTGCTCTCCACTCTCTGTCCTGTGACAGTTTGAACTGGTGCTCTCCACTCTCCCGTCCTGTGACAGTGGGAACTGGTGCTCTCCACTCTCCCGTCCTGTGACAGTTTGAATTGGTGCTCTCCACTCTCCCGTCCTGTGACAGTTTGAACTGGTGCTCTCCACTCTCCCGTCCTGTGACAGTGGGAACTGGTGCTCTCCACTCTCCCGTCCTGTGACAGTTTGAATTGGTGCTCTCCGCTCTCTGTCCTGTGACAGTTTGAACTGGTGCTCTCCACTCTCTCTCCTGTGACAGTGGGAACTGGTGCTCTCCACTCTCCCGTCCTGTGAGAGGGGGAACTGATGCTCTCCACTCTCCCATCCTGTGACAGTTTGAACTGGTGCTCTCCACTCTCCCGTCCTGTGACAGTGGGAACTGGTGCTCTCCACTCTCCCGTCCTGTGACAGTGGGAACTGTGCTCTCCACTCTCGGTCCTGTGACAGTGGCAACTGGTGCTCTCCACTCTCTGCCTTGTGACAGTTTGAACTGGTGCTCTCCACTTTCTGTCCTGTGACAGTGTGAACTGGTGCCCTCCACTCTCTGTCCTGTGACAGTGGGAACTGGTGCTCTCCACACTCTGTCCTGTGACAGTTTGAACTGGTGCTCTCCACTCTCCCGTCCTGTGACAGTGGGAACTGGTGCTCTCCATTCTCCCTTCCTGTGACAGTTTGAATTGGTGCTCTCCACTCTCCCGTCCTGTGACAGTTTGAACTGGTGCCCTCCACTCTCTGTCCTGTGACAGTGGGAACTGGTGCTCTCCACTCTCCCGTCGTGTGACAGTTTGAATTGGTGCTCTCCACTCTCTGTCCTGTGACAGTTTGAACTGGTGCTCTCCACTCTCTCTCCAGTGACAGTGGGAACTGGTGCTCGCCACTCTCTGTCCTGTGACAGTGGGAACTGGTGCTCTCCACTCTCCCGTCCTGTGACAGTTTGAACTGGTGCTCTCCACTCTCCCGTACTGTGAGAGGGGGAACTGATGCTCTCCACTCTCCCATCCTGTGACAGTGGGAACTGGTGCTCTCCACTCTCCCGTCCTGTGACAGTGGGAACTGGTGCTCTCCACTCTCTGTCCTGTGACAGTGGCAACTGGTGCTCTCCACTCTCTGCCTTGTGACAGTTTGAACTGGTGCTCTCCACTTTCTGTCCTGTGACAGTGTGAACTGGTGCCCTCCACTCTCTGACCTGTGACAGTTTCAACTGGTGCTCTCCACTCTCTGTCCTGTGACAGTGTGAACTGGTGCTCTCCACTCTCTCTCCTGTGACAGTGGGAACTGGTGCTCTCCACTCTCTGTCCAGTGACAGTGGGAACTGGTGCTCTCCACTCCCCTTCCTGTGACAGTGGGAACTGGTGCTCTCCATTCTCTGTCCTGTGACAGTGGGAACTGGTGCTCTCCACTCTCTGTCCTGTGACAGTTTGAACTGGTGATCTCCACGCTTTGTCCTGTGACAGTGGGAACCAGTGCTTGCCACTCTGTCCTCTGACTGTTTGAACTGGTGCTCTCCACTCTCCCGTCCTGTGACAGTGGGAACTGGTGCTCTCCACTCTCCCGTCCTGTGACAGTTTGAATTGGTGCTCTCCACTCTCCCGTCCTGTGACAGTTTGAACTGGTGCTCTCCACTCTCTGTCCTCTGACTGTTTGAACTGCTGCTCTCCACTCTCCCGTCCTGTGACAGTGGGAACTGGTGCTCTCCACTCTCTGTCCTGTGATAGTTTGAACTGGTGCTCTCCACTCTCTCTCCTGTGACAGTGGGAACTGGTGCTCGCCACTCTCTGTCCTGTGACAGTGGGAACTGGTGCTCTCCACTCTCCCGTCCTGTGACAGTTTGAACTGGTGCTCTCCACTCTCCCGTCCTGTGAGAGGGGGAACTGATGCTCTCCACTCTCCCATCCTGTGACAGTTTGAACTGGTGCTCTCCACTCTCCCGTCCTGTGACAGGGGGAACTGGTGCTCTCCACTCTCCCGTCCTGTGACAGTTTGAACTGGTGCTCTCCACTCTCCCGTCCTGTGAGAGGGGGAACTGGTGCTCACCACTCTCCCATCCTGTGACAGTTTGAACTGGTGATCTCCACGCTTTGTCCTGTGACAGTGGGAACTAGTGCTTGCCACTCTGTCCTCTGACTGTTTGAACTGGTGCTCTCCACTCTCTGTCCTGTGACAGTGGGAACTGGTGCTCTCCACTCTCTGTCCTGTGACAGTGGGAACTGGTGCGCTCCACTCTCTGTCCTGTGACAGTGGGAACTGCTGCTCTCCACTCTCTGTCCTGTGACAGTGGGAACTGGTGCTCTCCACTCTCCCGTCCTGTGACAGTTTGAACTGGTGCTCTCCACTCTCCCGTCCTGTGAGAGGGGGAACTGATGCTCTCCACTCTCCCATCGTGTGACAGTTTGAACTGGTGCTCTCCACTCTCCCGTCCTGTGACAGGGGGAACTGGTGCTCTCCACTCTCCCGTCCTGTGACAGTGGGAACTGGTGCTCTCCACTCTCTGTCCTGTGACAGTGGCAACTGGTGCTCTCCACTCTCTGCCTTGTGACAGTTTGAACTGGTGCTCTCCACTTTCTGTCCTGTGACAGTGTGAACTGGTGCCCTCCACTCTCTGTCCTGTGACAGTGGGAACTGGTGCTCTCCACTCTCTGTCCTGTGACAGTTTGAACTGGTGCTCTCCACTTTCTGTCCTGTGACAGTGTGAACTGGTGCCCTCCACTCTCTGTCCTGTGACAGTGGGAACTGGTGCTCTCCACTCTCTGTCCTGTGACAGTTTGAACTGGTGCTCTCCACTCTCCCGTCCTGTGACAGTGGGAACTGGTGCTCTCCACTCTCCCGTCCTGTGACAGTTTGAATTGGTGCTCTCCACTCTCCCGTCCTGTGACAGTTTGAACTGGTGCTCTCCACTCTCCCGTCCTGTGACAGTGGGAACTGGTGATCTTCACTCTCCCGTCCTGTGACAGTGGGAACTGGTGCTCTCCACTCTCGGTCCTGTGACAGTGGCAACTGGTGCTCTCCACTCTCTGCCTTGTGACAGTTTGAACTGGTGCTCTCCACTTTCTGTCCTGTGACAGTGTGAACTGGTGCCCTCCACTCTCTGTCCTGTGATAGTGGGAACTGGTGCTCTCCACTCTCTGTCCTGTGACAGTTTGAACTGGTGATCTCCACGCTTTGTCCTGTGACAGTGGGAACTAGTGCTTGCAATCTGTCCTCTGACTGTTTGAACTGGTGCTCTCCACTCTCTGTCCTGTGACAGTGGGAACTGGTGCTCTCCACTCTCTGTCCTGTGACAGTGGGAACTGGTGCGCTCCACTCTCTGTCCTGTGACAGTGGGAACTGCTGCTCTCCACTCTCTGTCCTGTGACAGTGGGAACTGGTGCTCTCCACTCTCGCGTCCTGTGACAGTGCGAACTGGTGCTCTCCACTCTCTGTCCTGTGACAGTGGGAACTGGTGCCCTCCATTCTCTGTCCTGTGATAGTGGGAACTGGTGCTCTCCACTCTCTGACCTGTGACAGTTTGAACTGGTGCTCTCCACTCTTTGTCCTGTGACAGTGGGAACAGGTGCTCGCCACTCTGTCCTGTGACAGTATGCACTGGTGCTCTGCACTCTCTGTCCTGTGACAGTTTGAACTGGTGCTCTCCACTCTCTGTCCTGTGACAGTGGAAACTGGTGCTCTCCACTCTCTGTCCTGTGACAGTAGGAACTGGTGCTCTCCACTCTCTCTCCTGTGACAGTGGGAACTGGTGCTCTCCACTCTCTGTCCTGTGACAGTGGGAACTGGTGCTCTCCACGCTCTGTACTGTGACAATGGGAACTTGTGCTCTCCACTCTCCCGTCCTGTGACAGTGGGAACTGGTGCTCTCCACCCTCTGTCCTGTGACAGTGGGAACTGGTGCTCTCCACTCTCCCGTCCTGTGACAGTGGGAACTGGTGCTCTCCACTCTCTGTCTTGTGACAGTGGGAACTGGTGCTCTCCACTCTCTCTTCTGCGACAGTTGGAACTGGTGCTCTTCACTCTCTGTCCTGTGACAGTGGGAACTGGTGCGCTTCACTCTCCCGTCCTCTGACAGTGGGAACTGGTGCTCTCCACTCTCTGTCCTGTGACAGTTTGAACTGGTGCTCTCCACTCTCCTGTCCTGTGACAGTTTGAATTGGTGCTCTCCACTCTCCCGTCCTGTGACAGTTTGAACTGGTGCTCTCCACTCTCCCGTCCTGTGACAGTGGGAACTGGTGCTCTCCACTCTCTGTCCTGTGACAGTTTGAACTGGTGCTCTCCACTCTCTCTCCTGTGACAGTGGGAACTGGTGCTCGCCACTCTCTGTCCTGTGACAGTGGGAACTGGTGCTCTCCACTCTCCCGTCCTGTGACAGTTTGAACTGGTGCTCTCCACTCTCCCCTCCTGTGAGAGGGGGAACTGGTGCTCACCACTCTCCCATCCTGTGACAGTTTGAACTGGTGATCTCCACGCTTTGTCCTGTGACAGTGGGAACTAGTGCTTGCCACTCTGTCCTCTGACTGTTTGAACTGGTGCTCTCCACTCTCTGTCCTGTGACAGTGGGAACTGGTGCTCTCCACTCTCTGTCCTGTGACAGTGGGAACTGGTGCGCTCCACTCTCTGTCCTGTGACAGTGGGAACTGCTGCTCTCCACTCTCTGTCCTGTGACAGTGGGAACTGGTGCTCTCCACTCTCCCGTCCTGTGACAGTTTGAACTGGTGCTCTCCACACTCCCGTCCTGTGAGAGGGGGAACTGATGCTCTCCACTCTCCCATCCTGTGACAGTTTGAACTGGTGCTCTCCACTCTCCCGTCCTGTGACAGGGGGAACTGGTGCTCTCCACTCTCTGTCCTGTGACAGTTTGAACTGGTGCTCTCCACTTTCTGTCCTGTGACAGTGTGAACTGGTGCTCTCCACTCTCTGCCCTGTGACAGTTTGAACTGGTGCTCTCCACTTTCTGTCCTGTGACAGTGTGAACTGGTGCCCTCCACTCTCTGTCCTGTGACAGTGGGAACTGGTGCTCTCCACTCTCTGTCCTGTGACAGTTTGAACTGGTGCTCTCCACTTTCTGTCGTGTGACAGTGTGAACTGGTGCCCTCCACTCTCTGTCCTGTGACAGTGGGAACTGGTGCTCTCCACTCTCTGTCCTGTGACAGTTTGAACTGGTGCTCTCCACTCTCCCGTCCTGTGACAGTGGGAACTGGTGCTCTCCACTCTCCCGTCCTGTGACAGTTTGAATTGGTGCTCTCCACTCTCCCGTCCTGTGACAGTTTGAACTGGTGCTCTCCACTCTCCCGTCCTGTGACAGTGGGAACTGGTGCTCTCCACTCTCCCGTCCTGTGACAGTTTGAATTGGTGCTCTCCGCTCTCTGTCCTGTGACAGTTTGAACTGGTGCTCTCCACTCTCTCTCCTGTGACAGTGGGAACTGGTGCTCTCCACTCTCCCGTCCTGTGAGAGGGGGAACTGATGCTCTCCACTCTCCCATCCTGTGACAGTTTGAACTGGTGCTCTCCACTCTCCCATCCTGTGACAGGGGGAACTGGTGCTCTCCACTCTCCCGTCCTGTGACAGTGGGAACTGGTGCTCTCCACTCTCCCGTCCTGTGACAGTGGGAACTGGTGCTCTCCACTCTCGGTCCTGTGACAGTGGCAACTGGTGCTCTCCACTCTCTGCCTTGTGACAGTTTGAACTGGTGCTCTCCACTTTCTGTCCTGTGACAGTGTGAACTGGTGCCCTCCACTCTCTGTCCTGTGACAGTGGGAACTGGTGCTCTCCACTCTCTGTCCTGTGACAGTTTGAACTGGTGCTCTCCACTCTCCCGTCCTGTGACAGTGGGAACTGGTGCTCTCCATTCTCCCGTCCTGTGACAGTTTGAATTGGTGCTCTCCACTCACCCGTCCTGTGACAGTTTGAACTGGTGCCCTCCACTCTCTGTCCTGTGACAGTGGGAACTGGTGCTCTCCACTCTCCCGTCGTGTGACAGTTTGAATTGGTGCTCTCCACTCTCTGTCCTGTGACAGTTTGAACTGGTGCTCTCCACTCTCTCTCCAGTGACAGTGGGAACTGGTGCTCGCCACTCTCTGTCCTGTGACAGTGGGAACTGGTGCTCTCCACTCTCCCGTCCTGTGACAGTTTGAACTGGTGCTCTCCACTCTCCCGTCCTGTGAGAGGGGGAACTGATGCTCTCCACTCTCCCATCCTGTGACAGTTTGAACTGGTGCTCTCCACTCTCCCGTCCTGTGACAGGGGGAACTGGTGCTCTCCACTCTCCCGTCCTGTGACAGTTTGAACTGGTGCTCTCCACTCTCCCTTCCTGTGACAGTGGGAACTGGTGCTCTCCACTCTCCCGTCCTGTGACAGTGGGAACTGGTGCTCTCCACTCTCTGTCCTGTGACAGTGGCAACTGGTGCTCTCCACTCTCTGCCTTGTGACAGTTTGAACTGGTGCTCTCCACTTTCTGTCCTGTGACAGTGTGAACTGGTGCCCTCCACTCTCTGACCTGTGACAGTGGGAACTGGTGCTCTCCACTCTCTGTCCTGTGATAGTTTGAACTGGTGCTCTCCACTCTCTCTCCTGTGACAGTGGGAACTGGTGCTCGCCACTCTCTGTCCTGTGACAGTGGGAACTGGTGCTCTCCACTCTCCCGTCCTGTGACAGTTTGAACTGGTGCTCTCCACTCTCCCGTCCTGTGAGAGGGGGAACTGATGCTCTCCACTCTCCCATCCTGTGACAGTTTGAACTGGTGCTCTCCACTCTCCCGTCCTGTGACAGGGGGAACTGGTGCTCTCCACTCTCCCGTCCTGTGACAGTTTGAACTGGTGCTCTCCACTCTCCCGTCCTGTGAGAGGGGGAACTGGTGCTCTCCACTCTCCCATCCTGTGACAGTTTGAATTGGTGCTCTCCACTCTCCCGTCCTGTGACAGTTTGAACTGGTGCTCTCCACTCTCTGTCCTCTGACTGTTTGAACTGCTGCTCTCCACTCTCCCGTCCTGTGACAGTGGGAACTGGTGCTCTCCACTCTCTGTCCTGTGATAGTTTGAACTGGTGCTCTCCACTCTCTCTCCTGTGACAGTGGGAACTGGTGCTCGCCACTCTCTGTCCTGTGACAGTGGGAACTGGTGCTCTCCACTCTCCCGTCCTGTGACAGTTTGAACTGGTGCTCTCCACTCTCCCGTCCTGTGAGAGGGGGAACTGATGCTCTCCACTCTCCCATCCTGTGACAGTTTGAACTGGTGCTCTCCACTCTCCCGTCCTGTGACAGGGGGAACTGGTGCTCTCCACTCTCCCGTCCTGTGACAGTTTGAACTGGTGCTCTCCACTCTCCCGTCCTGTGAGAGGGGGAACTGGTGCTCACCACTCTCCCATCCTGTGACAGTTTGAACTGGTGATCTCCACGCTTTGTCCTGTGACAGTGGGAACTAGTGCTTGCCACTCTGTCCTCTGACTGTTTGAACTGGTGCTCTCCACTCTCTGTCCTGTGACAGTGGGAACTGGTGCTCTCCACTCTCTGTCCTGTGACAGTGGGAACTGGTGCGCTCCACTCTCTGTCCTGTGACAGTGGGAACTGCTGCTCTCCACTCTCTGTCCTGTGACAGTGGGAACTGGTGCTCTCCACTCTCCCGTCCTGTGACAGTTTGAACTGGTGCTCTCCACTCTCCCGTCCTGTGAGAGGGGGAACTGATGCTCTCCACTCTCCCATCCTGTGACAGTTTGAACTGGTGCTCTCCACTCTCCCGTCCTGTGACAGGGGGAACTGGTGCTCTCCACTCTCCCGTCCTGTGACAGTGGGAACTGGTGCTCTCCACTCTCTGTCCTGTGACAGTGGCAACTGGTGCTCTCCACTCTCTGCCTTGTGACAGTTTGAACTGGTGCTCTCCACTTTCTGTCCTGTGACAGTGTGAACTGGTGCCCTCCACTCTCTGTCCTGTGACAGTGGGAACTGGTGCTCTCCACTCTCTGTCCTGTGACAGTTTGAACTGGTGCTCTCCACTTTCTGTCCTGTGACAGTGTGAACTGGTGCCCTCCACTCTCTGTCCTGTGACAGTGGGAACTGGTGCTCTCCACTCTCTGTCCTGTGACAGTTTGAACTGGTGCTCTCCACTCTCCCGTCCTGTGACAGTGGGAACTGGTGCTCTCCACTCTCCCGTCCTGTGACAGTTTGAATTGGTGCTCTCCACTCTCCCGTCCTGTGACAGTTTGAACTGGTGCTCTCCACTCTCCCGTCCTGTGACAGTGGGAACTGGTGATCTTCACTCTCCCGTCCTGTGACAGTGGGAACTGGTGCTCTCCACTCTCGGTCCTGTGACAGTGGCAACTGGTGCTCTCCACTCTCTGCCTTGTGACAGTTTGAACTGGTGCTCTCCACTTTCTGTCCTGTGACAGTGTGAACTGGTGCCCTCCACTCTCTGTCCTGTGATAGTGGGAACTGGTGCTCTCCACTCTCTGTCCTGTGACAGTTTGAACTGGTGATCTCCACGCTTTGTCCTGTGACAGTGGGAACTAGTGCTTGCAATCTGTCCTCTGACTGTTTGAACTGGTGCTCTCCACTCTCTGTCCTGTGACAGTGGGAACTGGTGCTCTCCACTCTCTGTCCTGTGACAGTGGGAACTGGTGCGCTCCACTCTCTGTCCTGTGACAGTGGGAACTGCTGCTCTCCACTCTCTGTCCTGTGACAGTGGGAACTGGTGCTCTCCACTCTCGCGTCCTGTGACAGTGCGAACTGGTGCTCTCCACTCTCTGTCCTGTGACAGTGGGAACTGGTGCACTCCATTCTCTGTCCTGTGATAGTGGGAACTGGTGCTCTCCACTCTCTGACCTGTGACAGTTTGAACTGGTGCTCTCCACTCTTTGTCCTGTGACAGTGGGAACAGGTGCTCGCCACTCTGTCCTGTGACAGTATGCACTGGTGCTCTGCACTCTCTGTCCTGTGACAGTTTGAACTGGTGCTCTCCACTCTCTGTCCTGTGACAGTGGAAACTGGTGCTCTCCACTCTCTGTCCTGTGACAGTAGGAACTGGTGCTCTCCACTCTCTCTCCTGTGACAGTGGGAACTGGTGCTCTCCACTCTCTGTCCTGTGACAGTGGGAACTGGTGCTCTCCACGCTCTGTACTGTGACAATGGGAACTTGTGCTCTCCACTCTCCCGTCCTGTGACAGTGGGAACTGGTGCTCTCCACCCTCTGTCCTGTGACAGTGGGAACTGGTGCTCTCCACTCTCCCGTCCTGTGACAGTGGGAACTGGTGCTCTCCACTCTCTGTCTTGTGACAGTGGGAACTGGTGCTCTCCACTCTCTCTTCTGCGACAGTTGGAACTGGTGCTCTTCACTCTCTGTCCTGTGACAGTGGGAACTGGTGCGCTTCACTCTCCCGTCCTCTGACAGTGGGAACTGGTGCTCTCCACTCTCTGTCCTGTGACAGTTTGAACTGGTGCTCTCCACTCTCCCGTCCTGTGACAGTTTGAATTGGTGCTCTCCACTCTCCCGTCCTGTGACAGTTTGAACTGGTGCTCTCCACTCTCCCGTCCTGTGACAGTGGGAACTGGTGCTCTCCACTCTCTGTCCTGTGACAGTATGAACTGGTGCTCTCCACTCTCTCTCCTGTGACAGTGGGAACTGGTGCTCGCCACTCTCTGTCCTGTGACAGTGGGAACTGGTGCTCTCCACTCTCCCGTCCTGTGACAGTTTGAACTGGTGCTCTCCACTCTCCCGTCCTGTGAGAGGGGGAACTGGTGCTCACCACTCTCCCATCCTGTGACAGTTTGAACTGGTGATCTCCACGCTTTGTCCTGTGACAGTGGGAACTAGTGCTTGCCACTCTGTCCTCTGACTGTTTGAACTGGTGCTCTCCACTCTCTGTCCTGTGACAGTGGGAACTGGTGCTCTCCACTCTCTGTCCTGTGACAGTGGGAACTGGTGCGCTCCACTCTCTGTCCTGTGACAGTGGGAACTGCTGCTCTCCACTCTCTGTCCTGTGACAGTGGGAACTGGTGCTCTCCACTCTCCCGTCCTGTGACAGTTTGAACTGGTGCTCTCCACACTCCCGTCCTGTGAGAGGGGGAACTGATGCTCTCCACTCTCCCATCCTGTGACAGTTTGAACTGGTGCTCTCCACTCTCCCGTCCTGTGACAGGGGGAACTGGTGCTCTCCACTCTCTGTCCTGTGACAGTTTGAACTGGTGCTCTCCACTTTCTGTCCTGTGACAGTGTGAACTGGTGCTCTCCACTCTCTGCCCTGTGACAGTTTGAACTGGTGCTCTCCACTTTCTGTCCTGTGACAGTGTGAACTGGTGCCCTCCACTCTCTGTCCTGTGACAGTGGGAACTGGTGCTCTCCACTCTCTGTCCTGTGACAGTTTGAACTGGTGCTCTCCACTTTCTGTCGTGTGACAGTGTGAACTGGTGCCCTCCACTCTCTGTCCTGTGACAGTGGGAACTGGTGCTCTCCACTCTCTGTCCTGTGACAGTTTGAACTGGTGCTCTCCACTCTCCCGTCCTGTGACAGTGGGAACTGGTGCTCTCCACTCTCCCGTCCTGTGACAGTTTGAATTGGTGCTCTCCACTCTCCCGTCCTGTGACAGTTTGAACTGGTGCTCTCCACTCTCCCGTCCTGTGACAGTGGGAACTGGTGCTCTCCACTCTCCCGTCCTGTGACAGTTTGAATTGGTGCTCTCCGCTCTCTGTCCTGTGACAGTTTGAACTGGTGCTCTCCACTCTCTCTCCTGTGACAGTGGGAACTGGTGCTCTCCACTCTCCCGTCCTGTGAGAGGGGGAACTGATGCTCTCCACTCTCCCATCCTGTGACAGTTTGAACTGGTGCTCTCCACTCTCCCATCCTGTGACAGGGGGAACTGGTGCTCTCCACTCTCCCGTCCTGTGACAGTGGGAACTGGTGCTCTCCACTCTCCCGTCCTGTGACAGTGGGAACTGGTGCTCTCCACTCTCGGTCCTGTGACAGTGGCAACTGGTGCTCTCCACTCTCTGCCTTGTGACAGTTTGAACTGGTGCTCTCCACTTTCTGTCCTGTGACAGTGTGAACTGGTGCCCTCCACTCTCTGTCCTGTGACAGTGGGAACTGGTGCTCTCCACTCTCTGTCCTGTGACAGTTTGAACTGGTGCTCTCCACTCTCCCGTCCTGTGACAGTGGGAACTGGTGCTCTCCATTCTCCCGTCCTGTGACAGTTTGAATTGGTGCTCTCCACTCACCCGTCCTGTGACAGTTTGAACTGGTGCCCTCCACTCTCTGTCCTGTGACAGTGGGAACTGGTGCTCTCCACTCTCCCGTCGTGTGACAGTTTGAATTGGTGCTCTCCACTCTCTGTCCTGTGACAGTTTGAACTGGTGCTCTCCACTCTCTCTCCAGTGACAGTGGGAACTGGTGCTCGCCACTCTCTGTCCTGTGACAGTGGGAACTGGTGCTCTCCACTCTCCCGTCCTGTGACAGTTTGAACTGGTGCTCTCCACTCTCCCGTCCTGTGAGAGGGGGAACTGATGCTCTCCACTCTCCCATCCTGTGACAGTTTGAACTGGTGCTCTCCACTCTCCCGTCCTGTGACAGGGGGAACTGGTGCTCTCCACTCTCCCGTCCTGTGACAGTTTGAACTGGTGCTCTCCACTCTCCCTTCCTGTGACAGTGGGAACTGGTGCTCTCCACTCTCCCGTCCTGTGACAGTGGGAACTGGTGCTCTCCACTCTCTGTCCTGTGACAGTGGCAACTGGTGCTCTCCACTCTCTGCCTTGTGACAGTTTGAACTGGTGCTCTCCACTTTCTGTCCTGTGACAGTGTGAACTGGTGCCCTCCACTCTCTGACCTGTGACAGTTTGAACTGGTGCTCTCCACTCTCTGTCCTGTGACAGTGTGAACTGGTGCTCTCCACTCTCTCTCCTGTGACAGTGGGAACTGGTGCTCTCCACTCTCTGTCCAGTGACAGTGGGAACTGGTGCTCTCCACTCCCCTTCCTGTGACAGTGGGAACTGGTGCTCTCCATTCTCTGTCCTGTGACAGTGGGAACTGGTGCTCTCCACTCTCTGTCCTGTGACAGTTTGAACTGGTGATCTCCACGCTTTGTCCTGTGACAGTGGGAACCAGTGCTTGCCACTCTGTCCTCTGACTGTTTGAACTGGTGCTCTCCACTCTCCCGTCCTGTGACAGTGGGAACTGGTGCTCTCCACTCTCCCGTCCTGTGACAGTTTGAATTGGTGCTCTCCACTCTCCCGTCCTGTGACAGTTTGAACTGGTGCTCTCCACTCTCTGTCCTCTGACTGTTTGAACTGGTGCTCTCCACTCTCCCGTCCTGTGACAGTGGGAACTGGTGCTCTCCACTCTCTGTCCTGTGATAGTTTGAACTGGTGCTCTCCACTCTCTCTCCTGTGACAGTGGGAACTGGTGCTCGCCACTCTCTGTCCTGTGACAGTGGGAACTGGTGCTCTCCACTCTCCCGTCCTGTGACAGTTTGAACTGGTGCTCTCCACTCTCCCGTCCTGTGAGAGGGGGAACTGATGCTCTCCACTCTCCCATCCTGTGACAGTTTGAACTGGTGCTCTCCACTCTCCCGTCCTGTGACAGGGGGAACTGGTGCTCTCCACTCTCCCGTCCTGTGACAGTTTGAACTGGTGCTCTCCACTCTCCCGTCCTGTGAGAGGGGGAACTGGTGCTCACCACTCTCCCATCCTGTGACAGTTTGAACTGGTGATCTCCACGCTTTGTCCTGTGACAGTGGGAACTAGTGCTTGCCACTCTGTCCTCTGACTGTTTGAACTGGTGCTCTCCACTCTCTGTCCTGTGACAGTGGGAACTGGTGCTCTCCACTCTCTGTCCTGTGACAGTGGGAACTGGTGCGCTCCACTCTCTGTCCTGTGACAGTGGGAACTGCTGCTCTCCACTCTCTGTCCTGTGACAGTGGGAACTGGTGCTCTCCACTCTCCCGTCCTGTGACAGTTTGAACTGGTGCTCTCCACTCTCCCGTCCTGTGAGAGGGGGAACTGATGCTCTCCACTCTCCCATCCTGTGACAGTTTGAACTGGTGCTCTCCACTCTCCCGTCCTGTGACAGGGGGAACTGGTGCTCTCCACTCTCCCGTCCTGTGACAGTGGGAACTGGTGCTCTCCACTCTCTGTCCTGTGACAGTGGCAACTGGTGCTCTCCACTCTCTGCCTTGTGACAGTGTGAACTGGTGCCCTCCACTCTCTGTCCTGTGACAGTGTGAACTGGTGCCCTCCACTCTCTGTCCTGTGACAGTGGGAACTGGTGCTCTCCACTCTCTGTCCTGTGACAGTTTGAACTGGTGCTCTCCACTCTCTGTCCTGTGACAGTGTGAACTGGTGCCCTCCACTCTCTGTCCTGTGACAGTGGGAACTGGTGCTCTCCACTCTCTGTCCTGTGACAGTTTGAACTGGTGCTCTCCACTTTCTGTCCTGTGACAGTGTGAACTGGTGCCCTCCACTCTCTGTCCTGTGACAGTGGGAACTGGTGCTCTCCACTCTCTGTCCTGTGACAGTTTGAACTGGTGCTCTCCACTTTCTGTCGTGTGACAGTGTGAACTGGTGCCCTCCACTCTCTGTCCTGTGACAGTGGGAACTGATGCTCTCCACTTTCTGTCCTGTGACAGTTTGAACTGGTGCTCTCCACTCTCCCGTCCTGTGACAGTGGGAACTGGTGCTCTCCACTCTCCCGTCCTGTGACAGTTTGAATTGGTGCTCTCCACTCTCCCGTCCTGTGACAGTTTGAACTGGTGCTCTCCACTCTCCCGTCCTGTGACAGTGGGAACTGGTGATCTCCACTCTCCCGTCCTGTGACAGTTTGAATTGGTGCTCTCCACTCTCTGTCCTGTGACAGTTTGAACTGGTGCTCTCCACTCTCTCTCCTGTGACAGTGGGAACTGGTGCTCTCCACTCTCCCGTCCTGTGAGAGGGGGAACTGATGCTCTCCACTCTCCCATCCTGTGACAGTTTGAACTGGTGCTCTCCACTCTCCCGTCCTGTGACAGGGGGAACTGGTGCTCTCCACTCTCCCGTCCTGTGACAGTGGGAACTGGTGCTCTCCACTCTCCCGTCCTGTGACAGTGGGAACTGGTGCTCTCCACTCTCGGTCCTGTGACAGTGGCAACTGGTGCTCTCCACTCTCTGCCTTGTGACAGTTTGAACTGGTGCTCTCCACTTTCTGTCCTGTGACAGTGTGAACTGGTGCCCTCCACTCTCTGTCCTGTGACAGTGGGAACTGGTGCTCTCCACTCTCTGTCCTGTGACAGTTTGAACTGGTGATCTCCACGCTTTGTCCTGTGACAGTGGGAACTAGTGCTTGCCACTCTGTCCTCTGACTGTTTGAACTGGTGCTCTCCACTCTCTGTCCTGTGACAGTGGGAACTGGTGCTCTCCACTCTCTGTCCTGTGACAGTGGGAACTGGTGCGCTCCACTCTCTGTCCTGTGACAGTGGGAACTGCTGCTCTCCACTCTCTGTCCTGTGACAGTGGGAACTGGTGCTCGCCACTCTGTCCTGTGACAGTATGCACTGGTGCTCTGCACTCTCTGTCCTGTGACAGTTTGAACTGGTGCTCTCCACTCTCTGTCCTGTGACAGTGGAAACTGGTGCTCTCCACTCTCTGTCCTGTGACAGTAGGAACTGGTGCTCTCCACTCTCTCTCCTGTGACAGTGGGAACTGGTGCTCTCCACTCTCTGTCCTGTGACAGTGGGAACTGGTGCTCTCCACGCTCTGTACTGTGACAGTGGGAACTTGTGCTCTCCACTCTCCCGTCCTGTGACAGTGGGAACTGGTGCTCTCCACCCTCTGTCCTGTGACAGTGGGAACTGGTGCTCTCCACTCTCCCGTCCTGTGACAGTGGGAACTGGTGCTCTCCACTCTCTGTCTTGTGACAGTGGGAACTGGTGCTCTCCACTCTCTCTTCTGCGACAGTTGGAACTGGTGCTCTTCACTCTCTGTCCTGTGACAGTGGGAACTGGTGCGCTTCACTCTCCCGTCCTCTGACAGTGGGAACCAGTGCTCTCCACTCTCTGTCCTGTGACAGTTTGAACTGGTGCTCTCCACTCTCCCGTCCTGTGACAGTTTGAATTGGTGCTCTCCACTCTCCCGTCCTGTGACAGTTTGAACTGGTGCTCTCCACTCTCCCGTCCTGTGACAGTGGGAACTGGTGCTCTCCACTCTCTGTCCTGTGACAGTTTGAACTGGTGCTCTCCACTCTCTCTCCTGTGACAGTGGGAACTGGTGCTCGCCACTCTCTGTCCTGTGACAGTGGGAACTGGTGCTCTCCACTCTCCCGTCCTGTGACAGTTTGAACTGGTGCTCTCCACTCTCCCGTCCTGTGAGAGGGGGAACTGGTGCTCACCACTCTCCCATCCTGTGACAGTTTGAACTGGTGATCTCCACGCTTTGTCCTGTGACAGTGGGAACTAGTGCTTGCCACTCTGTCCTCTGACTGTTTGAACTGGTGCTCTCCACACTCTGTCCTGTGACAGTGGGAACTGGTGCTCTCCACTCTCTGTCCTGTGACAGTGGGAACTGGTGCGCTCCACTCTCTGTCCTGTGACAGTGGGAACTGCTGCTCTCCACTCTCTGTCCTGTGACAGTGGGAACTGGTGCTCTCCACTCTCCCGTCCTGTGACAGTTTGAACTGGTGCTCTCCACTCTCCCGTCCTGTGAGAGGGGGAACTGATGCTCTCCACTCTCCCATCCTGTGACAGTTTGAACTGGTGCTCTCCACTCTCCCGTCCTGTGACAGGGGGAACTGGTGCTCTCCACTCTCCCGTCCTGTGACAGTGGGAACTGGTGCTCTCCACTCTCTGTCCTGTGACAGTGGCAACTGGTGCTCTCCACTCTCTGCCTTGTGACAGTTTGAACTGGTGCTCTCCACTTTCTGTCCTGTGACAGTGTGAACTGGTGCCCTCCACTCTCTGTCCTGTGACAGTGGGAACTGGTGCTCTCCACTCTCTGTCCTGTGACAGTTTGAACTGGTGCTCTCCACTTTCTGTCGTGTGACAGTGTGAACTGGTGCCCTCCACTCTCTGTCCTGTGACAGTGGGAACTGGTGCTCTCCACTCTCTGTCCTGTGACAGTTTGAACTGGTGCTCTCCACTCTCCCGTCCTGTGACAGTGGGAACTGGTGCTCTCCACTCTCCCGTCCTGTGACAGTTTGAATTGGTGCTCTCCACTCTCCCGTCCTGTGACAGTTTGAACTGGTGCTCTCCACTCTCCCGTCCTGTGACAGTGGGAACTGGTGCTCTCCACTCTCCCGTCCTGTGACAGTTTGAATTGGTGCTCTCCGCTCTCTGTCCTGTGACAGTTTGAACTGGTGCTCTCCACTCTCTCTCCTGTGACAGTGGGAACTGGTGCTCTCCACTCTCCCGTCCTGTGAGAGGGGGAACTGATGCTCTCCACTCTCCCATCCTGTGACAGTTTGAACTGGTGCTCTCCACTCTCCCGTCCTGTGACAGGGGGAACTGGTGCTCTCCACTCTCCCGTCCTGTGACAGTGGGAACTGGTGCTCTCCACTCTCCCGTCCTGTGACAGTGGGAACTGGTGCTCTCCACTCTCGGTCCTGTGACAGTGGCAACTGGTGCTCTCCACTCTCTGCCTTGTGACAGTTTGTACTGGTGATCTCCACGCTTTGTCCTGTGACAGTGGGAACTAGTGCTTGCCACTCTGTC
This sequence comes from Pristiophorus japonicus, assembly GCF_044704955.1. Taxonomy (NCBI): domain Eukaryota; kingdom Metazoa; phylum Chordata; class Chondrichthyes; family Pristiophoridae; genus Pristiophorus; species Pristiophorus japonicus. Next base: position 96,278 of record NW_027254442.1, on the reverse strand, counting down.
CTCTGACTGTTTGAACTGGTGCTCTCCACTCTCTGTCCTGTGACAGTGGGAACTGGTGCTCTCCACTCTCTGTCCTGTGACAGTGGGAACTGGTGCGCTCCACTCTCTGTCCTGTGACAGTGGGAACTGCTGCTCTCCACTCTCTGTCCTGTGACAGTGGGAACTGGTGCTCGCCACTCTGTCCTGTGACAGTATGCACTGGTGCTCTGCACTCTCTGTCCTGTGACAGTTTGAACTGGTGCTCTCCACTCTCTGTCCTGTGACAGTGGAAACTGGTGCTCTCCACTCTCTGTCCTGTGACAGTAGGAACTGGTGCTCTCCACTCTCTCTCCTGTGACAGTGGGAACTGGTGCTCTCCACTCTCTGTCCTGTGACAGTGGGAACTGGTGCTCTCCACGCTCTGTACTGTGACAGTGGGAACTTGTGCTCTCCACTCTCCCGTCCTGTGACAGTGGGAACTGGTGCTCTCCACCCTCTGTCCTGTGACAGTGGGAACTGGTGCTCTCCACTCTCCCGTCCTGTGACAGTGGGAACTGGTGCTCTCCACTCTCTGTCTTGTGACAGTGGGAACTGGTGCTCTCCACTCTCTCTTCTGCGACAGTTGGAACTGGTGCTCTTCACTCTCTGTCCTGTGACAGTGGGAACTGGTGCGCTTCACTCTCCCGTCCTCTGACAGTGGGAACTGGTGCTCTCCACTCTCTGTCCTGTGACAGTTTGAACTGGTGCTCTCCACTCTCCCGTCCTGTGACAGTTTGAATTGGTGCTCTCCACTCTCCCGTCCTGTGACAGTTTGAACTGGTGCTCTCCACTCTCCCGTCCTGTGACAGTGGGAACTGGTGCTCTCCACTCTCTGTCCTGTGACAGTTTGAACTGGTGCTCTCCACTCTCTCTCCTGTGACAGTGGGAACTGGTGCTCGCCACTCTCTGTCCTGTGACAGTGGGAACTGGTGCTCTCCACTCTCCCGTCCTGTGACAGTTTGAACTGGTGCTCTCCACTCTCCCGTCCTGTGAGAGGGGGAACTGGTGCTCACCACTCTCCCATCCTGTGACAGTTTGAACTGGTGATCTCCACGCTTTGTCCTGTGACAGTGGGAACTAGTGCTTGCCACTCTGTCCTCTGACTGTTTGAACTGGTGCTCTCCACTCTCTGTCCTGTGACAGTGGGAACTGGTGCTCTCCACTTTCTGTCCTGTGACAGTGGGAACTGGTGCGCTCCACTCTCTGTCCTGTGACAGTGGGAACTGCTGCTCTCCACTCTCTGTCCTGTGACAGTGGGAACTGGTGCTCTCCACTCTCCCGTCCTGTGACAGTTTGAACTGGTGCTCTCCACTCTCCCGTCCTGTGAGAGGGGGAACTGATGCTCTCCACTCTCCCATCCTGTGACAGTTTGAACTGGTGCTCTCCACTCTCCCGTCCTGTGACAGGGGGAACTGGTGCTCTCCACTCTCCCGTCCTGTGACAGTGGGAACTGGTGCTCTCCACTCTCTGTCCTGTGACAGTGGCAACTGGTGCTCTCCACTCTCTGCCTTGTGACAGTTTGAACTGGTGCTCTCCACTTTCTGTCCTGTGACAGTGTGAACTGGTGCCCTCCACTCTCTGTCCTGTGACAGTGGGAACTGGTGCTCTCCACTCTCTGTCCTGTGACAGTTTGAACTGGTGCTCTCCACTTTCTGTCGTGTGACAGTGTGAACTGGTGCCCTCCACTCTCTGTCCTGTGACAGTGGGAACTGGTGCTCTCCACTCTCTGTCCTGTGACAGTTTGAACTGGTGCTCTCCACTCTCCCGTCCTGTGACAGTGGGAACTGGTGCTCTCCACTCTCCCGTCCTGTGACAGTTTGAATTGGTGCTCTCCACTCTCCCGTCCTGTGACAGTTTGAACTGGTGCTCTCCACTCTCCCGTCCTGTGACAGTGGGAACTGGTGCTCTCCACTCTCCCGTCCTGTGACAGTTTGAATTGGTGCTCTCCGCTCTCTGTCCTGTGACAGTTTGAACTGGTGCTCTCCACTCTCTCTCCTGTGACAGTGGGAACTGGTGCTCTCCACTCTCCCGTCCTGTGAGAGGGGGAACTGATGCTCTCCACTCTCCCATCCTGTGACAGTTTGAACTGGTGCTCTCCACTCTCCCGTCCTGTGACAGGGGGAACTGGTGCTCTCCACTCTCCCGTCCTGTGACAGTGGGAACTGGTGCTCTCCACTCTCCCGTCCTGTGACAGTGGGAACTGGTGCTCTCCACTCTCGGTCCTGTGACAGTGGCAACTGGTGCTCTCCACTCTCTGCCTTGTGACAGTTTGTACTGGTGCTCTCCACTTTCTGTCCTGTGACAGTGTGAACTGGTGCCCTCCACTCTCTGTCCTGTGACAGTGGGAACTGGTGCTCTCCACTCTCTGTCCTGTGACAGTTTGAACTGGTGCTCTCCACTCTCCCGTCCTTTGACAGTGGGAACTGGTGCTCTCCATTCTCCCGTCCTGTGACAGTTTGAATTGGTGCTCTCCACTCTCCCGTCCTGTGACATTTGAACTGGTGCCCTCCACTCTCTGTCCTGTGACAGTGGGAACTGGTGCTCTCCAGTCTCCCGTCGTGTGACAGTTTGAATTGGTGCTCTCCACTCTCTGTCCTGTGACAGTTTGAACTGGTGCTCTCCACTCTCTCTCCAGTGACAGTGGGAACTGGTGCTCGCCACTCTCTGTCCTGTGACAGTGGGAACTGGTGCTCTCCACTCTCCCGTCCTGTGACAGTTTGAACTGGTGCTCTCCACTCTCCCGTCCTGTGAGAGGGGGAACTGATGCTCTCCACTCTCCCATCCTGTGACAGTTTGAACTGGTGCTCTCCACTCTCCCGTCCTGTGACAGGGGGAACTGGTGCTCTCCACTCTCCCGTCCTGTGACAGTTTGAACTGGTGCTCTCCACTCTCCCTTCCCGTGACAGTGGGAACTGGTGCTCTCCACTCTCCCGTCCTGTGACAGTGGGAACTGGTGCTCTCCACTCTCTGTCCTGTGACAGTGGCAACTGGTGCTCTCCACTCTCTGCCTTGTGACAGTTTGAACTGGTGCTCTCCACTTTCTGTCCTGTGACAGTGTGAACTGGTGCCCTCCACTCTCTGACCTGTGACAGTTTGAACTGGTGCTCTCCACTCTCTGTCCTGTGACAGTGTGAACTGGTGCTCTCCACTCTCTCTCCTGTGACAGTGGGAACTGGTGCTCTCCACTCTCTGTCCAGTGACAGTGGGAACTGGTGCTCTCCACTCCCCTTCCTGTGACAGTGGGAACTGGTGCTCTCCATTCTCTGTCCTGTGACAGTGGGAACTGGTGCTCTCCACTCTCTGTCCTGTGACAGTTTGAACTGGTGATCTCCACGCTTTGTCCTGTGACAGTGGGAACCAGTGCTTGCCACTCTGTCCTCTGACTGTTTGAACTGGTGCTCTCCACTCTCCCGTCCTGTGACAGTGGGAACTGGTGCTCTCCACTCTCCCGTCCTGTGACAGTTTGAATTGGTGCTCTCCACTCTCCCGTCCTGTGACAGTTTGAACTGGTGCTCTCCACTCTCTGTCCTCTGACTGTTTGAACTGGTGCTCTCCACTCTCCCGTCCTGTGACAGTGGGAACTGGTGCTCTCCACTCTCTGTCCTGTGACAGTTTGAACTGGTGCTCTCCACTCTCTCTCCTGTGACAGTGGGAACTGGTGCTCGCCACTCTCTGTCCTGTGACAGTGGGAACTGGTGCTCTCCACTCTCCCGTCCTGTGACAGTTTGAACTGGTGCTCTCCACTCTCCCGTCCTGTGAGAGGGGGAACTGATGCTCTCCACTCTCCCATCCTGTGACAGTTTGAACTGGTGCTCTCCACTCTCCCGTCCTGTGACAGGGGGAACTGGTGCTCTCCACTCTCCCGTCCTGTGACAGTTTGAACTGGTGCTCTCCACTCTCCCTTCCTGTGACAGTGGGAACTGGTGCTCTCCACTCTCCCATCCTGTGACAGTGGGAACTGGTGCTCTCCACTCTCTGTCCTGTGACAGTGGCAACTGGTGCTCTCCACTCTCTGCCTTGTGACAGTTTGAACTGGTGCTCTCCACTTTCTGTCCTGTGACAGTGTGAACTGGTGCCCTCCACTCTCTGTCCTGTGACAGTGGGAACTGGTGCTCTCCACTCGCTGCCCTGTGACAGTTTGAACTGGTGCTCTCCACTCTCTGTCCTGTGACAGTGGGAACTGGTGCTCTCCACTCTCTGTCCTGTGACAGTGGGAACTGGTGCTCTCCACTCTCTGTCCTGTGACAGATTGAACTGGTGCTCTCCACTCACTGTCCTGTGACAGTGGGAACTGGTGCTCTCCACTCCCCTTCCTGTGACAGTGGGAACTGGTGCTCTCAATTCTCTGTCCTGTGACAGTGGGAACTGGTGCTCTCCACTCTCTGTCCTGTGACAGTTTGAACTGGTGATCTCCACGCTTTGTCCTGTGACAGTGGGAACTAGTGCTTGCCACTCTGTCCTCTGACTGTTTGAACTGGTGCTCTCCACTCTCTGTCCTGTGACAGTGGGAACTGGTGCCCTCCATTCTCTGTCCTGTGACAGTGGGAACTGGTGCTCTCCACTCTCTGTCCTGTGATAGTGGTAACTGGTGCTCTCCACTCTCTGTCCTGTGATAGTGGGAACTGGTGCTCTCCACTCTCTGACCTGTGACAGTTTGAACTGGTGCTCTCCACTCTCCCGTCCTGTGACAGTTTGAACTGGTGCTCTCCACTCTCCCGTCCTGTGACAGTTTGAATTGGGGCTCTCCACTCTCCCGTCCTGTGACAGTTTGAACTGGTGCTCTCCACTCTCCCGTCCTGTGACAGTGGGAACTGGTGCTCTCCACTCTCTGTCCTGTGACAGTTTGAACTGGTGCTCTCCACTCTCTCTCCTGTGACAGTGGGAACTGGTGCTCGCCACTCTCTGTCCTGTGACAGTGGGAACTGGTGCTCTCCACTCTCCCGTCCTGTGACAGTTTGAACTGGTGCTCTCCACTCTCCCGTCCTGTGAGAGGGGGAACTGGTGCTCACCACTCTCCCATCCTGTGACAGTTTGAACTGGTGATCTCCACGCTTTGTCCTGTGACAGTGGGAACTAGTGCTTGCCACTCTGTCCTCTGACTGTTTGAACTGGTGCTCTCCACTCTCTGTCCTGTGACAGTGGGAACTGGTGCTCTCAACTCTCTGTCCTGTGACAGTGGGAACTGGTGCGCTCCACTCTCTGTCCTGTGACAGTGGGAACTGCTGCTCTCCACTCTCTGTCCTGTGACAGTGGGAACTGGTGCTCTCCACTCTCCCGTCCTGTGAGAGGGGGAACTGATGCTCTCCACTCTCCCATCCTGTGACAGTTTGAACTGGTGCTCTCCACTCTCCCGTCCTGTGACAGGGGGAACTGGTGCTCTCCACTCTCCCGTCCTGTGACAGTGGGAACTGGTGCTCTCCACTCTCTGTCCTGTGACAGTGGCAACTGGTGCTCTCCACTCTCTGCCTTGTGACAGTTTGAACTGGTGCTCTCCACTTTCTGTCCTGTGACAGTGTGAACTGGTGCCCTCCAATCTCTGTCCTGTGACAGTGGGAACTGGTGCTCTCCACTCTCTGTCCTGTGACAGTTTGAACTGGTGCTCTCCACTTTCTGTCGTGTGACAGTGTGAACTGGTGCCCTCCACTCTCTGTCCTGTGACAGTGGGAACTGGTGCTCTCCACTCTCTGTCCTGTGACAGTTTGAACTGGTGCTCTCCATTCTCCCGTCCTGTGACAGTGGGAACTGGTGCTCTCCACTCTCCCGTCCTGTGACAGTTTGAATTGGTGCTCTCCACTCTCCCGTCCTGTGACAGTTTGAACTGGTGCTCTCCACTCTCCCGTCCTGTGACAGTGGGAACTGGTGCTCTCCACTCTCCCGTCCTGTGACAGTTTGAATTGGTGCTCTCCACTCTCTGTCCTGTGACAGTTTGAACTGGTGCTCTCCACTCTCTCTCCTGTGACAGTGGGAACTGGTGCTCGCCACTCTCCCGTCCTGTGAGAGGGGGAACTGATGCTCTCCACTCTCCCATCCTGTGACAGTTTGAACTGGTGCTCTCCACTCTCTCTCCTGTGACAGTGGGAACTGGTGCTCGCCACTCTCCCGTCCTGTGAGAGGGGGAACTGATGCTCTCCACTCTCCCGTCCTGTGACAGTGGGAACTGGTGCTCTCCATTCTCCCGTCCTGTGACAGTTTGAATTGGTGCTCTCCACTCTCCCGTCCTGTGACAGTTTGAACTGGTGCCCTCCACTCTCTGTCCTGTGACAGAGGGAACTGGTGCTCTCCACTCTCCCGTCGTGTGACAGTTTGAATTGGTGCTCTCCACTCTCTGTCCTGTGACAGTTTGAACTGGTGCTCTCCACTCTCTCTCCAGTGACAGTGGGAACTGGTGCTCGCCACTCTCTGTCCTGTGACAGTGGGAACTGGTGCTCTCCACTCTCCCGTCCTGTGACAGTTTGAACTGGTGCTCTCCACTCTCCCGTCCTGTGAGAGGGGGAACTGATGCTCTCCACTCTCCCATCCTGTGACAGTTTGAACTGGTGCTCTCCACTCTCCCGTCCTGTGACAGGGGGAACTGGTGCTCTCCACTCTCCCGTCCTGTGACAGTTTGAACTGGTGCTCTCCACTCTCCCATCCTGTGACAGTTTGAACTGGTGCTCTCCACTCTCCCGTCCTGTGACAGGGGGAACTGGTGCTCTCCACTCTCCCGTCCTGTGACAGTGGGAACTGGTGCTCTCCACTCTCTGTCCTGTGACAGTCGCAACTGGTGCTCTCCACTCTCTGCCTTGTGACAGTTTGAACTGGTGCTCTCCACTTTCTGTCCTGTGACAGTGTGAACTGGTGCCCTCCAATCTCTGTCCTGTGACAGTGGGAACTGGTGCTCTCCACTCTCTGTCCTGTGGCAGTTTGAACTGGTGCTCTCCATTCTCCCGTCCTGTGACAGTGGGAACTGGTGCTCTCCACTCTCCCGTCCTGTGACAGTTTGAATTGGTGCTCTCCACTCTCCCGTCCTGTGACAGTTTGAACTGGTGCTCTCCACTCTCCCGTCCTGTGACAGTGGGAACTAGTGCTCTCCACTCTCTGTCCTGTGACAGTGGGAACTGGTGCTCTCCAATCTCCCGTCCTGTGACAGTTTGAATTGGTGCTCTCCACTCTCTGTCCTGTGACAGTTTGAACTGGTGCTCTCCACTCTCTCTCCTGTGACAGTGGGAACTGGTGCTCGCCACTCTCCCGTCCTGTGAGAGGGGGAACTGATGCTCTCCACTCTCCCATCCTGTGACAGTTTGAACTGGTGCTCTCCACTCTCTCTCCTGTAACAGTAGGAACTGGTGCTCGCCACTCTCCCGTCCTGTGAGAGGGGGAACTGATGCTCTCCACTCTCCCATCCTGTGACAGTTTGAACTGGTGCTCTCCACTCTCCCGTCCTGTGACAGTGGGAACTGGTGCTCTCCATTCTCCCGTCCTGTGACAGTTTGAATTGGTGCTCTCCACTCTCCCGTCCTGTGACAGTTTGAACTGGTGCCCTCCACTCTCTGTCCTGTGACAGTGGGAACTAGTGCTCTCCACTCTCCCGTCGTGTGACAGTTTGAATTGGTGCTCTCCACTCTCTGTCCTGTGACAGTTTGAACTGGTGCTCTCCACTCTCTCTCCAGTGACAGTGGGAACTGGTGCTCGCCACTCTCTGTCCTGTGACAGTGGGAACTGGTGCTCTCCACTCTCCCGTCCTGTGACAGTTTGAACTGGTGCTCTCCACTCTCCCGTCCTGTGAGAGGGGGAACTGATGCTCTCCACTCTCCCATCCTGTGACAGTTTGAACTGGTGCTCTCCACTCTCCCGTCCTGTGACAGGGGGAACTGGTGCTCTCCACTCTCCCGTCCTGTGACAGTTTGAACTGGTGCTCTCCACTCTCCCTTCCTGTGACAGTGGGAACTGGTGCTCTCCACTCTCCCGTCCTGTGACAGTGGGAACTAGTGCTCTCCACTCTCTGTCCTGTGACAGTGGCAACTGGTGCTCTCCACTCTCTGCCTTGTGACAGTTTGAACTGGTGCTCTCCACTTTCTGTCCTGTGACAGTGTGAACTGGTGCCCTCCACTCTCTGACCTGTGACAGTTTGAACTGGTGCTCTCCACTCTCTGTCCTGTGACAGTGTGAACTGGTGCTCTCCACTCTCTCTCCTGTGACAGTGGGAACTGGTGCTCTCCACTCTCTGTCCTGTGACAGATTGAACTGGTGCTCTCCACTCTCTGTCCAGTGACAGTGGGAACTGGTGCTCTCCACTCGCCTTCCTGTGACAGTGGGAACTGGTGCTCTCCATTCTCTGTCCTGTGACAGTGGGAACTGGTGCTCTCCACTCTCTGTCCTGTGACAGTTCGAACTGGTGATCTCCACGCTTTGTCCTGTGACAGTGGGAACCAGTGCTTGCCACTCTGTCCTCTGACTGTTTGAACTGGTGCTCTCCACTCTCTGTCCTGTGACAGTGGGAACTGGTGCTCTCCACTCTCTGTCCTGTGACAGTGGGAACTGGTGCTCTCCACTCTCTGTCCTGTGACAGATTGAACTGGTGCTCTCCACTCTCTGTCCTGTGACAGTGGGAACTGGTGCTCTCCACTCCCCTTCCTGTGACAGTGGGAACTGGTGCTCTCCATTCTCTGTCCTGTGACAGTGGGAACTGGTGCTCTCCACTCTCTGTCCTGTGACAGTTTGAACTGGTGATCTCCACGCTTTGTCCTGTGACAGTGGGAACTAGTGCTTGTCACTCTGTCCTCTGACTGTTTGAACTGGTGCTCTCCACTCTCTGTCCTGTGATAGTGGGAACTGGTGCTCTCCATTCTCTGTCCTGTGACAGTGGGAACTGGTGCGCTCCACTCTTTGTCCTGTGACAGTGGGAACTGCTGCTCTCCACTCTCTGTCCTGTGACAGTGGGAACTGGTGCTCTCCACTCTCCCGTCCTGTGACAGTTTGAACTGGTGCTCTCCACTCTCCCGTCCTGTGAGAGGGGGAACTGATGCTCTCCACTCTCCCATCCTGTGACAGTTTGAACTGGTGCTCTCCACTCTCCCGTCCTGTGACAGGGGGAACTGGTGCTCTCCACTCTCCCGTCCTGTGACAGTGGGAACTGGTGCTCTCCACTCTCTGTCCTGTGACAGTGGCAACTGGTGCTCTCCACTCTCTGCCTTGTGACAGTTTGCACTGGTGCTCTCCACTTTCTCTCCTGTGACAGTGTGAACTGGTGCCCTCCACTCTCTGTCCTGTGACAGTGGGAACTGGTGCTCTCCACTCTCTGTCCTGTGACAGTTTGAACTGGTGCTCTCCACTCTCCCGTCCTGTGACAGTGGGAACTGGTACTCTCCACTCTCCCGTCCTGTGACAGTTTGAATTGGTGCTCTCCACTCTCTGTCCTGTGACAGTGTGAACTGGTGCCCTCCACTCTCTGTCCTGTGACAGTGGGAACTGGTGCTCTCCACTCTCTGTCCTGTGACAGTTTGAACTGGTGCTCTCCATTCTCCCGTCCTGTGACAGTGGGAACTGGTGCTCTCCACTCTCCCGTCCTGTGACAGTTTGAATTGGTGCTCTCCACTCTCCCGTCCTGTGACAGTTTGAACTGGTGCTCTCCACTCTCCCGTCCTGTGACAGTGGGAACTGGTGCTCTCCACTCTCCCGTCCTGTGACAGTTTGAATTGGTGCTCTCCACTCTCTGTCCTGTGACAGTTTGAACTGGTGCTCTCCACTCTCTCTCCTGTGACAGTGGGAACTGGTGCTCGCCACTCTCCCGTCCTGTGAGAGGGGGAACTGATGCTCTCCACTCTCCCATCCTGTGACAGTTTGAACTGGTGCTCTCCACTCTCTCTCCTGTGACAGTGGGAACTGGTGCTCGCCACTCTCCCGTCCTGTGAGAGGGGGAACTGATGCTCTCCACTCTCCCATCCTGTGACAGTTTGAACTGGTGCTCTCCACTCTCCCGTCCTGTGACAGTGGGAACTGGTGCTCTCCATTCTCCCGTCCTGTGACAGTTTGAATTGGTGCTCTCCACTCTTCCGTCCTGTGACAGTTTGAACTGGTGCCCTCCACTCTCTGTCCTGTGACAGTGGGAACTGGTGCTCTCCACTCTCCCGTCGTGTGACAGTTTGAATTGGTGCTCTCCACTCTCTGTCCTGTGACAGTTTGAACTGGTGCTCTCCACTCTCTCTCCAGTGACAGTGGGAACTGGTGCTCGCCACTCTCTGTCCTGTGACAGTGGGAACTGGTGCTCTCCACTCTCCCGTCCTGTGACAGTTTGAACTGGTGCTCTCCACTCTCCCGTCCTGTGAGAGGGGGAAATGATGCTCTCCACTCTCCCATCCTGTGACAGTTTGAACTGGTGCTCTCCACTCTCCCGTCCTGTGACAGGGGGAACTGGTGCTCTCCACTCTCCCGTCCTGTGACAGTTTGAACTGGTGCTCTCCACTCTCCCTTCCTGTGACAGTGGGAACTGGTGCTCTCCACTCTCCCGTCCTGTGACAGTGGGAACTGGTGCTCTCCACTCTCTGTCCTGTGACAGTGGCAACTGGTGCTCTCCACTCTCTGCCTTGTGACAGTTTGAACTGGTGCTCTCCACTTTCTCTCCTGTGACAGTGTGAACTGGTGCCCTCCACTCTCTGACCTGTGACAGTTTGAACTGGTGCTCTCCACTCTCTGTCCTGTGACAGTGTGAACTGGTGCTCTCCACTCTCTCTCCTGTGACAGTGGGAACTGGTGCTCTCCACTCTCTGTCCTGTGACAGATTGAACTGGTGCTCTCCACTCTCTGTCCAGTGACAGTGGGAACTGGTGCTCTCCACTCGCCTTCCTGTGACAGTGGGAACTGGTGCTCTCCATTCTCTGTCCTGTGACAGTGGGAACTGGTGCTCTCCACTCTCTGTCCTGTGACAGTTTGAACTGGTGATCTCCACGCTTTGTCCTGTGACAGTGGGAACCAGTGCTTGCCACTCTGTCCTCTGACTGTTTGAACTGGTGCTCTCCACTCTCTGTCCTGTGACAGTGGGAACTGGTGCTCTCCACTCTCTGTCCTGTGACAGTGGGAACTGGTGCTCTCCACTCTCTGTCCTGTGACAGATTGAACTGGTGCTCTCCACTCTCTGTCCTGTGACAGTGGGAACTGGTGCTCTCCACTCCCCTTCCTGTGACAGTGGGAACTGGTGCTCTCCATTCTCTGTCCTGTGACAGTGGGAACTGGTGCTCTCCACTCTCTGTCCTGTGACAGTTTGAACTGGTGATCTCCACGCTTTGTCCTGTGACAGTGGGAACTAGTGCTTGTCACTCTGTCCTCTGACTGTTTGAACTGGTGCTCTCCACTCTCTGTCCTGTGATAGTGGGAACTGGTGCTCTCCACTCTCTGTCCTGTGACAGTGGGAACTGGTGCTCTCCACTCTCTGTCCTGTGACAGTTTGAACTGGTGCTCTCCATTCTCCCGTCCTGTGACAGTGGGAACTGGTGCTCTCCACTCTCCCGTCCTGTGACAGTTTGAATTGGTGCTCTCCACTCTCCCGTCCTGTGACAGTTTGAACTGGTGCTCTCCACCCTCCCGTCCTGTGACAGTGGGAACTGGTGCTCTCCACTCTCCCGTCCTGTGACAGTTTGAATTGGTGCTCTCCACTCTCTGTCCTGTGACAGTTTGAACTGGTGCTCTCCACTCTCTCTCCTGTGAGAGTGGGAACTGGTGCTCGCCACTCTCCCGTCCTGTGAGAGGGGGAACTGATGCTCTCCACTCTCCCATCCTGTGACAGTTTGAACTGGTGCTCTCCACTCTCTCTCCTGTGACAGTGGGAACTGGTGCTCGCCACTCTCCCGTCCTGTGAGAGGGGGAACTGATGCTCTCCACTCTCCCATCCTGTGACAGTTTGAACTGGTGCTCTCCACTCTCCCGTCCTGTGACAGTGGGAACTGGTGCTCTCCATTCTCCCGTCCTGTGACAGTTTGAATTGGTGCTCTCCACTCTCCCGTCCTGTGACAGTTTGAACTGGTGCCCTCCACTCTCTGTCCTGTGACAGTGGGAACTGGTGCTCTCCACTCTCCCGTCGTGTGACAGTTTGAATTGGTGCTCTCCACTCTCTGTCCTGTGACAGTTGGAACTGGTGCTCTCCACTCTCTCTCCAGTGACAGTGGGAACTGGTGCTCGCCACTCTCTGTCCTGTGACAGTGGGAACTGGTGCTCTCCACTCTCCCATCCTGTGACAGTTTGAACTGGTGCTCTCCACTCTCCCGTCCTGTGAGAGGGGGAACTGATGCTCTCCACTCTCCCATCCTGTGACAGTTTGAACTGGTGCTTTCCACTCTCCCGTCCTGTGACAGGGGGAACTGGTGCTCTCCACTCTCCCGTCCTGTGACAGTTTGAACTGGTGCTCTCCACTCTCCCTTCCTGTGACAGTGGGAACTGGTGCTCTCCACTCTCCCGTCCTGTGACAGTGGGAACTGGTGCTCTCCACTCTCTGTCCTGTGACAGTGGCAACTGGTGCTCTCCACTCTCTGCCTTGTGACAGTTTGAACTGGTGCTCTCCACTTTCTGTCCTGTGACAGTGTGAACTGGTGCCCTCCACTCTCTGACCTGTGACAGTTTGAACTGGTGCTCTCCACTCTCTGTCCTGTGACAGTGTGAACTGGTGCTCTCCACTCTCTCTCCTGTGACAGTGGGAACTGGTGCTCTCCACTCTCTGTCCTGTGACAGATTGAACTGGTGCTCTCCACTCTCTGTCCAGTGACAGTGGGAACTGGTGCTCTCCACTCCCCTTCCTGTGACAGTGGGAACTGGTGCTCTCCATTCTCTGTCCTGTGACAGTGGGAACTGGTGCTCTCCACTCTCTGTCCTGTGACAGTTTGAACTGGTGATCTCCACGCTTTGTCCTGTGACAGTGGGAACCAGTGCTTGCCACTCTGTCCTCTGACTGTTTGAACTGGTGCTCTCCACTCTCTGTCCTGTGACAGTGGGAACTGGTGCTCTCCACTCTCTGTCCTGTGACAAATTGAACTGGTGCTCTCCACTCTCTGTCCTGTGACAGTGGGAACTGGTGCTCTCCACTCCCCTTCCTGTGACAGTGGGAACTGGTGCTCTCCATTCTCTGTCCTGTGACAGTGGGAACTGGTGCTCTCCACTCTCTGTCCTGTGACAGTTTGAACTGGTGATCTCCACGCTTTGTCCTGTGACAGTGGGAACTAGTGCTTGTCACTCTGTCCTCTGACTGTTTGAACTGGTGCTCTCCACTCTCTGTCCTGTGACAGTGGGAACTGGTGCTCTCCACTCTCTGTCCTGTGACAGTGGGAACTGGTGCGCTCCACTCTCTGTCCTGTGACAGTGGGAACTGCTGCTCTCCACTCTCTGTCCTGCGACAGTGGGAACTGGTGCTCTCCACTCTCCCGTCCTGTGACAGTTTGAACTGGTGCTCTCCACTCTCCCGTCCTGTGAGAGGGGGAACTGATGCTCTCCACTCTCCCATCCTGTGACAGTTTGAACTGGTGCTCTCCACTCTCCCGTCCTGTGACAGGGGGAACTGGTGCTCTCCACTCTCCCGTCCTGTGACAGTGGGAACTGGTGCTCTCCACTCTCTGTCCTGTGACAGTGGCAACAGGTGCTCTCCACTCTCTGCCTTGTGACAGTTTGAACTGGTGCTCTCCACTTTCTGTCCTGTGACAGTGTGAACTGGTGCCCTCCACTCTCTGTCCTGTGACAGTGGGAACTGGTGCTCTCCACTCTCTGTCCTGTGACAGTTTGAACTGGTGCTCTCCACTCTCCCGTCCTGTGACAGTGGGAACTGGTACTCTCCACTCTCCCGTCCTGTGACAGTTTGAATTGGTGCTCTCCACTCTCTGTCCTGTGACAGTTTGAACTGGTGCTCTCCACTCTCTGTCCTGTGACAGTTTGAACTGGTGCTCTCCACTCTCCCGTCCTGTGACAGGGGGAACTGGTGCTCTCCACTCTCCCGTCCTGTGACAGTTTGAACTGGTGCTCTCCACTCTCCCTTCCTGTGACAGTGGGAACTGGTGCTCTCCACTCTCCCGGCCTGTGACAGTGGGAACTGGTGCTCTCCACTCTCTGTCCTGTGACAGTGGCAACTGATGCTCTCCACTCTCTGCCTTGTGACAGTTTGAACTGGTGCTCTCCATTTTCTGTCCTGTGACAGTGTGAACTGGTGCCCTCCACTCTCTGACCTGTGACAGTTTGAACTGGTGCTCTCCACTCTCTGTCCTGTGACAGTGTGAACTGGTGCTCTCCACTCTCTCTCCTGTGACAGTGGGAACTGGTGCTCTCCACTCTCTGTCCTGTGACAGATTGAACTGGTGCTCTCCACTCTCTGTCCTGTGACAGTGGGAACTGGTGCTCTCCACTCCCCTTCCTGTGACAGTGGGAACTGGTGCTCTCCATTCTCTGTCCTGTGACAGTGGGAACTGGTGCTCTCCACTCTCTGTCCTGTGACAGTTTGAACTGGTGATCTCCACGCTTTGTCCTGTGACAGTGGGAACCAGTGCTTGCCACTCTGTCCTCTGACTGTTTGAACTGGTGCTCTCCACTCTCTGTCCTGTGACAGTGGGAACTGGTGCTCTCCACTCTCTGTCCTGTGACAGTGGGAACTGGTGCGCTCCACTCTCTGTCCTGTGACAGTGGGAACTGCTGCTCTCCACTCTCTGTCCTGTGACAGTGGGAACTGGTGCTCTCCACTCTCGCGTCCTGTGACAGTGCGAACTGTTGCTCTCCACTCTCTGTCCTGTGACAGTGGGAACTGGTGCCCTCCATTCTCTGTCCTGTGACAGTGGGAACTGGTGCTCTCCACTCTCTGTCCTGTGACAGTGGGAACTGGTGCTCTCCACTCCCCGTCCTGTGACAGTGGGAACTGGTGCTCTCCACTCTCTGTCCTGTGACAGTGGGAACTGGTGCTCTCCACTCTCTGTCCTGTGACAGTTTGAACTGGTGCTCTCCACTCTTTGTCCTGTGACAGTGGGAACTGGTGCTCTCCACTCTCTGTCCTGTGACAGTGGGAACTGGTGCTCTCCACTCTCTGTCCTGTGACAGTGGGAACTGGTGCTCTCCACTCTCTGTCCTGTGATAGTGGGAACTGGTGCTCTCCACTCTCTGTCCTGTGACAGTGGAAACTGGTGCTCTCCACTCACTGTCCTGTGACAGTGCGAACTGGTGCTCTCCACTCTCTGTCCTGTGACAGTGGGAACTGGTGCTCTCCACTCTCTCTCCTGCGACAGTTTGAACTGGTGCTCTCCACTCTCCCGTCCTGTGACAGTGGGAACTGTTGCTCTCCACTCTCTCTCCTCTGACAGTGGGAACTGGTGCTCTCCACTCTCTGTCCTGTGACAGTGGGAACTGGTGCTCTCCACACTCTGTCCTGTGACAGTGGGAACTGGTGCTCTCCACTCTCTGTCCTGTGACAGTGGGAACTAGTGCTCTCCACTCTCTGTCCTGTGAAAGTGGGAACTGGTGCTCTCCACTCTCGCGTCCTGTGACAGTGGGAACTGGTGCTCTCCACTCTCTGTCCTGTGAAAGTGGGAACTGGTGCTCTCCACTCTCTGTCCTGTGACAGTGGGAACTGGTGCTCTCCACTCTCTGTCCTGTGACAGTGGGAACTGGTGCTCTCCACTCTCTGTCCTGTGACAGATTGAACTGGTGCTCTCCACTCTCTGTCCTGTGACAGTGGGAACTGGTGCTCTCCACTCCCCTTCCTGTGACAGTGGGAACTGGTGCTCTCCATTCTCTGTCCTGTGACAGTGGGAACTGGTGCTCTCCACTCTCTGTCCTGTGACAGTTTGAACTGGTGATCTCCACGCTTTGTCCTGTGACAGTGGGAACTAGTGCTTGCCACTCTGTCCTCTGACTGTTTGAACTGGTGCTCTCCACTCTCTGTCCTGTGACAGTGGGAACTGGTGCTCTCCACTCTCTGTCCTGTGACAGTGGGAACTGGTGCGCTCCACTCTCTGTCCTGTGACAGTGGGAACTGCTGCTCTCCACTCTCTGTCCTGTGACAGTGGGAACTGGTGCTCTCCACTCTCCCGTCCTGTGACAGTTTGAACTGGTGCTCTCCACTCTCCCGTCCTGTGAGAGGGGGAACTGATGCTCACCACTCTCCCGTCCTGTGACAGTTTGAACTGGTGCTCTCCACTCTCCCGTCCTGTGACAGGGGGAACTGGTGCTCTCCACTCTCCCGTCCTGTGACAGTGGGAACTGGTGCTCTCCACTCTCTGTCCTGTGACAGTGGCAACTGGTGCTCTCCACTCTCTGCCTTGTGGCAGTTTGAACTGGTGCTCTCCACTTTCTGTCCTGTGACAGTGTGAACTGGTGCCCTCCACTCTCTGTCCTGTGACAGTGGGAACTGGTGCTCTCCACTCTCTGTCCTGTGACAGTTTGAACTGGTGCTCTCCACTCTCCCGTCCTGTGACAGTGGGAACTGGTGCTCTCCACTCTCCCGTCCTGTGACAGTTTGAATTGGTGCTCTCCACTCTCCCGTCCTGTGACAGTTTGAACTGGTGCTCTCCACTCTCCCGTCCTGTGACAGTGGGAACTGGTGCTCTCCACTCTCCCGTCCTGTGACAGTTTGAATTGGTGCTCTCCACTCTCTGTCCTGTGACAGATTGAACTGGTGCTCTCCACTCTCTCTCCTGTGACAGTGGGAACTGGTGCTCGCCACTCTCTGTCCTGTGACAGTGGGAACTGGTGCTCTCCACTCTCCCGTCCTGTGACAGTTTGAACTGGTGCTCTCCACTCTCCCGTCCTGTGAGAGGGGGAACTGATGCTCTCCACTCTCCCATCCTGTGACAGTTTGAACTGGTGCTCTCCACTCTCCCGTCCTGTGACAGTGGGAACTGGTGCTCTCCACTCTTTGTCCTGTGACAGTGGCAACTGGTGCTCTCCACTCTCTGCCTTGTGACAGTTTGAACTGGTGCTCTCCATTTTCTGTCCTGTGACAGTGTGAACTGGTGCCCTCCACTCTCTGACCTGTGACAGTTTGAACTGGTGCTCTCCACTCTCTGTCCTGTGACAGTGTGAACTGGTGCTCTCCACTCTCTCTCCTGTGACAGTGGGAACTGGTGCTCTCCACTCTCTGTCCTGTGACAGATTGAACTGGTGCTCTCCACTCTCTGTCCTGTGACAGTGGGAACTGGTGCTCTCCACTCCCTTTCCTGTGACAGTGGGAACTGGTGCTCTCCATTCTCTGTCCTGTGACAGTGGGAACTGGTGCTCTCCACTCTCTGTCCTTTGACAGTTTGAACTGGTGATCTCCACGCTTTGTCCTGTGACAGTGGGAACCAGTGCTTGCCACTCTGTCCTCTGACTGTTTGAACTGGTGCTCTCCACTCTCTGTCCTGTGACAGTGGGAACTGGTGCTCTCCACTCTCTGTCCTGTGACAGTAGGAACTGGTGCGCTCCACTCTCTGTCCTGTGACAGTGGGAACTGCTGCTCTCCACTCTCTGTCCTGTGACAGTGGGAACTGGTGCTCTCCACTCTCGCGTCCTGTGACAGTGCGAACTGGTGCTCTCCACTCTCTGTCCTGTGACAGTGGGAACTGGTGCCCTCCATTCTCTGTCCTGTGACATTGGGAACTGGTGCTCTCCACTCTCTGTCCTGTGATAGTGGTAACAGGTGCTCTCCACTCTCTGTCCTGTGATAGTGGGAACTGGTGCTCTCCACTCTCTGTCCTGTGATCGTGGAATACTGGTGCTCTCCACTCTCCCGTCCTGTGACAGTTTGATCTGGTGCTCCCCACGACACGCTCCCGTCCTGTGACAGTGGGAACTGGTGCTCTCCACTCTCTGTCCTGTGACAGTGCGAACTGGTGCTCGCCACTCTGTCCTGTGACAGTTTGAACTGGTGCTCTCCACTCTCTGTCCTGTGACAGTGGGAACTGGTGCTCTCCACACTCTGTCCTGTGACAGTGGGAACTGGTGCTCTCCACTCTCTGTCCTGTGACAGTGGGAACGAGTGCTCTCCACTCTCTGTCCTGTGAAAGTGGGAACTGGTGCTCTCCACTCTCGCGTCCTGTGACAGTGGGAACTGGTGCTCTCCACTCTCTGTCCTGTGACAGTGGGAACTGGTGCGCTCCATTCTCTGACCTGTGACAGTGGGAACTGCTGCTCTCCACTCTCTGTCCTGTGACAGTGGGAACTGGTGCTCTCCACTCTCTGTCCTGTGACAGTGGGAACTGGTGCTCTCCACTCTCTGTCCTGTGACAGATTGAACTGGTGCTCTCCACTCTCTGTCCTGTGACAGTGGGAACTGGTGCTCTCCACTCCCCATCCTGTGACAGTGGGAACTGGTGCTCTCCATTCTCTGTCCTGTGACAGTGTGAACTGGTGCTCTCCACTCTCTGTCCTGTGACAGTTTGAACTGGTGATCTCCACGCTTTGTCCTGTGACAGTGGGAACTCGTGCTTGCCACTCTGTCCTCTGACTGTTGGAACTGGTGCTCTCCACTCTCTGTCCTGTGACAGTGGGAACTGGTGCTCTCCACTCTCTGTCCTGTGACAGTGGGAACTGGTGCGCTCCACTCTCTGTCCTGTGACAGTGGGAACTGCTGCTCTCCACTCTCTGTCCTGTGACAGTGGGAACTGGTGCTCTCCACTCTCCCGTCCTGTGACAGGGGGAACTGGTGCTCTCCACTCTCCCGTCCTGTGACAGTGGGAACTGGTGCTCTCCACTCTCTGTCCTGTGACAGTGGCAACTGGTGCTCTCCACTCTCTGCCTTGTGACAGTTTGAACTGGTGCACTCCACTTTCTGTCCTGTGACAGTGTGAACTGGTGCCCTCCACTCTCTGTCCTGTGACAGTGGGAACTGGTGCTCTCCACTCTCTGTCCTGTGACAGTGGCAACTGGTGCTCTCCACTCTCCCGTCCTGTGACAGTGGGAACTGGTGCTCTCCACTCTCCCGTCCTGTGACAGTTTGAATTGGTGCTCTCCACTCTCCCGTCCTGTGACAGTTTGAACTGGTGCTCTCCACTCTCCCGTCCTGTGACAGTGGGAACTGGTGCTCTCCACTCTCCCGTCCTGTGACAGTTTGAATTGGTGCTCTCCACTCTCTGTCCTGTGACAGTTTGAACTGGTGCTCTCCACTCTCTCTCCTGTGACAGTGGGAACTGGTGCTCGCCACTCTCTGTCCTGTGACAGTGGGAACTGGTGCTCTCCACTCTCCCGTCCTGTGACAGTTTGAACTGGTGCTCTCCACTCTCCCGTCCTGTGAGAGGGGGAACTGATGCTCTCCACTCTCCCATCCTGTGACAGTTTGAACTGGTGCTCTCCACTCTCCCGTCCTGTGACAGGGGGAACTGGTGCTCTCCACTCTTCCGTCCTGTGACAGTTTGAACTGGTGCTCTCCACTCTCCCTTCCTGTGACAGTGGGAACTGGTGCTCTCCACTCTCCCGTCCTGTGACAGTGGGAACTGGTGCTCTCCACTCTCTGTCCTGTGACAGTGGCAACTGGTGCTCTCCACTCTCTGCCTTGTGACAGTTTGAACTGGTGCTCTCCACTTTCTGTCCTGTGACAGTGTGAACTGGTGCCCTCCACTCTCTGACCTGTGACAGTTTGAACTGGTGCTCTCCACTCTCTGTCCTGTGACAGTGTGAACTGGTGCTCTCCACTCTCTCTCCTGTAACAGTGGGAACTGGTGCTCTCCACTCTCTGTCCTGTGACAGATTGAACTGGTGCTCTCCACTCTCTGTCCTGTGACAGTGGGAACTGGTGCTCTCCACTCCCCTTCCTGTGACAGTGGGAACTGGTGCTCTCCATTCTCTGTCCTGTGACAGTGGGAACTGGTGCTCTCCACTCTCTGTCCTGTGACAGTTTGAACTAGTGATGTCCACGCTTTGTCCTGTGACAGTGGGAACCAGTGCTTGCCACTCTGTCCTCTGACTGTTTGAACTGGTGCTCTCCACTCTCTGTCCTGTGACAGTGGGAACTGGTGCTCTCCACTCTCTGCCTTGTGACAGTTTGAACTGGTGCTCTCCATTTTCTGTCCTGTGACAGTGTGAACTGGTGCCCTCCACTCTCTGACCTGTGACAGTTTGAACTGGTGCTCTCCACTCTCTGTCCTGTGACAGTGTGAACTGGTGCTCTCCACTCTCTCTCCTGTGACAGTGGGAACTGGTGCTCTCCACTCTCTGTCCTGTGACAGATTGAACTGGTGCTCTCCACTCTCTGTCCTGTGACAGTGGGAACTGGTGCTCTCCACTCCCTTTCCTGTGACAGTGGGAACTGGTGCTCTCCATTCTCTGTCCTGTGACAGTGGGAACTGGTGCTCTCCACTCTCTGTCCTGTGACAGTTTGAACTGGTGATCTCCACGCTTTGTCCTGTGACAGTGGGAACCAGTGCTTGCCACTCTGTCCTCTGACTGTTTGAACTGGTGCTCTCCACTCTCTGTCCTGTGACAGTGGGAACTGGTGCTCTCCACTCTCTGTCCTGTGACAGTAGGAACTGGTGCGCTCCACTCTCTGTCCTGTGATAGTGGGAACTGCTGCTCTCCACTCTCTGTCCTGTGACAGTGGGAACTGGTGCTCTCCACTCTCGCGTCCTGTGACAGTGCGAACTGGTGCTCTCCACTCTCTGTCCTGTGACAGTGGGAACTGGTGCCCTCCATTCTCTGTCCTGTGACATTGGGAACTGGTGCTCTCCACTCTCTGTCCTGTGATAGTGGTAACAGGTGCTCTCCACTCTCTGTCCTGTGATAGTGGGAACTGGTGCTCTCCACTCTCTGTCCTGTGATCGTGGAATACTGGTGCTCTCCACTCTCCCGTCCTGTGACAGTTTGATCTGGTGCTCCCCACGACACGCTCCCGTCCTGTGACAGTGGGAACTGGTGCTCTCCACTCCCCGTCCTGTGACAGTGGGAACTGGTGCTCTCCACTCTCTGTCCTGTAACAGTGGGAACTGGTGCTCTCCACTCTCTGTCCTGTGACAGTTTGAACTGGTGCTCTCCACTCTTTGTCCTGTGACAGTGTGAACTGGTGCTCTCCACTCTCTGTCCTGTGACAGTGGGAACTGGTGCTCTCCACTCTCTGTCCTGTGACAGTGGGAACTGGTGCTCTCCACTCTCTGTCCTGTGATAGTGGGAACTGGTGCTCTCCACTCTCTGTCCTGTGACAGTGGAAACTGGTGCTCTCCACTCACTGTCCTGTGACAGTGCGAACTGGTGCTCTCCACTCTCTGTCCTGTGACAGTGGGAACTGGTGCTCTCCACTCTCTCTCCTGCGACAGTTTGAACTGGTGCTCTCCACTCTCCAGTCCTGTGACAGTGGGAACTGTTGCTCTCCACTCTCTCTCCTCTGACAGTGGGAACTGGTGCTCTCCACTCTCTCTCCTGTGACAGTGGGAACTGGTGCTCTCCACTCTCTGTCCTGTGACAGTGCGAACTGGTGCTCTCCACTCCCCGTCCTGTGACAGTGGGAACTGGTGCTCTCCACTCCCCGTCCTGTGACAGTGGGAACTGGTGCTCGCCACTCTGTCCTGTGACAGTTTGAACTGGTGCTCTCCACTCTCTGTCCTGTGACAGTGGGAACTGGTGCTCTCCACACTCTGTCCTGTGACAGTGGGAACTGGTGCTCTCCACTCTCTGTCCTGTGACAGTGGGAACGAGTGCTCTCCACTCTCTGTCCTGTGAAAGTGGGAACTGGTGCTCTCCACTCTCGCGTCCTGTGACAGTGGGAACTGGTGCTCTCCACTCTCTGTCCTGTGACAGTGGGAACTGGTGCGCTCCATTCTCTGACCTGTGACAGTGGGAACTGCTGCTCTCCACTCTCTGTCCTGTGACAGTGGGAACTGGTGCTCTCCACTCTCTGTCCTGTGACAGTGGGAACTGGTGCTCTCCACTCTCTGTCCTGTGACAGATTGAACTGGTGCTCTCCACTCTCTGTCCTGTGACAGTGGGAACTGGTGCTCTCCACTCCCCATCCTGTGACAGTGGGAACTGGTGCTCTCCATTCTCTGTCCTGTGACAGTGTGAACTGGTGCTCTCCACTCTCTGTCCTGTGACAGTTTGAACTGGTGATCTCCACGCTTTGTCCTGTGACAGTGGGAACTAGTGCTTGCCACTCTGTCCTCTGACTGTTGGAACTGGTGCTCTCCACTCTCTGTCCTGTGACAGTGGGAACTGGTGCTCTCCACTCTCTGTCCTGTGACAGTGGCAACTGGTGCTCTCCACTCTCCCGTCCTGTGACAGTGGGAACTGGTGCTCTCCACTCTCCCGTCCTGTGACAGTTTGAATTGGTGCTCTCCACTCTCCCGTCCTGTGACAGTTTGAACTGGTGCTCTCCACTCTCCCGACCTGTGACAGTGGGAACTGGTGCTCTCCACTCTCCCGTCCTGTGACAGTTTGAATTGGTGCTCTCCACTCTCTGTCCTGTGACAGTTTGAACTGGTGCTCTCCACTCTCTCTCCTGTGACAGTGGGAACTGGTGCTCGCCACTCTCTGTCCTGTGACAGTGGGAACTGGTGCTCTCCACTCTCCCGTCCTGTGACAGTTTGAACTGGTGCTCTCCACTCTCCCGTCCTGTGAGAGGGGGAACTGATGCTCTCCACTCTCCCATCCTGTGACAGTTTGAACTGGTGCTCTCCACTCTCCCGTCCTGTGACAGGGGGAACTGGTGCTCTCCACTCTCCCGTCCTGTGACAGATTGAACTGGTGCTCTCCACTCTCTGTCCTGTGACAGTGGGAACTGGTGCTCTCCACTCCCTTTCCTGTGACAGTGGGAACTGGTGCTCTCCATTCTCTGTCCTGTGACAGTGGGAACTGGTGCTCTCCACTCTCTGTCCTTTGACAGTTTGAACTGGTGATCTCCACGCTTTGTCCTGTGACAGTGGGAACCAGTGCTTGCCACTCTGTCCTCTGACTGTTTGAACTGGTGCTCTCCACTCTCTGTCCTGTGACAGTGGGAACTGGTGCTCTCCACTCTCTGTCCTGTGACAGTAGGAACTGGTGCGCTCCACTCTCTGTCCTGTGACAGTGGGAACTGCTGCTCTCCACTCTCTGTCCTGTGACAGTGGGAACTGGTGCTCTCCACTCTCGCGTCCTGTGACAGTGCGAACTGGTGCTCTCCACTCTCTGTCCTGTGACAGTGGGAACTGGTGCCCTCCATTCTCTGTCCTGTGACATTGGGAACTGGTGCTCTCCACTCTCTGTCCTGTGATAGTGGTAACAGGTGCTCTCCACTCTCTGTCCTGTGATAGTGGGAACTGGTGCTCTCCACTCTCTGTCCTGTGATCGTGGAATACTGGTGCTCTCCACTCTCCCGTCCTGTGACAGTTTGATCTGGTGCTCCCCACGACACGCTCCCGTCCTGTGACAGTGGGAACTGGTGCTCTCCACTCTCTGTCCTGTGACAGTGCGAACTGGTGCTCGCCACTCTGTCCTGTGACAGTTTGAACTGGTGCTCTCCACTCTCTGTCCTGTGACAGTGGGAACTGGTGCTCTCCACACTCTGTCCTGTGACAGTGGGAACTGGTGCTCTCCACTCTCTGTCCTGTGACAGTGGGAACGAGTGCTCTCCACTCTCTGTCCTGTGAAAGTGGGAACTGGTGCTCTCCACTCTCGCGTCCTGTGACAGTGGGAACTGGTGCTCTCCACTCTCTGTCCTGTGACAGTGGGAACTGGTGCGCTCCATTCTCTGACCTGTGACAGTGGGAACTGCTGCTCTCCACTCTCTGTCCTGTGACAGTGGGAACTGGTGCTCTCCACTCTCTGTCCTGTGACAGTGGGAACTGGTGCTCTCCACTCTCTGTCCTGTGACAGATTGAACTGGTGCTCTCCACTCTCTGTCCTGTGACAGTGGGAACTGGTGCTCTCCACTCCCCATCCTGTGACAGTGGGAACTGGTGCTCTCCATTCTCTGTCCTGTGACAGTGTGAACTGGTGCTCTCCACTCTCTGTCCTGTGACAGTTTGAACTGGTGATCTCCACGCTTTGTCCTGTGACAGTGGGAACTCGTGCTTGCCACTCTGTCCTCTGACTGTTGGAACTGGTGCTCTCCACTCTCTGTCCTGTGACAGTGGGAACTGGTGCTCTCCACTCTCTGTCCTGTGACAGTGGGAACTGGTGCGCTCCACTCTCTGTCCTGTGACAGTGGGAACTGCTGCTCTCCACTCTCTGTCCTGTGACAGTGGGAACTGGTGCTCTCCACTCTCCCGTCCTGTGACAGGGGGAACTGGTGCTCTCCACTCTCCCGTCCTGTGACAGTGGGAACTGGTGCTCTCCACTCTCTGTCCTGTGACAGTGGCAACTGGTGCTCTCCACTCTCTGCCTTGTGACAGTTTGAACTGGTGCACTCCACTTTCTGTCCTGTGACAGTGTGAACTGGTGCCCTCCACTCTCTGTCCTGTGACAGTGGGAACTGGTGCTCTCCACTCTCTGTCCTGTGACAGTGGCAACTGGTGCTCTCCACTCTCCCGTCCTGTGACAGTGGGAACTGGTGCTCTCCACTCTCCCGTCCTGTGACAGTTTGAATTGGTGCTCTCCACTCTCCCGTCCTGTGACAGTTTGAACTGGTGCTCTCCACTCTCCCGTCCTGTGACAGTGGGAACTGGTGCTCTCCACTCTCCCGTCCTGTGACAGTTTGAATTGGTGCTCTCCACTCTCTGTCCTGTGACAGTTTGAACTGGTGCTCTCCACTCTCTCTCCTGTGACAGTGGGAACTGGTGCTCGCCACTCTCTGTCCTGTGACAGTGGGAACTGGTGCTCTCCACTCTGCCGTCCTGTGACAGTTTGAACTGGTGCTCTCCACTCTCCCGTCCTGTGAGAGGGGGAACTGATGCTCTCCACTCTCCCATCCTGTGACAGTTTGAACTGGTGCTCTCCACTCTCCCGTCCTGTGACAGGGGGAACTGGTGCTCTCCACTCTTCCGTCCTGTGACAGTTTGAACTGGTGCTCTCCACTCTCCCTTCCTGTGACAGTGGGAACTGGTGCTCTCCACTCTCCCGTCCTGTGACAGTGGGAACTGGTGCTCTCCACTCTCTGTCCTGTGACAGTGGCAACTGGTGCTCTCCACTCTCTGCCTTGTGACAGTTTGAACTGGTGCTCTCCACTTTCTGTCCTGTGACAGTGTGAACTGGTGCCCTCCACTCTCTGACCTGTGACAGTTTGAACTGGTGCTCTCCACTCTCTGTCCTGTGACAGTGTGAACTGGTGCTCTCCACTCTCTCTCCTGTAACAGTGGGAACTGGTGCTCTCCACTCTCTGTCCTGTGACAGATTGAACTGGTGCTCTCCACTCTCTGTCCTGTGACAGTGGGAACTGGTGCTCTCCACTCCCCTTCCTGTGACAGTGGGAACTGGTGCTCTCCATTCTCTGTCCTGTGACAGTGGGAACTGGTGCTCTCCACTCTCTGTCCTGTGACAGTTTGAACTAGTGATGTCCACGCTTTGTCCTGTGACAGTGGGAACCAGTGCTTGCCACTCTGTCCTCTGACTGTTTGAACTGGTGCTCTCCACTCTCTGTCCTGTGACAGTGGGAACTGGTGCTCTCCACTCTCTGCCTTGTGACAGTTTGAACTGGTGCTCTCCATTTTCTGTCCTGTGACAGTGTGAACTGGTGCCCTCCACTCTCTGACCTGTGACAGTTTGAACTGGTGCTCTCCACTCTCTGTCCTGTGACAGTGTGAACTGGTGCTCTCCACTCTCTCTCCTGTGACAGTGGGAACTGGTGCTCTCCACTCTCTGTCCTGTGACAGATTGAACTGGTGCTCTCCACTCTCTGTCCTGTGACAGTGGGAACTGGTGCTCTCCACTCCCTTTCCTGTGACAGTGGGAACTGGTGCTCTCCATTCTCTGTCCTGTGACAGTGGGAACTGGTGCTCTCCACTCTCTGTCCTGTGACAGTTTGAACTGGTGATCTCCACGCTTTGTCCTGTGACAGTGGGAACCAGTGCTTGCCACTCTGTCCTCTGACTGTTTGAACTGGTGCTCTCCACTCTCTGTCCTGTGACAGTGGGAACTGGTGCTCTCCACTCTCTGTCCTGTGACAGTAGGAACTGGTGCGCTCCACTCTCTGTCCTGTGATAGTGGGAACTGCTGCTCTCCACTCTCTGTCCTGTGACAGTGGGAACTGGTGCTCTCCACTCTCGCGTCCTGTGACAGTGCGAACTGGTGCTCTCCACTCTCTGTCCTGTGACAGTGGGAACTGGTGCCCTCCATTCTCTGTCCTGTGACATTGGGAACTGGTGCTCTCCACTCTCTGTCCTGTGATAGTGGTAACAGGTGCTCTCCACTCTCTGTCCTGTGATAGTGGGAACTGGTGCTCTCCACTCTCTGTCCTGTGATCGTGGAATACTGGTGCTCTCCACTCTCCCGTCCTGTGACAGTTTGATCTGGTGCTCCCCACGACACGCTCCCGTCCTGTGACAGTGGGAACTGGTGCTCTCCACTCCCCGTCCTGTGACAGTGGGAACTGGTGCTCTCCACTCTCTGTCCTGTAACAGTGGGAACTGGTGCTCTCCACTCTCTGTCCTGTGACAGTTTGAACTGGTGCTCTCCACTCTTTGTCCTGTGACAGTGTGAACTGGTGCTCTCCACTCTCTGTCCTGTGACAGTGGGAACTGGTGCTCTCCACTCTCTGTCCTGTGACAGTGGGAACTGGTGCTCTCCACTCTCTGTCCTGTGATAGTGGGAACTGGTGCTCTCCACTCTCTGTCCTGTGACAGTGGAAACTGGTGCTCTCCACTCACTGTCCTGTGACAGTGCGAACTGGTGCTCTCCACTCTCTGTCCTGTGACAGTGGGAACTGGTGCTCTCCACTCTCTCTCCTGCGACAGTTTGAACTGGTGCTCTCCACTCTCCAGTCCTGTGACAGTGGGAACTGTTGCTCTCCACTCTCTCTCCTCTGACAGTGGGAACTGGTGCTCTCCACTCTCTCTCCTGTGACAGTGGGAACTGGTGCTCTCCACTCTCTGTCCTGTGACAGTGCGAACTGGTGCTCTCCACTCCCCGTCCTGTGACAGTGGGAA
This sequence comes from Pristiophorus japonicus, assembly GCF_044704955.1. NCBI lineage: Eukaryota > Metazoa > Chordata > Chondrichthyes > Pristiophoridae > Pristiophorus > Pristiophorus japonicus. The sequence goes on along the minus strand of NW_027254442.1, from coordinate 69,312 downwards.
CTGGTGCTCTCCACTCCCCGTCCTGTGACAGTGGGAACTGGTGCTCGCCACTCTGTCCTGTGACAGTTTGAACTGGTGCTCTCCACTCTCTGTCCTGTGACAGTGGGAACTGGTGCTCTCCACACTCTGTCCTGTGACAGTGGGAACTGGTGCTCTCCACTCTCTGTCCTGTGACAGTGGGAACGAGTGCTCTCCACTCTCTGTCCTGTGAAAGTGGGAACTGGTGCTCTCCACTCTCGCGTCCTGTGACAGTGGGAACTGGTGCTCTCCACTCTCTGTCCTGTGACAGTGGGAACTGGTGCGCTCCATTCTCTGACCTGTGACAGTGGGAACTGCTGCTCTCCACTCTCTGTCCTGTGACAGTGGGAACTGGTGCTCTCCACTCTCTGTCCTGTGACAGTGGGAACTGGTGCTCTCCACTCTCTGTCCTGTGACAGATTGAACTGGTGCTCTCCACTCTCTGTCCTGTGACAGTGGGAACTGGTGCTCTCCACTCCCCATCCTGTGACAGTGGGAACTGGTGCTCTCCATTCTCTGTCCTGTGACAGTGTGAACTGGTGCTCTCCACTCTCTGTCCTGTGACAGTTTGAACTGGTGATCTCCACGCTTTGTCCTGTGACAGTGGGAACTAGTGCTTGCCACTCTGTCCTCTGACTGTTGGAACTGGTGCTCTCCACTCTCTGTCCTGTGACAGTGGGAACTGGTGCTCTCCACTCTCTGTCCTGTGACAGTGGCAACTGGTGCTCTCCACTCTCCCGTCCTGTGACAGTGGGAACTGGTGCTCTCCACTCTCCCGTCCTGTGACAGTTTGAATTGGTGCTCTCCACTCTCCCGTCCTGTGACAGTTTGAACTGGTGCTCTCCACTCTCCCGACCTGTGACAGTGGGAACTGGTGCTCTCCACTCTCCCGTCCTGTGACAGTTTGAATTGGTGCTCTCCACTCTCTGTCCTGTGACAGTTTGAACTGGTGCTCTCCACTCTCTCTCCTGTGACAGTGGGAACTGGTGCTCGCCACTCTCTGTCCTGTGACAGTGGGAACTGGTGCTCTCCACTCTCCCGTCCTGTGACAGTTTGAACTGGTGCTCTCCACTCTCCCGTCCTGTGAGAGGGGGAACTGATGCTCTCCACTCTCCCATCCTGTGACAGTTTGAACTGGTGCTCTCCACTCTCCCGTCCTGTGACAGGGGGAACTGGTGCTCTCCACTCTCCCGTCCTGTGACAGTTTGAACTGGTGCTCTCCACTCTCCCTTCCTGTGACAGTGGGAACTGGTGCTCTCCACTCTCCCGTCCTGTGACAGTGGGAACTGGTGCTCTCCACTCTCTGTCCTGTGACAGTGGCAACTGGTGCTCTCCACTCTCTGCCTTGTGACAGTTTGAACTGGTGCTCTCCACTTTCTGTCCTGTGACAGTGTGAACTGGTGCCCTCCACTCTCTGACCTGTGACAGTTTGAACTGGTGCTCTCCACTCTCTGTCCTGTGACAGTGTGAACTGGTGCTCTCCACTCTCTCTCCTGTAACAGTGGGAACTGGTGCTCTCCACTCTCTGTCCTGTGACAGATTGAACTGGTGCTCTCCACTCTCTGTCCTGTGACAGTGGGAACTGGTGCTCTCCACTCCCCTTCCTGTGACAGTGGGAACTGGTGCTCTCCATTCTCTGTCCTGTGACAGTGGGAACTGGTGCTCTCCACTCTCTGTCCTGTGACAGTTTGAACTAGTGATGTCCACGCTTTGTCCTGTGACAGTGGGAACCAGTGCTTGCCACTCTGTCCTCTGACTGTTTGAACTGGTGCTCTCCACTCTCTGTCCTGTGACAGTGGGAACTGGTGCTCTCCACTCTCTGTCCTGTGACAGTGGGAACTGGTGCGCTCCACTCTCTGTCCTGTGACAGTGGGAACTGCTGCTCTCCACTCTCTGTCCTGTGACAGTGGGAACTGGTGCTCTCCACTCCCCGTCCTGTGACAGTGGGAACTGGTGCTCGCCACTCTGTCCTGTGACAGTTTGAACTGGTGCTCTCCACTCTCTGTCCTGTGACAGTGGGAACTGGTGCTCTCCACACTCTGTCCTGTGACAGTGGGAACTGGTGCTCTCCACTCTCTGTCCTGTGACAGTGGGAACTAGTGCTCTCCACTCTCTGTCCTGTGAAAGTGGGAACTGGTGCTCTCCACTCTCGCGTCCTGTGACAGTGGGAACTGCTGCTCTCCACTCTCCGTCCTGTGACAGTGGGAACTGGTGCTCTCCACTCTCTGTCCTGTGACAGTGGGAACTGGTGCTCTCCACTCCCCGTCCTGTGACAGTGGGAACTGGTGCTCTCCACTCTCTGTCCTGTGACAGTGGGAACTGGTGCTCTCCACTCCCCTTCCTGTGACAGTGGGAACTGGTGCTCTCCATTCTCTGTCCTGTGACAGTGGGAACTGGTGCTCTCCACTCTCTGTCCTGTGACAGTTTGAACTGGTGATCTCCACGCATTGTCCTGTGACAGTGGGAACTAGTGCTTGCCACTCTGTCCTCTGACTGTTTGAACTGGTGCTTTCCACTCTCTGTCCTGTGACAGTGGGAACTGGTGCTCTCCACTCTCTGTTCTGTGACAGTGGGAACTGGTGCGCTCCACTCTCTGTCCTGTGACAGTGGGAACTGCTGCTCTCCACTCTCTGTCCTGTGACAGTGGGAACTGCTGCTCTCCACTCTCCCGTCCTGTGACAGTTTGAACTGGTGCTCTCCACTCTCCCGTCCTGTGAGAGGGGGAACTGATGCTCTCCACTCTCCCATCCTGTGACAGTTTGAACTGGTGCTCTCCACTCTCCCGTCCTGTGACAGTGGGAACTGGTGCTCTCCACTCTCCCGTCCTGTGACAGTGGGAACTGGTGCTCTCCACTCTCTGTCCTGTGACAGTGGCAACTGGTGCTCTCCACTCTCTGCCTTGTGACAGTTTGCACTGGTGCTCTCCACTTTCTGTCCTGTGACAGTGTGAACTGGTGCCCTCCACTCTCTGTCCTGTGACAGTGGGAACTGGTGCTCTCCACTCTCTGTCCTGTGACAGTTTGAACTGGTGCTCTCCACTCTCCCATCCTGTGACAGTGGGAACTGGTGCTCTCCACTCTCCCGTCCTGTGACAGTTTGAATTGGTGCTCTCCACTCTCCCGTCCTGTGACAGTTTGAACTGGTGCTCTCCATTCTCTGTCCTGTGACAGTGGGAACTGGTGCTCTCCACTCTCTGTCCTGTGACAGTTTGAACTGGTGCTCTCCACTCTCTCTCCTGTGACAGTGGGAACTGGTGCTCGCCACTCTCTATCCTGTGACAGTGGGAACTGGTGCTCTCCACTCTCCCGTCCTGTGACAGTGGGAACTGGTGCTCTCCACTCTCTGTCCTGTGACAGTGGCAACTGGTGCTCTCCACTCTCTGCCTTGTGACAGTTTGAACTGGTGCTCTCCACTTTCTGTCCTGTGACAGTGTGAACTGGTGCCCTCCACTCTCTGACCTGTGACAGTTTGAACTGGTGCTCTCCACTCTCTGTCCTGTGACAGTGTGAACTGGTGCTCTCCACTCTCTCTCCTGTGACAGTGGGAACTGGTGCTCTCCACTCTCTGTCCTGTGACAGATTGAACTGGTGCTCTCCACTCTCTGTCCTGTGACAGTGGGAACTGGTGCTCTCCACTCCCCTTCCTGTGACAGTGGGAACTGGTGCTCTCCATTCTCTGTCCTGTGACAGTGGGAACTGGTGCTCTCCACTCTCTGTCCTGTGACAGTTTGAACTGGTGATGTCCACGCTTTGTCCTGTGACAGTGGGAACCAGTGCTTGCCACTCTGTCCTCTGACTGTTTGAACTGGTGCTCTCCACTCTCTGTCCTGTGACAGTGGGAACTGGTGCTCTCCACTCTCTGTCCTGTGACAGTGGGAACTGGTGCGCTCCACTCTCTGTCCTGTGACAGTGGGAACTGCTGCTCTCCACTCTCTGTCCTGTGACAGTGGGAACTGGTGCTCTCCACTCTCGCGTCCTGTGACAGTGCGAACTGGTGCTCTCCACTCTGTGTCCTGTGACAGTGGGAACTGGTGCCCTTCATTCTCTGTCCTGTGACAGTGGGAATTGGTGCTCTCCACGCTCTGTCCTGTGACAGTGGTAACTGGTGCTCTCCACTCTCTGTCCTGTGATAGTGGGAACTGGTGCTCTCCACTCTCTGTCCTGTGATAGTGGAATACTGGTGCTCTCCACTCTCCCGTCCTGTGACAGTTTGATCTGGTGCTCCCCACGACACGCTCCCGTCCTGTGACAGTGGGAACTGGTGCTCTCCACTCCCCGTCCTGTGACAGTGGGAACTGGTGCTCTCCACTCTCTGTCCTGTGACAGTGGGAACTGGTGCTCTCCACTCTCTGTCCTGTGACAGTTTGAACTGGTGCTCTCCACTCTTTGTCCTGTGACAGTGGGAACTGGTGCTCTCCACTCTCTGTCCTGTGACAGTGGGAACTGGTGCTCTCCAATCTCTGTCCTGTGACAGTGGGAACTGGTGCTCTCCACTCTCTGTCCTGTGATAGTGGGAACTGGTGCTCTCCACTCTCTGTCCTGTGACAGTGGAAACTGGTGCTCTCCACTCACTGTCCTGTGACAGTGCGAACTGGTGCTCTCCACTCTCTGTGCTGTGACAGTGGGAACTGGTGCTCTCCACTCTCTCTCCTGCGACAGTTTGAACTGGTGCTCTCTACTCTCCCGTCCTGTGACAGTGGGAACTGTTGCTCTCCACTCTCTCTCCTCTGACAGTGGGAACTGGTGCTCCCCACTCTCTCTCCTGTGACAGTGGGAACTGGTGCTCTCCACTCTCTGTCCTGTGACAGTGCGAACTGGTGCTCTCCACTCCCCGTCCTGTGACAGTGGGAACTGGTGCTCTCCACTCCCCGTCCTGTGACAGTGGGAACTGGTGCTCGCCACTCTGTCCTGTGACAGTTTGAACTGGTGCTCTCCACTCTCTGTCCTGTGACATTGGGAACTGGTGCTCTCCACACTCTGTCCTGTGACAGTGGGAACTGGTGCTCTCCACTCTCTGTCCTGTGACAGTGGGAACTAGTGCTCTCCACTCTCTGTCCTGTGAAAGTGGGAACTGGTGCTCTCCACTCTCGCGTCCTGTGACAGTGGGAACTGGTGCTCTCCACTCTCCCGTCCTGTGACAGTTGGAAATGATGCTCTCCACTCTCCCGTATTGTGACAGTGGGAACTGGTGCTCTCCAATCTCTCTCCTGTGACAGTTTGAACTGGTGCTCTCCACTCTCTCTCCTGTGACAGTGGGAACTCGTGCTCTCCACTCTCTGTCCTGTTACAGTTTGAACTGATGCTCTCCACTCTCTCTCCTGTGACAGTGGGAACTGGTGCTCTCCACTCTCTGTCCTGTGACAGTGGGAACTGGTGCATTCCACTCTCTGTCCTGTGACAGTGGGAACTGGTGCTCTCCACTCTCTGTCATGTGACAGTGGGAACTGGTGCTCTCCATTCTCTGTCCTGTGACAGTGGGAACTGGTGCTCTCCACTCTCTGTCCTGTGATACTGGGAACTGGTGCTCTCCACTCTCCCGTCCTGTGACAGTTTGAACTGGTGCTCCCCACTCTCTGTCCTGTGACAGTGGGAACTGGTGCTCTCCACTCTCTGTCCTGTGACAGTTTGAACTGGTGCTCTCCACTCTCTGTCCTGTGACAGTTGGAACTGGTGCTCTCCACTCTCTGTCCTGTGATAGTGGGAACTGGTGCTCTCCACTTTCTGTCCTGTGATAGTGGGAACTGGTGCTCTCCACTCTCCCGTCCTGTGACAGTTTGATCTGGTGCTCCCCACGACACGCTCCCGTCCTGTGACAGTGGGAACTCGTGCTCTCCACTCCCCGTCCTGTGACTGTGGGAACTGGTGCTCTCCACTCTCTGTCCTGTGACAGTGGGAACTGGTGCTCTCCACTCTCTGTCCTGTGACAGTTTGAACTGGTGCTCTCCACTCTTTGTCCTGTGACAGTGGGAACTGGTGCTCGCCACTCTGTCCTGTGACAGTATGCACTGGTGCTCTGCACTTTCTGTCCTGTGACAGTTTGAACTGGTGCTCTCCACTTCTGTCCTGTGACAGTGGGAACTGGTGCTCTCCACTCTCTGTCCTGTGACAGTGGGAACTGGTGCTCTCCACTCTCTGTCCTGTGACAGTAGGAACTGGTGCTCTCCACTCTCTCTCCTGTGACAGTGGGAACTGGTGCTCTCCACTCTCTGTCCTGTGACAGTGGGAACTGGTGCTCTCCACGCTCTGTACTGTGACAGTGGGAACTTGTGCTCTCCACTCTCCCGTCCTGTGACAGTGGGAACTGGTGCTCTCCACCCTCTGTCCTGTGACAGTGGGAACTGGTGCTCTCCACTCTCCCGTCCTGTGACAGTGGGAACAGGTGCTCTCCACTCTCTGTCTTGTGACAGTGGGAACTGGTGCTCTCCACTCTCTCTTCTGCGACAGTTGGAACTGGTGCTCTTCACTCTCTGTCCTGTGACAGTGGGAACTGGTGCGCTTCACTCTCCCGTCCTCTGACAGTGGGAACTGGTGCTCTCCACTCTCTGTCCTGTGACAGTTTGAACTGGTGCTCTCCACTCTCCCGTCCTGTGACAGTGGGAACTGGTGCTCTCCACTCTCCCGTCCTGTGACAGTTTGAATTGGTGCTCTCCACTCTCCCGTCCTGTGACAGTTTGAACTGGTGCTCTCCACTCTCCCGTCCTGTGACAGTGGGAACTGGTGCTCTCCACTCTCTGTCCTGTGACAGTTTGAACTGGTGCTCTCCACTCTCTCTCCTGTGACAGTGGGAACTGGTGCTCGCCACTCTCTGTCCTGTGACAGTGGGAACTGGTGCTCTCCACTCTCCCGTCCTGTGACAGTTTGAACTGGTGCTCTCCACTCTCCCGTCCTGTGAGAGGGGGAACTGATGCTCTCCACTCTCCCATCCTGTGACAGTTTGAACTGGTGCTCTCCACTCTCCCGTCCTGTGACAGGGGGAACTGGTGCTCTCCACTCCCCGTCCTGTGACAGTGGGAACTGGTGCTCGCCACTCTGTCCTGTGACAGTTTCAACTGGTGCTCTCCACTCTCTGTCCTGTGACAGTGGGAACTGGTGCTCTCCACACTCTGTCCTGTGACAGTGGGAACTGGTGCTCTCCACTCTCTGTCCTGTGACAGTGGGAACTAGTGCTCTCCACTCTCTGTCCTGTGAAAGTGGGAACTGGTGCTCTCCACTCTCGCGTCCTGTGACAGTGGGAACTGGTGCTCTCCACTCTCCCGTCCTGTGACAGTTGGAAATGATGCTCTCCACTCTCCCGTATTGTGACAGTGGGAACTGGTGCTCTCCAATCTCTCTCCTGTGACAGTTTGAACTGGTGCTCTCCACTCTCTCTCCTGTGACAGTGGGAACTCGTGCTCTCCACTCTCTGTCCTGTTACAGTTTGAACTGATGCTCTCCACTCTCTCTCCTGTGACAGTGGGAACTGGTGCTCTCCACTCTCTGTCCTGTGACAGTGGGAACTGGTGCACTCCACTCTCTGTCCTGTGACAGTGGGAATTGGTGCTCTCCACTCTCTGTCATGTGACAGTGGGAACTGGTGCTCTCCATTCTCTGTCCTGTGACAGTGGGAACTGGTGCTCTCCACTCTCTGTCCTGTGATACTGGGAACTGGTGCTCTCCACTCTCCCGTCCTGTGACAGTTTGAACTGGTGCTCCCCACTCTCTGTCCTGTGACAGTGGGAACTGGTGCTCTCCACTCTCTGTCCTGTGACAGTGGGAATTGGTACCCTCCACATTCTGTCCTGTGACAGTTTGAACTGGTGATCTCCACTTTCTGTCCTGTGACAGTTGGAACTGGTGCTCTCCACTCTCTGTCCTGTGATAGTGGGAACTGGTGCTCTCCACTTTCTGTCCTGTGATAGTGGGAACTGGTGCTCTCCACTCTCCCGTCCTGTGACAGTTTGATCTGGTGCTCCCCACGACACGCTCCCGTCCTGTGACAGTGGGAACTAGTGCTCTCCACTCCCCGTCCTGTGACTGTGGGAACTGGTGCTCTCCACTCTCTGTCCTGTGACAGTGGGAACTGGTGCTCTCCACTCTCTCTCCTGTGACAGTGGGAACTGGTGCTCGCCACTCTCTGTCCTGTGACAGTGGGAACTGGTGCTCTCCACTCTCCCGTCCTGTGACAGTTTGAACTGGTGCTCTCCACTCTCCCGTCCTGTGAGAGGGGGAACTGATGCTCTCCACTCTCCCATCCTGGGACAGTTTGAACTGGTGCTCTCCACTCTCCCGTCCTGTGACAGGGGGAACTGGTGCTCTCCACTCTCCCGTCCTGTGACAATTTGAACTGGTGTTCTCCACTCTCCCTTCCTGTGACAGTGGGAACTGGTGCTCTCCACTCTCCCGTCCTGTGACAGTGGCAACTGGTGCGCTCCACTCTCTGTCCTGTGACAGTGGCAACTGGTGCTCTCCACTCTCTGCCTTGTGACAGTTTGAACTGGTGCTCTCCACTTTCTGTCCTTTGACAGTGTGAACTGGTGCCCTCCACTCTCTGTCCTGTGACAGTGGGAACTGGTGCTCTCCACTCTCTGCCCTGTGACAGTTTGAACTGGTGCTCTCCACTCTCTGTCCTGTGACAGTGGGAACTGGTGCTCTCCACTCTCTGTCCTGTGACCGTGGGAACTGGTGCTCTCCACTCTCTGTCCTGTGACAGATTGAACTGGTGCTCTCCACTCTCTGTCCTGTGACAGTTGAAACTGGGGCTCTCTACTCTCTGTCCTGTGACAGTGGGAACTGGTGCTCTCCACTCTCTGCCCAGTGACAGTGGGAACTGGTGCTCTCCACTCTCTGCCCTGTGACAATGGGCGCTGTTGCTCTCCACTCTCCCGTCCTGTGACAGTGGGAGCTTGTGCTCTCCACTCTCTGTCCTGTGACAGTGGGAACTGGTGCTCTCCACTCTCCCGTCCTGTGACAGTGGGAACTGGTGATCTCCACTCTTTGCCCTGTGACAGTGGGAACTGGTGCTCTCCACTCTCTGTCCTGTGACAGTGGGAACTGGTGCTCTCCACTCTCTGTCCTGTGACAGTGGGAACTGGTGCTCTCCACTCTCTGCCCTGTGACAGTGGGAACTGGTGCTCTCCATTCTCCCGTCCTGTGACAGTGGGAACTGGAGCTCTCCACTCTTGTCCTGTGACAGTGGGAACTGGTGCTCTCCACTCTCTGTCCTGTGACAGTGGGAACTGGTGCTCTCCACTCTCTCTCTTGTGACAGTGGGAACTGGTGCCCTGCACTCTCTGTCCTGTGACAGTGGGAACTGGTGTTCTCCACTCCCTCCTGCGACAGTGGGAACTGGTGCTCTCCACTCTCTGTCCTGTGACAGTGGGAACTGGTGATCTTCATTCTCTGTCCTATGACAGTGGGAACTGGTGCTCTCCACTCTCTGTCCTGTGACAGTGGGAACTGGTGCTCTCCACTCTCTGTCCTTTGACAGTGGGAACTGGTGCTCTCCACTCTCTGTCCTGTGACAGTGGGAACTGGAGCTCTCCACTCTCTGTCCTGTGACAGTGGGAACTGGTGCTCTCCAATCTCTGTCCTGTGACAGTGGGAACTGGTGCTCTCCACTCTCTCTCCTGTGACTGTGGGAACTGGTGCTCTCCACTCTCTGGCCTGTGACAGTGGGAACTGGTGCTCTCCACTCTCCCGTCCTGTGACAGTGGGAGCTTGTGCTCTCCACTCTCTGTCCTGTGACAGTGGGAACTGGTGCTCTCCACTCTCCCGTCCTGTGACAGTGGGAACTGGTGATCTCCACTCTTTGCCCTGTGACAGTGGGAACTGGTGCTCTCCACTCTCTTTCCTGTGACAGTGGGAACTGTTGCTCTCCACGCTCCCATCCTGTGACAGTGGGAACTGGTGATCTCCACTCTCTTTCCTGTGACATTGCGAACTGGTGTTCTCCACTCTCTGTCCTGTGACAGTGGGAACTGCTGCTCTCCATTCTCTGTCCTGTGACAGTGGGTACTGGTGCTCTCCACTCTCTGTCCTGTGACAGTGGGAACTGGTGCTCTCCACTCTCTGTCCTGTGACAGTGGGAACTGGTGCTCTCCACTCTCTGTCCTGTGACAGTGGGAACTGGTGCTCTCCACTCTCTGTGCTGTGACAGTGGGAACTGGTGCTCTCCACTCTCTGTCCTGTGACAGTGGGAACTGGTGCTCACCACTCTCTGTCCTGTGACAGTGGGAACTGGTGCTCTCCACTCTCTCTCCTGTGACAGTGGGAACTTGAGCTCTCCACTCTCTGTCTTGTGACAGTTGGAACTGGTGCTCTCCACTCTCTGTCCTGTAACAGTGGGAACTGGTGCTCTCCACTCTCCCGTCCTGTGACAGTGGGAACTGGTGATCTCCACTCTTTGCCCTGTGACAGTGGGAACTGGTGCTCTCCACTCTCTTTCCTGTGACAGTGGGAACTGTTGCTCTCCACGCTCCCGTCCTGTGACAGTGGGAACTGGTGATCTCCACTCTCTTTCCTGTGACATTGGGAACTGGTGCTCTCCACTCTCTGTCCTGTGACAGTGGGAACTGCTGCTCTCCACTCTCTGTCCTGTGACAGTGGGAACTGGTGCTCTCCACTCTCTGTCCTGTGACAGTGGGAACTGGTGCTCTCCACTCTCTGTCCTGTGACAGTGGGAACTGGTGCTCTCCACTCTCTGCCCTGTGACAGTGGGAACTGGTGCTCTCCATTCTCCCGTCCTGTGACAGTGGGAACTGGAGCTCTCCACTCTTGTCCTGTGACAGTGGGAACTGCTGCTCTCCACTCTCTGTCCTGTGACAGTGGGAACTGGTGCTCTCCACTCTCTCTCTTGTGACAGTGGGAACTGGTGCCCTGCACTCTCTGTCCTGTGACAGTGGGAACTGGTGCTCTCCACTCCCTCCTGCGACAGTGGGAACTGGTGCTCTCCACTCTCTGTCCTGTGACAGTGGGAACTGGTGATCTTCATTCTCTGTCCTATGACAGTGGGAACTGGTGCTCTCCACTCTCTGTCCTGTGACAGTGGGAACTGGTGCTCTCCACTCTCTGTCCTTTGACAGTGGGAACTGGTGCTCTCCACTCTCTGTCCTGTGACAGTGGCAACTGGAGCTCTCCACTCTCTGTCCTTTGACAGTGGGAACTGGTGCTCTCCACGCTCTGTACTGTGACAGTGGGAACTTGTGCTCTCCACTCTCCCGTCCTGTGACAGTGGGAACTGGTGCTCTCCACCCTCTGTCCTGTGACAGTGGGAACTGGTGCTCTCCACTCTCCCGTCCTGTGACAGTGGGAACTGGTGCTCTCCACTCTCTGTCTTGTGACAGTGGGAACTGGTGCTCTCCACTCTATCTTCTGCGACAGTTGGAACTGGTGCTCTTCACTCTCTGTCCTGTGACAGTGGGAACTGGTGCGCTTCACTCTCCCGTCCTCTGACAGTGGGAACTGGTGCTCTCCACTCTCTGTCCTGTGACAGTTTGAACTGGTGCTCTCCACTCTCCCGTCGTGTGACAGTGGGAACTGGTGCTCTCCACTCTCCCGTCCTGTGACAGTTTGAATTGGTGCTCTCCACTCTCCCGTCCTGTGACAGTTTGAACTGGTGCTCTCCACTCTCCCGTCCTGTGACAGTGGGAACTGGTGCTCTCCACTCTCTGTCCTGTGACAGTTTGAACTGGTGCTCTCCACTCTTTCTCCTGTGACAGTGGGAACTGGTGCTCGCCACTCTCTGTCCTGTGACAGTGGGAACTGGTGCTCTCCACTCTCCCGTCCTGTGACAGTTTGAACTGGTGCTCTCCACTCTCCCGTCCTGTGAGAGGGGGAACTGATGCTCTCCACTCTCCCATCCTGTGACAGTTTGAACTGGTGCTCTCCACTCTCCCGTCCTGTGACAGTTTGAACTGGTGCTCTCCACTCTCCCGTCCTGTGACAGTGGGAACTGGTGCTCTCCACTCTCCCTTCCTGTGACAGTGGGAACTGGTGCTCTCCACTCTCCCGTCCTGTGACAGTGGGAACTGGTGCTCTCCACTCTCTGTCCTGTGACAGTGGCAACTGGTGCTCTCCACTCTCTGCCTTGTGACAGTTTGAACTGGTGCTCTCCACTTTCTGTCCTGTGACAGTGTGAACTGGTGCCCTCCACTCTCTGTCCTGTGACAGTGGGAACTGGTGCTCTCCACTCTCTGCCCTGTGACAGTTTGAACTGGTGCTCTCCACTCTCTGTCCTGTGACAGTGGGAACTGGTGCTCTCCACTCTCTGTCCTGTGACAGTGGGAACTGGTGCTCTCCACTCTCTGTCCTGTGACAGATTGAACTGGTGCTCTCCACTCTCTGTCCTGTGACAGTTGAAACTGGGGCTCTCTACTCTCCCGTCCTGTGACAGTGGGAGCTTGTGCTCTCCACTCTCTGTCCTGTGACAGTGGGAACTGGTGCTCTCCACTCTCCCGTCCTGTGACAGTGGGAACTGGTGATCTCCACTCTTTGCCCTGTGACAGTGGGAACTGGTGCTCTCCACTCTCTGTCCTGTGACAGTGGGAACTGGTGCTCTCCACTCTCTGTCCTGTGACAGTGGGAACTGGTGCTCTCCACTCTCTGCCCTGTGACAGTGGGAACTGGTGCTCTCCATTCTCCCGTCCTGTGACAGTGGGAACTGGAGCTCTCCACTCTTGTCCTGTGACAGTGGGAACTGGTGCTCTCCACTCTCTGTCCTGTGACAGTGGGAACTGGTGCTCTCCACTCTCTCTCTTGTGACAGTGGGAACTGGTGCCCTGCACTCTCTGTCCTGTGACAGTGGGAACTGGTGTTCTCCACTCCCTCCTGCGACAGTGGGAACTGGTGCTCTCCACTCTCTGTCCTGTGACAGTGGGAACTGGTGATCTTCATTCTCTGTCCTATGACAGTGGGAACTGGTGCTCTCCACTCTCTGTCCTGTGACAGTAGGAACTGGTGCTCTCCACTCTCTGTCCTTTGACAGTGGGAACTGGTGCTCTCCACTCTCTGTCCTGTGACAGTGGGAACTGGAGCTCTCCACTCTCTGTCCTGTGACAGTGGGAACTGGTGCTCTCCACTCTCTGTCCTGTGACAGTGGGAACTGGTGCTCTCCACTCTCTCTCCTGTGACAGTGGGAACTGGTGCTCTCCACTCTCTGGCCTGTGACAGTGGGAACTGGTGCTCTCCACTCTCCCGTCCTGTGACAGTGGGAGCTTGTGCTCTCCACTCTCTGTCCTGTGACAGTGGGAACTGGTGCTCTCCACTCTCCCGTCCTGTGACAGTGGGAACTGGTGATCTCCACTCTTTGCCCTGTGACAATGGGCACTGTTGCTCTCCACTCTCCCGTCCTGTGACAGTGGGAGCTTGTGCTCTCCACTCTCTGTCCTGTGACAGTGGGAACTGGTGCTCTCCACTCTCCCGTCCTGTGACAGTGGGAACTGGTGATCTCCACTCTTTGCCCTGTGACAGTGGGAACTGGTGCTCTCCACTCTCTTTCCTGTGACAGTGGGAACTGTTGCTCTCCACGCTCCCATCCTGTGACAGTGGGAACTGGTGATCTCCACTCTCTTTCCTGTGACATTGGGAACTGGTGCTCTCCACTCTCTGTCCTGTGACAGTGGGAACTGCTGCTCTCCATTCTCTGTCCTGTGACAGTGGGTACTGGTGCTCTCCACTCTCTGTCCTGTGACAGTGGGAACTGGTGCTCTCCACTCTCTGTCCTGTGACAGTGGGAACTGGTGCTCTCCACTCTCTGTCCTGTGACAGTGGGAACTGGTGCTCTCCACTCTCTGTCCTGTGACAGTGGGAACTGGTGCTCTCCACTCTCTGTCCTGTGACAGTGGGAACTGGTGTTCACCACTCTCTGTCCTGTGACAGTGGGAACTGGTGCTCTCCACTCTCTCTCCTGTGACAGTGGGAACTGGAGCTCTCCACTCTCTGTCTTGTGACAGTTGGAACTGGTGCTCTCCACTCTCTGTCCTGTAACAGTGGGAACTGGTGCTCTCCACTCTCCCGTCCTGTGACAGTGGGAACTGGTGATCTCCACTCTTTGCCCTGTGACAGTGGGAACTGGTGCTCTCCACTCTCTTTCCTGTGACAGTGGGAACTGTTGCTCTCCACGCTCCCGTCCTGTGACAGTGGGAACTGGTGATCTCCACTCTCTTTCCTGTGACAATGGGAACTGGTGCTCTCCACTCTCTGTCCTGTGACAGTGGGAACTGCTGCTCTCCACTCTCTGTCCTGTGACAGTGGGAACTGGTGCTCTCCACTCTCTGTCCTGTGACAGTGGGAACTGGTGCTCTCCACTCTCTGTCCTGTGACAGTGGGAACTGGTGCTCTCCACTCTCTGCCCTGTGACAGTGGGAACTGGTGCTCTCCATTCTCCCGTCCTGTGACAGTGGGAACTGGAGCTCTCCACTCTTGTCCTGTGACAGTGGGAACTGCTGCTCTCCACTCTCTGTCCTGTGACAGTGGGAACTGGTGCTCTCCACTCTCTCTCTTGTGACAGTGGGAACTGGTGCCCTGCACTCTCTGTCCTGTGACAGTGGGAACTGGTGCTCTCCACTCCCTCCTGCGACAGTGGGAACTGGTGCTCTCCACTCTCTGTCCTGTGACAGTGGGAACTGGTGATCTTCATTCTCTGTCCTATGACAGTGGGAACTGGTGCTCTCCACTCTCTGTCCTGTGACAGTGGGAACTGGTGCTCTCCACTCTCTGTCCTTTGACAGTGGGAACTGGTGCTCTCCACTCTCTGTCCTGTGACAGTGGCAACTGGAGCTCTCCACTCTCTCTCCTGTGACAGTGGGAACTGGTGCTCTCCACTCTCTGGCCTGTGACAGTGGGAACTGCTGCTCTCCACTCTCTGTCCTGTGACAGTTGAAACTGGGGCTCTCTACTCTCTGTCCTGTGACATTGGGAACTGGTGCTCTCCACTCTCTGCCCAGTGACAGTGGGAACTGGTGCTCTCCACTCTCTGCCCTGTGACAATGGGCACTGTTGCTCTCCACTCTCCCGTCCTGTGACAGTGGGAGCTTGTGCTCTCCACTCTCTGTCCTGTGACAGTGGGAACTGGTGCTCTCCACTCTCCCGTCCTGTGACAGTGGGAACTGGTGATCTCCACTCTTTGCCCTGTGACAGTGGGAACTGGTGCTCTCCACTCTCTTTCCTGTGACAGTGGGAACTGTTGCTCTCCACGCTCCCGTCCTGTGACAGTGGGAACTGGTGATCTCCACACTCTTTCCTGTGACATTGGGAACTGGTGCTCTCCACTCTCTGTCCTGTGACAGTGGGAACTGGTGCTCTCCACTCTCTGTCCTGTGACAGTGGGAACTGGTGCTCTCCACTCTCTGTCCTGTGACAGTGGGAACTGGTGCTCTCCACTCTCTGTCCTGTGACAGTGGGAACTGGTGCTCTCCACTCTCTGCCCTGTGACAGTGGGAACTGGTGCTCTCCACTCTCTGTCCTGTGACAGTGGGAACTGGTGCTCTCCACTCTCTGTCCTGTGACAGTGGGAACTGGTGCTCACCACTCTCTGTCTTGTGACAGTTGGAACTGGTGCTCTCCACTCTCTGTCCTGTAACAGTGGGAACTGGTGCTTTCCACTCTCTGTCCTGTGACAGTGGGAACTGGTGCTCTGCACTCTCCTGTCCTGTGACAGTGGGAACTGGTGCTCTCCACTCTCCCATCCTGTGACAGTGGGAACTGGTGCTCTCCACTCTCTGTCCTGTGACAGTGGGAACTGGTGCTCTTCACTCTGTCTCCTGCGACAGTTTGAACTGGTGCTCTCCACTCTCCCGTCCTGTGACAGTGGGAACTGGTGCTCTCAACTCTCTCATTCTGTGACAGTTGGTGCTGGTGCTCTCCACTCTCTCACCTTCGACAGTTGGAGCTGGTGCTCTCCACTCTCTGTCCTGTGACAGTGGGAACTGGTGCTCTCCACTCTCTATCCTGTGGCAGTGGGAACTGGTGCTCTCCACTCTCTGTCCTGTGACAGTGGGAACTGGTGCTCTCCACTCTCTGTCCTGTGACAGTTGGAACTGGTGCTCTCCACTCTCCCATTGGTGTAGGAGTGAGGGCATTAGTTTCCTGAACAATGTGGACCGCTTCTGGGGAAGGTGGGACCTGTACAATTCGGACAGGTTACACCTCAACAGAGATGGACCAATGTTCTCGCTGGTGGTTTTGATAGTACAGTTGGGAGGACTTTAAACTAGCTTGGCAAGGGGATGGGAACCCAGGAGAGGGCTCTGAGCTAGTTAGAGTGGGTGAGAGCTCAGATGAACAGAACCCCAAGAAAGAATGCAAAAGGCAGGAGGCAACAGAGCAGAGTAGCACTGGGGTAAGTGTAAACCACAAGGTGATAGGAAGGGACAATATGTATGAATATAAAGAGGCTGCAGGAGGGGTCAAAACTAAAAATCATGGTTTAAAAACTAGTATTAAAACACTCTACCTGAACGCACGCAGCATTGGAAATAAAGTAAATGAGTTGACGGCACAAATCATTGCAAAGGGTATGATTTGGTGGCCATTACAGAAACATGGTTGCAGGGTGGCCAAGACTGGGAATTAAACATACAGGGGTATCTGACAATTCGGAAAGATAGACAAGAAGGGAAAAGAGGTGGGGTAGCTCTGTTAATAAAGGATGATATCAGGGCAGTTGTGAGAGACAATATTGGCTCTAATGAACAAAATGTTGAATCATTGTGGGTGGAGATTAGAGATAGTAAGGGGAAAAAGTCACTGGTGGGCGTAGTTTATAGGCCGCCAAATAATAACTTCACGGTGGGGCGGACAATAATCAAGGGAATAATGGAAGCATGTGAAAAAGGAACGGCAGTAATCATGGGGGATTTTAACCTACATATCGATTGGTCAAATCAAATCGCACGGGGTAGCCTTGAGGAGGAAGTCATAGAATGCATACGGGATTGTTTCTTCGAACAGTATGTTACAGAACCTACAAGGGAGCAAGCTTTCTTGGATCTGGTCCTGTTTAATGAGACAGGAATAATAAACGATCTCCTAGTAAAAGATCCTCTCGGAATGAGTTGAATTTGTAATAAGATTGAGGGTGAGGAAGTAGTGTCTCAAACGAGCGAACTATGCTTAAACAAAGGGGACTACAGTGGGATGAGGGCAGAGTTGGCTAAAGTAGACTGGGAACACAGACTAAATTGTGGCACAATTGAGGAACAGTGGAGGACTTTTAAGGAGCTCTTTCATAGTGCTCAACAAAAATATATTCCAGTGAAAAAGAAGGGCGGTAAGAGAAGGGATAACCAGCCGTGGATAACCAAGGAAATAAAGGAGAGTATCAAATTAAAAACCAATGCATATAAGGTGGCCAAGATTAGTGGGAAACTAGAAGATTGGGAAAATTTTAAACGACAGCAAGGAATGACTAAGAAAGCAATAAAGAAAGGAAAGATCGATTACGAAGGTAAACTTGCGCAAAACATAAAAACAGATAGTGAAAGCTTTTACCGATATATAAAACGGAAAAGAGTGACTAAAGTAAATGTTGGTCCCTTAGAAGATGAGAAAGGGGATTTAATAATGGAAAATGTGGAAATGACTGAGACCTTAAACAATTATTTTGCTTCGGTCTTCACAGTGGAAGACACAAAAACCATGCCAAAAATTGCTGGTCATGGGAATGTGGGAAGGGAGGACCTTGAGACAATCACTATCACTAGGGGGGTAGTGCTGGACAGGCTAATGGGACTCAAGGTGGACAAGTTCCCTGGTCCTGATGAAATGCATCCCAGGGTATTAAAAGAGTTGGCAGAAGTTATAGCAGATGCATTCGTTATAATCTACCAAAATTCTCTGGACTCTGGGGAGGTACCAGCGGATTGGAAAGCAGCTAATGTAACGCCTCTGTTTAAAAAAGGGGGCAGACAAAAGGCAGGTAACTATAGGCCGGTTAGTTTAACATCTGTCGTGGGGAAAATGCTTGAAGCTATCATTAAGGAAGAAATAGCGGGACATCTAGATAGGAATAGTGCAATCAAGCAGACGCAACATGGATTCATGAAGGGGAAATCATGTTTAACTAATTTACTGGAATTCTTTGAGGATATCACGAGCATGGTGGATAGAGGTGTACCGATGGATGTGGTGTATTTAGATTTCCAAAAGGCATTCGATAAGGTGCCACACAAAAGGTTACTGCAGAAGATAAAGGTAAGCGGAGTCAGAGGAAATACATAAGCATGGATCGAGAATTGGCTGGCTAACAGAAAGCAGAGAGTCGGGATAAATGGGTCCTTTTCGGGTTGGAAATCGGTGGTTAGTGGTGTGCCACAGGGATCGGTGCTGGGACCACAACTGTTTACAATATACATAGATGACCTGGAAGAGGGGACAGAGTGTATTGTAACAAAATTTGCAGATGACACTAAGATTAGTGGGAAAGCGGGTTGTGTTGAGGACACAGAGAGGCTGCAAAGAGATTTAGATAGGTTAAGCGAATGGGCTAAGGTTTGGAAAATGTGAGGTCATCCACCTTGGAAAAAAAACCAGTAAAAGGGAATATTATTTGAATGGGGAGAAATTACAACATGCTGCGGTGCAGAGGGACCTGGGGGTCCTTGTACACCAAAAGGTTAGTTTGCAGGTGCAGCAGGTAATCAGGAAGGCAAATGGAATGTTGGCCTTCATTGCGAGAGGGATGGAGTACAAAAGCAGGGAGGTCCTGCTGCAACTGTACAGGGTATTGGTGAGGCCGCTGTAGAATTTACCAATATATCGCAAAGATTCCAGGTACCTTTCCCCTGCAGAGGAGAAGAATCCCTTTCTGGGCTTTTAAAATGAGTTTAAAGGGGCAGATGAAGCCTGCGGGGGATAAAAGGGGATGCATTCATGGAGACCCCCCCCCCCCCCCCCCCAGTGTTTGGACTCATAGGAAAGGGAATTCAAAATGGACCTAAATTACAGAAGCTTGAGATCCCCTAAACATCTATGGGAAGGAGCATATCAATTTTAAGATTCTACAACATTTTGGCTGCGAAAAAGAGTTACCAAATACAGGAGGTATTTTGACTGCGAAAAAGAGTTACCAAATACTGAAGCAATTCACCCCCTAAGAGATAATCGAATTACCCAATCAAGCACAATGGAAATCATGGTCAAGAAACTGGACAATCCTAAAACAATGCAAACCCAGTAATAGCACATTCTCACACCTTAATCGAGTTACTGCTGACAAAGGAGACATTTGAAAATCAATGGACAGAACAGTTTAAACAGAGCCCAAGAGATTTGATGGGAGATAACGGAGCCTTTTTTTGGGATATATCGATCGCTCAGTTTTACAAGGAAAAGCTAGCAGAACACAGACTGGAACTCGCACAGACTCGAACAAGGGCACAGACTGGAACTCGCACAGATTCAAACAAGGACACAGACGGGAACACAGACACAGACACAAGAAGCCAGCTTCCTCAACAGTGAAGAAATGGTATAGTGAAGGAAACTACCAGAACTCATCAAGAACTGACCGAGCACGAGGCCCACGAAACGGAAGGTTGTCAGCAACCAAATTGACAACCACTCTACAATCTACTTCTGAATGACCCAACGGGGGAGAAATTACCAAAAGGGACTAACTAAAACTATTCCTAACCAAAGAAAGTGGGTACTTACCCCATACATCCAAAACGCAACTTAGCGCATCAACGGACGCACCCCAACCGAAGACTACGCAGTCCGAAGTCCTCTCCTCCGTCCGGGGTACGGCTCGCCTAGAAGGCCAAGTGCAGCGAACCCCGAAACCGTGATTCACCGGCAACTGTCTAAAGGGATTGGTGAGCATAGCCCCTGAACCCTCAGAGCTATAACTTAGTTAGTTAGGGGAATTGGGAGGGGGGAGGCTGGGATAACTTGTGTAAATGTATCTGCATTCTCCTCTTTACCCCATTTAGAGTTTAAGTTGTATTCTTTTCCCCACAGGCTGTAATTTGACATTTTATTCAATGTGTTGTACCCTTCAGTGTGTATTGGTCTGTGTGTGTTATTAAAGGTGTGCCTTTTACTTCTTTTTAAACACAATAAAGCCATACCTGCTTCCTACCTTGAAACCGATTGTCTGTCCAAGTCTGTCACAGTTCCCTCATAATTCCAGTGTCTAGAACCAATGGTGTGGGAGCGATTCGGAACCACTCATACGTGGTCAGAAGGGAAAGCTGACCCCCTGCAAACCACCCCTTACACATGGCGACTCAGATGGGACACTGGTACAAGGGACGTGATAAGAGAGAGACGGGTTTCAGGAAACGAAGCAAAATGGAAGAGGGGATTTCCTCATATGTGTTTAAGAGGGTAAATGTGGCTCAGGAGTGGGTACTCGATCTATTGTATGCTGAGCGTCCAGAAGATGCTGCAGCTCAATGGACCGAGAGCAAGGACCATAAAAAGTCGATAGAGAAGGCCATTTGGCTAATTTGCCTTCAGCAACAGATCCGGATTCTAGATGAGGAGAATGAGAAATTAAAGGGAGTATTGAGGCAGGCAGAAGAGAGGTCCAGCGCAAGGGCCACAGTCAGGGAAAGGCTGTGGACAGAGGTGGGACAGTTAAAGGAAAGTAGAGAGCTCACTAAAGAAAGGTACAAAACCCAACTGGACCTTTTACAGTGTCAGATTATTGAAGCCAAGAATAGCGAACTGGCATTGCGGGAAGAGAATTCCTGCCTCGCCAAGCAAGTTAAAGAGTACGGGGAGAGGGTGAGAGACATTCAGGTAGCCTATAAGGTAGCCAGTGCCAGGGAATTTGAGGCAGGAGACCACGGCCCCTGCCAGCAGCAGATCCAAAGCTTGAACCTTGCTCTATCCCGGGCTAAAGGCATGGTGTGCCTGATAAACCCGGGTTTAGCCCAGGAACACCTGGTTGGGCAAGGAGAAACCCCTCAGTCACTGCCTGCAGCTCCCAGGAATGGCCCAGGGCAGCAGGGGTGTCAGCCAGAGTGCGGGGCAGGCAAGGATTGCAAACTACCAACACCGGCAGCCCCGAGTTTTAACTCAGCTTGGCAGCAGGGGGAAGAGGGCGAGCCAATTCAAGCAGGGCCGGAACCAGGGCCAATGCATCCGGTCCGGCAGCAGAAGTTTGGCCCCCTGATGCCAATGGGGCAGCAGGACCCCTAGAAAACAACTTCGTAGTTCCCCACGACACAAAAAAACTGAGGGCTATGATAGGCCACCTAAGTAAGCTCAGCCAACAGGGGGATCCCTCGGTACACTTCCTGGAAGTGGAACGCACAGGGGATATTAACGGGTGCAATGATTTGGAGCAGGCTAAGCTGTTGCTCTTCTCGCTAGACACCAAGCTGTGCCATTCCCTCTCTGCAGACAGCAGAAAGGGGCGAAACACATACTCTACGGTTAAGGAGGAGGTTCTAGAGGCCATGGGTATGAACGACGGGAGTCCTTTCTCCTGAGTGGAGAAAACAGTACAGCTCTATGGGGAGACTCCACAGGCTTTCGCCGACAGGTTGTGGCCGGTCTACGAAAGGGCCTGTAGTGGGGTTCTTGACCGGGCCCACCTGGCCCCTAACGAGCTGGCTCACTGGCTCCGCAGCCTGGTGGCAAACAGCTTACCTGGAGTAAAGGCAAAAGCCGAGGTCTGGTTCGATCCAAGAGATCCCAGAACTACCGAGGAGACAGTGGTCAGACAGTTGACCCTGGCTTACCGGAACGGTAGAGGGACAGAGGAGCCCTCCTCTAAAGGGAGGGTCCATGAGATTAAACCCAGCCAAGTCAAGAGAGAGTGGCATCAGGAAGATGGGAACCCTCCCCACAAAGGGGGCGAGTGTTTTGGGTGTGGGAAAAGTAGGCACTGGAGGAAGGACTGTAGGAACCCGTGGAAAGAGACTAAGGGAAAGGCCACTTCAGCCCCAGCCCATAAGGCCGGGGCAGGAACACCCGACACATATGAGACACTCGTAGCCGCCCTACAGACACTTATAAACGGACAGGGAGCAATAACTACCGCAACCGGTCCAGTAGCCGGTACGGTAAAACCCTCTGTTCCAACCCACCCAGATGCATGACTAGAGCCAGCGCAGCCTGTGTACCTGTGTTCCCTAGAGTACGATGCCTGGAAGAGACCGTGCGTTACGATGAAGGTGGAGAAAGTGAAGGTGACCTACCTGCTAGATACTGGTGCTTCCAGTGCCCTTGTATATGCAGATAACCCAGCTACCTCACCTCTATCGAACGGGGTCCCGTACAGTCTAGTGGGGTTCACAGGCAATGAGCAAACTGGTTGGTTTTCCATCCCACTCACCATTCAGTTAGGGACACTCAAAACCAAATGGAAGTGTTTCCTGATGAAATGGGAGCAGAAGGGAAAAGGGATCCTGGGGTCTGATTTTATCATTAGCCACCAGATCCTAGTGGATCTCAGGAACCACTGTCTATGGGGAGCCATAGGTGCAGACAGGGGAAGTGAGGTGGCGGTGATCCCAGAAAAGGGGGCCAAGGGAACATTGTGTACCGTGAAGCCAAAGGAGGGTTACGACTTGGAATTACTGGTCAGTAACACCCCAGTGGAGCACCAGGCATATGTACGGGCACACCTTGCAGCATTTGCCACCCACAAACATGACTGTGGTAGGGTAACAGGGGTGGAAGTTAGTATAGTAGGGGATCCCATGACCCGACCACAAAAGCAATATAACTTCCCCAGGGAGGCAGAGGCAGACCTGACAACGGCGCTGGGATCACTGGTAGAGCAAGGGGTGTTAAGACCGATAGCTACCCATGTGAACTCTCCACTGTGGCCGGTTAAGAAACCGGACAACTCATGGAGGGCCACCGTGGACTATCGAGTACTAAATAAGAATATCCCTGCCTGTGCACCCACTGTAGCAGCCGTAGCGGATCTCATAGGGAGTATTCCAGCATCTGCGACCACTTTCACAGTGCTGGACATTTCAAATGGGTTCTGGTCCATTCCTTTAAAACGGGAGGACCAGTACAAGTTCGCTTTTACCTTTAAGGGCCAACAATACACGTGGAACTGTCTTCCCCAAGGCTTCCACAATAGCATTTTTCACCAATGCATGGCGAACTGTTTAAAGGGCTTTAGCAGACCCCAGCAGTTGGTGCAGTATGTGGATGACCTGCTCCTGTTCACCGATCAGGGGGAGGAGCATGGCCCACTGCTGGCTGAGCTGCTGGAGCTGCTAAAAGAAGAAGGGTTTAAAGTAAACCCCAAGAAGGCACAGATCGGCCAGAAGGAAGTCAAATTCCTGGGGCTGACTGTGCGCGCTGGGGAAAGGGCCATAGACAAGGCGAGAAGGGAGGCAGTACAGGAGTTACCAGCCCCCAACACAGTGACAGGG
The DNA here is from genome assembly GCF_044704955.1 of Pristiophorus japonicus. NCBI lineage: Eukaryota > Metazoa > Chordata > Chondrichthyes > Pristiophoridae > Pristiophorus > Pristiophorus japonicus. The sequence continues at coordinate 45,971 of NW_027254442.1, read as the reverse complement.
GTAAGATCCTTTCTAGGGCTCACCGGGTACTGCAGAGACTTCATTGAGGATTATGCAGCCACCGCAGCCCCTCTGCTCAGGCTCCTACACAAGGGGGTAGAGTGGGACTGGGATGAGGGTTGCGAGGCAGCATTTAATCAGCTCAAGAAGGACTTGCAGACCACGCGAGCCTTAGGGATGATAGATGAGGGAAAGGAGTTTTTCCTGGAGGTGCAGTCAGCGGGGACAGTTTGAGCTCAGTGCTGCTTCAAGAGCGGCACGGCCAGCTGAGGCCGGTGGTTTACTCCTCCAGGATCCTCACAGATGTGGAGAAGGGGTACTCTAACTGTGAGACACACCTCCTAGCCACACATTGGGCAGTGAAAAGATCCTTGATCTTCACGGGAGGGTCTCCTCTAACACTCCTAACCCACCACACACCGACTCAGATGCTCCTAGATGGGAGGATTAAGGACGGGACGGTGAGCAGTGCCCGCATTGCTCGCTGGACCCTGCTCCTCTCCCAGATGGACCTCAGAGTAGAAGGCCCCCGCGAGCCAAGGCTCGCAGCCAACCTAATCTACCCAGGGAAAGCCCACAGGTGCTCCATAGAAAGGGTATGGGAGGTAAACATTGGCCTTCGGGCGGAGTTACACCCTACAGGCCGGGACATCTACGCGGACGGGTCCAGCACGGTATCTGCTGGCGAACGACTCACTGGGTGCGGAGTCTATGACCCAAGGGCAGGTATTGCCCTGACAATCAAACTCCCCAGCACCATGAGCGCCAAGCATGCTGAATTGTCCGCCGTAATGTACATGGTGACCCACCCCGAGGAATTCCCTACCCCGTACACGATTTGCTCGGACAGTATGTTCACCTGCAATTCATGTACGGAGTACCTGGCTATCTGGTCCCGTCGCGGATACACGTCCGCTGACGGGAGATCCCTGGCAATCAAGCCCCTGCTGGAGAAAATCATGACAGCGGTGGGGGAAGAGGGAAAGGTCTACATACATAAGGTGAAGGCCCATTCAAAAACCGAACCCCGTGCAGAGGGAAACCAACAGGCTGACAAACTGGCCAAAGAAGGTGCCCGCACGGGAAAGTTCTGGGACCCCGATGACACCGGCCGCATAGCAGCGGTCAAGAATAAGAGCAGGGCAGCAGAGAGTACAGGGATAGCTTTGGCCCCGGACTTAAAAACAGTTCAGGCACAGGACCCGGTCCTGAAAGCTGTCCTGAACGCGCTAGCTAGAGGAGAGAGAGTAGAAGGTCCGTACGGCACAGCAGCCATTACCGTTAAGGAAGGCATGCTGTTTAAAGAGGGACAATGGGTCGTGCTGCAGCAGCACCAGAGGGAATTCCTAAAACTGGCCCATGAGGGTCCAGGAGCGGGACACCCCGGGCCTGAGACCACCTGGCAACGGGTGGATCAGGCAGGATGGTGGCCGGGACTCAGGGAGGACGTCCGCGAGTTCTGTGCGAACTGCCTGGTGTGTGCTGCGAACAACCCTGACCCCCAGAAAAGGAAGGTGTCCCTAGGACACGTCAGGAGGGTAGAGGGACCATGGCAGTCAATCCAAATTGACTACATCAGGCCCCTACCCACTGCCCAGGGAGGCTACAAATACTGCCTAGTCCTGGTGGATGTGTTCTCAAAATGGGTTGAAGCCTTCCCCTGCCGAACAGCCACCGCACTAGGGACAGCTAAGATTCTAGTGAGGGAAGTGTTCTCCCGGTGGGGACTCCCACAGTATGTGGAGTCGGACCAGGGGAGCCATTTCACCGGGCAGGTAATGCAGGCAACCCTTAAGGTGCTCGGCATTGAGGGGAAAAGGCACGTTGCCCACAATCCACAGTCATCGGGTATTGTGGAGCTTTTAAACCGCACCATTAAAGAAAGGCTGCGGAAGGAGACGGGAGACTCACCCCAAAAGTGGGTGGAGGTCTTACCGTTGGTCCTAATGGGGATCCGAGCTAGCCAGTCAAAGAGCACGGGGTATTCCCCATACGAGCTCATGACTGGCCGGATCATGCGGACCCCCACCCATGTCCTAGCCCCGGTGCTCACAGAAGGTCAGCTCAGAGAGGTGAACCAGGACCGGTTTGTCAGGATCCTGTTTGAACACCTCAAACAGATTCACTGGCAGGCTGCTAGTAACATGGGCAGACAGCATCAGGGGAACCGATTGCTGCTAGAACCCAGCAAACACCACGAATGGGAGATAGGGGACCAGGTCATAGTGAGGAACTATGCTCGGGTCGGGGTTTTTGAAGCATTATATATGGGGTCATAAAGCGTTGTGGACAAGGCAAGCCCGATGGTCTATGCCATAAAGCTGTCCCGCCGTACTAAGTGGTTCCACATCAACCAGTGCAACCCAGGGTCAGCCAAGCACAAAGGGCAGCCGGGAGGTGTGAACCGTTCTCAGGACAGGAATCCTCCGTTGGCCGCCCCCGACGGTGGAGGGCCCACAGGGAATGTGGCAGGCTCAGAAACCGTGCCTATAGGTGCGGTGAATTGCAGTACTGGAGGGGCTATCTCACCCATCGTTTGGAATTCGGACGCACCCCCAGTAACCCAAGTCCTGAGAAGGACACTCCGTACACCACGGCCAAAGATCCCGTGGTCACCGGCATCTGAGCCTCAGCGATTCTACCCTAGGAGAAGGGCAGCCCGACAGGAAAGGCCGAAGGTCAGAAGTACAGAGGCCGCTCAGAGTAGGGACCACCAGCCAGCCGCCTCCAGCGGTGAGGGACTCACAGGAGCAGTAGCAACGAGCTGTCCCACAGACAAGGGTCTCCAGCTCACCGGCTGCGGAGAAACCCTAGCATCCAGGTGGCTATCAGGCCGCACAAGGCATGGGCCTGACAGGGACTAACCAGGCCACCCGGAGACGGGTGGCGGTTGTACATAGCTCTCATTTTAGTTTAAGGTCGCTGACTGCACCATTTTACATTTTAAGGTTTAGTTTAGAATTGAGGGTAATGTTGCAGTAATGTTCAGGTGATTATTTTGAGTTTGTCTTGTGTGTCAGCCAGCCTGAGAGCAGTTCTCAAGGGCAGGATCCAGACATTACCGGGTGATGGACAAACCTCAGGAGACCAATTGATGTTGTTTAATTTTAATCTATGTTCTTCCTTCTGTAATGTGGTTGTACGTTGCCTAATTGCTGGTGAATATAATGTAACTGAAATGAAATGTAACTGTCCTGAAATGCAATTGTAGTGATTGAACCCCCTCCAAGCTGGGAGGGTATAAATGTAAAAAGTTTGTACCTGTAAAGGGAAAAGTGTGCATCTGTGGTGATGTTGCATAAGTGTAATGCATTTTGGGTATTAGTTTAGCTAATTTACGGGGAAGGTTATCTCTTGGGAGTCAGGAACTTTGCTCACCTCGAAGAATGATACCATAAGTGATATAGTATCACAGGGGGGCAATGTAGAATTTACCAATATCTCGCAAAGATTCCAGGTACCTTTCCCCTGCAGAGGAGAAGAATCCCTTTCTGGGCTTTTAAAATGAGTTTAAAGGGGCAGACGAAGCCTGCGGGGGATAAAAGGCATTCATGGAGACCCCCCCCCCCCCCAGTGTTTGGACTCATAGGAAAGGGAATTCAAAATGGACCTAAATTACAGAAGCTTGAGATCCGCTAAACATCTATGGGAAGGAGCATATCAATTTTAAGATTCTACAACATTTTGGCTGCGAAAAAGAGTTACCAAATACAGGAGGTGGGGCCAACGTCTGAACCAAATTCGTGTATTAAGGACCCAGGCTATTCACCCCCTAAGAGATGATCGAATTACCCAATCAAGCACAATGGAAATCATGGTCAGAAAAACTGGACAATCCTAAAACAATGCAAACCCAGTGATAGCACATTCTCACACCCTAATCGAGTTACTGCTGAGAAAGGAGACATTTGAAAATCAATGGACAGAACAGTTTAAACAGAGCCCAAGAGATTTGATGGGAGATAACGGAGTCTTTTTTTTGGGATATATCTATCCCCCAGTTTTGCACAGAAACTAGCAGAACACAGACTGTAACTCACACAGACTCTAGCAGAGCACAGCTAGCAGAACACAGACTGTAACTCGCACAGACTCTAGCAGAGCACAGCTAGCAGAACACAGAACGAAGCAGAGCACAGACTCGAACACAGACAGACACAAGTAGCCGGAGTGAAGAAATGGAGTTGTGAAGGAACTTACAAGAAATCGTCAAGGACTGGCCGAGCACGAGGCCCACGAAATGGAAGGTTGTCAGCAACCAAATTGACAAACCCGGGCCACCACAACCAGCGAAACGACCAACCAAAACCAACTCAGCAAAAAACGAAGAATCGACATTTATTTCCACTCTACAATCTACTTCTGAACGGCCAACGGGTGAGAAATTACCTAAAGGGACTAACTAAAACCAAAGAAAGTGGGTACTTATCCCTTACATCCGAAACACAACTTAGCGCATCAACGGACACACCCCAACCGAAGACCAAGCAGTCCGAAGTCCTCTCCTCTGTCCGGGGTACGGCTCGCCTAGAAGGCCAAGTGCAGCGAACCCCGAAACCGTGATTCACCGGCAACTGTCTAAAGGGATTGGTGAGCATAGCCCCTGAACCCTCAGAGCTATAACTTAGTTAGTGAGGGGAATTGGGAGGGGGGAGGCTGGGATAACTTGTGTAAATGTATCTGCATTCTCCTCTTTACCCCATTTAGAGTTTAAGCTGTATTCTTTTCCCCACAGGCTGTCATTTGACATTTTATTCAATGTGTTGTACCCTTGTATTGATCTGTGTGTGTGTTATTAAAGGTGTGCCTTTTACTTCTTTTTAAACACAATAAAGCCATACCTGCTTCCTACCTTGAAACCGATTGTCTGTCCAAGTCTGTCACAGTTCCTTCATAATTCCAGTGTCTAGAACCAAGGGTGTGGGAGCGATTCGGAACCGCTCATATAAGGTCAGAAGGGAAAGCTGACCCCCTGCAAACCACCCCTTACATTTCTTCTTCCCCTACCAAGAATGTCTGTGAAACCAGTGCTGCTGCCTCTAAGGTCAGGATCTTGGTCACTATGAGCTTTCAGAATATGCCTGTGTGGCCTATTCCTTCAATGAAAAAGTCTCTCAGCATTTCTCTCCTCAGTTCATCGGAGAACTCACATAAACTAGCCAACCTCCGAAGTTCCGCCACGAAGTCGGGTATGCTCTGGCCCACACAGCTTCTGTAGTTGTAGAACCTGTGTCTGGCCATGTGTAGGCTGCTCGCTGGCTTCAGGTGGTCTCTTACCAGTGTGCTCAATTCTTCAAACGACTTGCTTGCTGTTTTCTCGGGTGCCAGCAGGTCTTTCATTAAAGCGTATGTTTTCGAGCCACAGCTGGTCAAGAGATGGTCTCTTCTCTTGTCTGCCTTATCGTTGCCTAACCAGTCTTTGGTTACAAAGCTTTGCTGGAGCCTTTCTATAAAGTCCTACCAATTGTCTCCCGCATTGTACTTTTCATCTGATCCGTTGTTCGCCATTCTGTGGATTCTGTAATCCCATAACTCGTTGCCACTGGAAAGTCCTGTCCCCTCAATACAGAGTCACATGAGGCATGTAGTGAAGTCAAGGTCACTCTGGACCTGCACCTTTATTTCACAGCTCTGGAATGCTGCACTTGCCTGAGACCTGTCCTTATAGACCTGTCTTTTGCAAGTGCACCCCTGGTGGTAAGGTATGCTGGTGGTTACAGGTCATATCTTATTACAGTCATGTATAGCATGTTAGGATACAGTTATATATAATAATGTAAGATACATGACATCTTGGAGGAAAACTTTCCTCAGGATCAGCCGAGAATGAGTCTAAGTTCAACATCATGTTTGGAAGGTTCTGTTCGAGAGCGAAGGTATCCTCTTCAAAGCAGAAAACCAGTGGTTCCGCTCGATTTGTAAATATGCCAAAATAAGTCCATATCTTTTGTTATGTATAACCATGCAAGTTATGTATGATGATTGCTTGTTATAATTACTTCATCATGAAGGAGGGAGAAGTGTAACATATAGCTCCATCTAGTGGACTACTGCTCCGCCCAGTGGGCAACTGTGGTAATGCAGCCATTGCTGTAAATACAATAAAGGCCTCAGGTGACAGGTCACCTGACATGTTAAGAACCATCTTGTAAAAGTGTGTTTGTGATGTCATAAGGAATATACCATTATTACACAGTATTGTATTTAATGAATTTTGACACATGGGCTGTGAATGTTTCCTATTTCAAGTACTCCCCTCAGCCTTGATGACCGATGGCAAAATGCTTGGAAGAACTGCGACAGACAGAAGGGATTCCTTACAGAGGACCCCACAGTACAACCTGAATGATCAAACTTTCCTCACAAACAGTGGACAACCATCGACCGCCTCAGAACCGGTTATGGTCAATGCTACCACCTTCTCCAGAGATGGAAAACTCCACGCACAGGCATCTTCCTCCCTCTCAATTGGAGTTCAGGACTGGAACATCGGCTCCTTCATCGAAACACCTGTGAACTCGTGGAAGCAAGTCATCCTCGTTCGAGGGACTGCCTATGATGATGATGATGATGAGAGTGAAGATTAAAGCATCCCCATAGAAACATAGAAAATAGGTGCAAGAGTAGGCTATTCGGCCCTTTGAGCCTGCACCACCATTCAATAAGATCATGGCTAATCATTCACCTCAGTACCCCTTTCCTGCTTTCTCTCCATACCTCTTGATCCCTTTAACCACAAGGGCCATATCTAACACCCTCTTGAATATATCCAATGAACTGGCATCAACAACTCTCTGCGGCAGGGAATTCCACAGGTTAACAACTCTCTGAGTGAAGAAGTTTCTCCTAAGCTCGGTCTTAAATGGCTTACCCCTTATCCTTAGATTGTGGCCCCTGGTTCTGGACTTCCCCAACATCGGGAACATTCTTCCCGCATCTAACCTGTCCAGTCCCGTCAGAATTTTGTATGTTTCTATGAGATCCCCTCTCATCCTTCTAAACTCCAGTGAATACAGGCCCAGTTGATCCAGTCTCTCCTCATATGTCAGTCCTGCCATCCCAGGAATCAGTCTGGTGAACCTTCACTGCACTCCCTCAACAGCAAGAACGTCTGTCATGCGACTGTGGAGCTCCTAATCAGACCTTGGAGCACATCATCGAGCACTGTCCTCAGAGGGAATTCACAGGCAGCCTACAAGATATCCACGGTGTTACACCGGAAGCTTTGGCCTGGATATCCGACTTGGATATTAATGTTTGATTTGCTTTGCTACTGCCACACGGAAGAAGATTTCAAGTACTTTTTGCCCTTGTCTATATCAACAACAATTATTTATATTTATATAGCATCTTTAACATAGTAAAACATCCCAAGGCGTATCACAGGAGCGATTATCAGTCAAAATTTGACACCGAGCCATATAAGGAGATATTAGGACAAGTGACCAACTGCTTGGTCAAAGAGGTAGGTTTTTGTTGTCAATCCAAACCCTGTGAAGATTGAAGTATACTGCTTGTCAAAGTCCACCGTGTACACAGGTGTGCTGGTTTGGGTCATAGGGGTAGAAATTCCGACGTCCTGGCCACGTCCGAAGTTTCTACGGACCTGGGAAGGCATCGGAAAAGTGAGTTTTTAGCGCGCAATGCACATGCGCTGAAAACCTGCTTTTGCGATCTGTCAAGCTGGAGCTGGACAGATTGTAGACATATCGGGAGCGAGGACATTTCTTGGACAAGATTGCGGGATCTACGCATATCTTGCCCAGCAAATGTCCCCAAAATCTTGCGCCTGATTAAAGCAGGCACATAGCCTACTTTTACAGGCATAAGTGTTTTAAAACATATTAAAATTAAATTATAAACACATAGTTTATTGTTTACAACCCTCCCCACTATGGTCAGCTTATTTTTAACCATAATTTTAAAAACTTTTTTAAAAATCGGGAAAATACTTTATTTTTATAAGACATAATAACTTTAATTTCAATTAATTTTAAATATGTGTGGTCTGTTTTTTTATTTTATTATTTTGTGTGTTTGGTTTTGTTCCCATTAATAGCGCTGAGAACTCGTAGATACGTGAGTCTCATTGCTATTAATGGGAACCAGTCACACGCGACCACATCTTCTGCGTGGGAACCCTCCGGATGGGAGTGCGCTTCGCAGTGTGGAAAGCGAATCGGAAATCAGGGCACCTCCTCGACTACCAGGCACTTTTGTAAAAAATCTCCGGTCGGGAGGCATTTGCCCGCGGGAAGACCCCCAGAGGAATTTCTGGGCCAACTTGAACCCAAGCTTGTCAAAAAGGCCAACACCCATGAGGCTTCGTCCCTTCGTGACGTGAAAGGAAAAGTTCTCCAATGTTATGTCCTTGTAGTATATCGGGACAGATATGACCCCAAGTACCTCAATTCTGGAGTGGGAGTACGTATGTAGAGGGGAAGTTGCGGGCTGCAGTGGACAGTGCGTGAAGTGGGTTTTGTACACAGCCTCGCTCAATGTGGAGACTTTGGCTCCAAGGTCAATGAGGAGGCAGATGGGCGTGCCGTCAATGTTTACCTTGAATTTGCCCGAACTGATGTGCGAAATGTCACTAACGGTGTAAACCATACTGGGTTTATCACTATCGGGGTTGCCCACATGTTGAATATGCTGCGATGAGCGACAGACATTAGCAAAATGGTTCATTTGACCACATGCAGAGCATCTCTTCCCATGTACAGGGCAGTTAGGACTCTTTGCTGAGTGTGATTTGTCCCCACAGTTAAAGCTGTGGAAGTTAGGCCAGCGATCCGTAGTGGGTGGCTTATTACTAGCCCTGGGTCTCTGCTGTGATTTCCACTTTGGACGAACACCTTGCACATGGGCTGTAGCTGACGTCTGCTGCACAGGGGGAGCAGGGGATCTGATCGCTTTTGAATCGGAAAGCGCTGATTCGATTTGGATGGCTAAATTAGTTGCTTTATCTAATGTCAATTTGTCATCCTCCATTAGCAAGCATTCCCGAATGCGGGGATCATTGTTTTCTCAATAATTTGATCCCTGATCATTTCCTCTGTGACGCTCCAAAGTTACACGTAGCGGCCAGTTCAGTTAATGAAATGATGCACTGTTTGATTGGTTCATCATGCCCCTGCTACCTTTGACAAAAATTTGTATCTTTCCATTATGAAACTTTTCTTTGGCCCAAAATAGTTCGCTAGGGCGCTTACCGCTTTGTTGTAGGAGTCTGTGTCTTCGATTTGACCAAAGATGCATTGGCCTTTGGTGCCGAGGCAGTGGATAAGTATTGTACGGTGGCGAGCTGGTGTTAAGTTGTTGCCGTCTAACTCACTCGCCATATGTACGTAGGAAAACTTTTAATCCATCTCAGCCACGGGATTGGAGGGTCCCTGGGTATAGAGAGGAAAGCCAGGGTGGGGGGTTGGTGGGGTTGGGGGAGGGGCTAGTGAGGTTAATTTGATTCATCCTCGTCGCCAAATTATGTTGAGTATGTAAATAAACAGACTAACTGAAACAGGAGTAGTGTAACTAACTGTGTCCTTTAAAGCAACTCCCAAAATGGTGTCCAAAACCAGCATGTTTACAGCCGGCGTGAATAGCCCCCACAGGGTCCTAATGCCTGTCCAGTGAGGGATCATGTAACCAACAAATAGAGTATGAACACAACTCAGCACTCACTCAGTACTGCCCCTCCGACAGTGCAACGCTCCCTCTGCACTGCCTCTCCGACAGTGCAGCGCTCACTCAGTACTGCCCCTCCGACAGTGCAGTGCTCCTTCAGTACTGCCCCTCCGACAGTGCAGTGCTCCCTCAGTACTGACCCTCCAACAGTGCAGCACTCCTTCAGTACTGCCTCTCCGACAGTGCGATGCTCCTTCAGCACTGCCCCTCCGATAGTGCAGCGCTCCCTCAGCACTGCCCCTCTGACAGTGCAGCGCTCCCTCCGTACTGCCCCTCAGACAGTGCGGCGCTCCCTCAGTACTGCCCCTCCGACAGTGCGGCACTCCCTCAGCACTACCCCTCCAACAGTGCAGCGCTCCCTCAGTACAGCCCCTCCGACAGTGCGGCGCTCCCTCAGTACAGCCCCTCCGACACTGCGACGCTCACTCAGCACTGCCCCTCCGACAGTGCAGCACTCCCTCAGTACTGCCCCTCCGACAGTGCGACGCACCCTCAGTACTGCCCCTCAGACAGTGCAGCGCTCCCTCAGTACTGCCCCTCCGACAATGCGACACACCCTCAGTACTGCCCCTCTGACAGTGCGGTGCTCCCTCAGTACTGCCCCTCCGACAGTGCAGCACTCCCTCAGTACTGCCACTCCGACAGTGCGGCGCTCCTTCAGTACTGCCTCTCCGACAGTGCGGTGCTCCTTCAGCACTGCCCCTCCAACAGTGCAGCGCTCCCTCAGTACTGCCCCTCTGACAGTGCAGCGCTCCCTCAGTACTGCCCCTCTGACAGTACAGTGCTCCCTCAGTACTGTCCCTCCAACAGTGCGGCGCTCCCTCAGTACTGCCCCTCCGACAGTGCGGTGCTCCCTCAGTACTGCCCCTCCGACAGTGCGGTGCTCCCTCGGTACTGCCCCTCCGATAGTGCGGCGCTCTCTCAGCACTGCCCCCCCGACAGTGCGGTGCTCCCTCAGTATTGCCCCTCCGATAGAGCAGCGCTCCCTCAGTAATGCACTGGGCGGCTGCGATTTCGCCACCTGTGGCGAGTCGTGCGCGGTGTGTGGGAAAGCCACTCCCGACTCCATCCCGCCCTGTAGCCAACCTTCCGTTGATGGGGCTTGCTCAGCCCACCCTGCGGGTCTCCCGGCCAATTAACAGGAAGCTGGCCTGATGACGTCATATGATGACGTGCCATCAGCCGGTTTCCTTAAAGGGACCATGCCCACTTTGCTTTTGACAGTCCTTCTGTCCGTGTCTTGCCGTATTGAGATGCTGCAAACGACGACAATCAGAGGTGCACGGCTGCATCCAATCTCTTCCATGACTCCCGGCTGATACTTCTGGAGGAAGTCACAGCACACACGGAGGTTCTCTTGCTGTCCAATGGGCGGAAGAGACTTCCCCAGGACACCAATGCAGCCTGGTTGCACATTGCACAGGAGGGCACAGGCAGGAATTGCGTCAGGGGAACCTGGCTGCAGTGGCGCAAACCTTTCAATGATTGGCTTAGAGCGGAATCCCGACTCGCTGTCAATCTTGGCCATTTTCACTGCAGGCCTGCCTCCAAACCCGCTCTCGCAGGGCTGGGAAGATTCTGGACAGAGTCTGAGCCTGGATTTATGCGCTTAAGTCTCATGGAGTAGGACTTAAACCCACAATCTTTGGACCCAAATGCGAGCGAGTGCTACCTGTAATGTACTTGCTTCATCGGCGAGAAAGGGACGTGATCGGGGCCCAGGGGAGGCGTGAGTTCGGGGCCAGGGGCCCAGGGGCAGCACGGGCCCAGCCCACACTGCGATATGTGTGGGCACTAGGTCCGTGCAGCAGAAAGGTCTCCAGTCGTCCTGGTTAACCCTTGCCCCTGGACCAAGACCTCGCTCTGTCAAGCCCCGTGTGGTGGCTGGTGTGCAACGGCCACCCCACGTTAAAACAATCCACGCACAGGCATCTTCCACCCTTCAACATGTAGTTCGGGATCTGGAATATTAGGTCCTTCATTGAAACATCTGTGAGCTCATCCTTTTTTGGCCTGGAAGCAAGTCATCCTCGTTTCGAGGGACTGCCTGTGATGATGAATTCATAGCAACACATTGCTATTAAGAACTAGTTGGTTTATTAGCTAAAGGTTTAACAATCACACTACACATTACCAGTTCATCAACCAGGCTCACAACCTCTTCGCGGATCCCCTGAACCCAACTGGCTGGGGTTTTATTGAGTCTTGTCAACATCACGTGACTGGCTAAGCCACTCCCAACTCAACAGCTGCACAAACCTATGCTCAGGTACATAAATTACAATACCCACTGAGCCAGACTGACACAGTGGATACGATGCTGCTTCTAACCAGAATTAAATAATAAGGGTATGAAGAATTATGAAATGGAAGAATTTAATCGTGCTTCTGAAAGGTATCTTTGATAAGGGAAACGAACCAGTGGAGATATAAGGGATGCAAGATAATGTGGCCTTTAGCACAGCCAAGCCACAACGGATTGGAAATCAATTGCAGAAACCTTTATTTCTGCACTGTAATATTGTCAGTGCATTGATGCAGGCTCGATATTTTGGAGTCAGCACTGGCCTGAGTCCCACAGCTGGTGCAGTCAAACCCATTCACAATCAATACACCACAATTCTTAATAAACAACACTGCAGCAACTTCAGTGTATTCCTCAGTCAGTCTAGCTCGGCCGAGCTCACGGCGTCTCTGGCTTTAACCAAAGCTTTATTTTGCCCGTATGACCTACTGTACTTACGCTATAAGAATTAGGAGCAGGAGTCGGCCATTCGGCCACGCGGGCCTGCTACGCCATTCAATGAGATCTTGGCTGATCTTCAACCTCAACTCCGCTTTCCCGCCCGATCCCCACATCCCTTGATTCCCCTTGAGTCTGTAGGGTATTTGTTTTTCACTCTACTCTGATTCTCAGACCTCGGAATCTATCGTGGGAAAGGACAACACGTGGCACGATATTTTAGGCTTAACCCGGTGTCTGTTTTATTACGCAACAAAAAACGATTAAAACTACAGGATTAGACTTCTGATAGAAATGTGACTTTAGACATACAATCACCATTCCTGGCTGTAACTATTGTAGGTTCGTGGTCATTGATTCCATGACCAGTTGGTTCTTCTGTCCGTTCTCTGCAGTGCCTGTTCCTTTCGTGTCCTTCCATCCCTTCCTCCTGCTTCTGTGTCTTTTCTCTGTTGCCTGCTTGTGTGTCTCTGTATCCGAATATTTATATCCATAGTATGAATAACTTTCTTGCTTCCGAAATCTGGTTACCGAGGTGGTGATTTGTTTAACTGGCTGTGGTGATGGATGTGAATGGCTACTAATTTGCACACGGAGTTGACAATGCAAAAGATATTTCCTTATTTGCATTCCGTGGGGTCCTTTGTTGCCCGGTCCTTTTACAGACTCGATTTCTCCAGTAAGCTTGTTTTCCCCACACTGGTTAATCATAAGAACATAAAAATTAGGAACAGGAGTAGGCCATCTAGCCCCTCGAGCCTGCTCCGCCATTCAACAAGATAATGGCTGATCTGGCCGTGGACTCAGCTCCACTTACCCACCCGCTCCCCATAACCCTTAATTCCTTATTGGTTAAAAATCTATCTATCTGTGATTTGAATACATTCAATGAGCTAGCCTCAACTGCTTCCTTGGGCAGAGAATTCCACAGATTCACAACCCTCTGGGAGAAGAAATTCCTTCTCAACTCGGTTTTAAATTGGCTCCCTAGTTCTAGTCTCCCCGACCAGTGGAAACGATCTCTCTGCCTCTATCTATTTTAAATGTTTCTATAAGATCACCCCTCATCCTTCTGAACTCCAACGAGTAAAGACCCAATCTACTCAATCTATCATCATAAGGTAGCCCCCTCATCTCCGGAATCAGCCTAGTGAATCGTCTCTGTACCCCCTCCAAAGCCAGTATATCCTTCCTCAAGTAAGGTGACCAAAACTGCACGCAGTACTCCAGGTGCGGCCTCACCAATACCCTGTACAGTTGCAGCAGGACCTCCCTGCTTTTGTACTCCATCCCTCTCGCAATGAAGGCCAACATTCCATTCGCCTTCCTGATTACCTGCTGCACCTGCAAACTAACTTTTTGGGATTCATGCACAAGGACCCCCAGGTCCCTCTGCACCGCAGCATGTTGTAATTTCTCCCCATTCAAATAATATTCCCTTTTACTGTTTTTTTTTCCAAGGTGGATGACCTCACAATTTCCGACATTGTATTCCATCTGCCAAATCTTAGCCCATTCGCTTAACGTATCTAAATCTCTTTGCAGCCTCTCTGTGTCCTCTACACAACCCGCTTTCCCACTAATCTTTGTGTCATCTGCAAATTTTGTGACATTACACTCTGTCCCCTCTTCCAGGTCATCTATGTATATTGTAAACAGTTGTGGTCCCAGCACCGATCCCTGTGGCACACCACTAACCACCGATTTCCAACCCGAAAAGGACCCATTTATCCCAACTCTCTGCTTTCTGTTAGCCAGCCAATTCTCTATCCATGCTAATACATTTCCTCTGACTCCGCGTACCTTTATCTTCTGCAGTAACCCTTTGTGTGGCACCTTATCGAATGCCTTTTGGAAATCTAAATACACCACATCCATCGGTACACCTCTATCCACCCTGCTCGTGATATCCTCAAAGAATTCCAGTAAATTTGTTAAACATGATTTCCCCTTCATGAATCCATGTTGCGTCTGCTTGATTGCACTATTCCTATCTAGATGTCCCGCTATTTCTTCCTTAATGATAGCTTCAAGCATTTTCCCCACTACAGATGTTAAACTAACCGGCCTATAGTTACCTGCCTTTTGTCTGCCACCTTTTTTAAACAGAGGCGTTACATTAGCTGCTTTCCAATCCGCTGGTACCTCCCCAGAGTCCAGAGAATTTTGGTAGATTATAACGAATGCATCTGCTATAACTTCCGCCATCTCTTTTAATACCCTGGGATACATTTCATCATGACCAGGTGACTTGTCTACCTTGAGATCCATTAGCCTGTCCAGCATTACCCCCCTAGTGATAGTGATTGTCTCAAGGCCCTCTCTTCCCACATTCCCGTGACCAGCAATTTCTGGCATGGTTTCTGTGTCTTCCACTGTGAAGACCGAAGCAAAATAATTGTTTAAGGTCTCAGCCGTTTCCACATTTCCCATTATTAAATCCCCCTTTTCATCTTCTAAGGGACCAACATTTACTTTAGTCATTCTTTTCCATTTTATATATTGATAAAAGCTTTTACTATCTGTTTTTATGTTTTGCGCAAGTTTACTTTCGTAATCTATCTTTCCTTTCTTTATTGTTTTCTTAGTCATTCTTTGCTGTCGTTTAAAATTTTCCCAATCTTCTAGTTTCCCACTAACCTTGGCCACCTTATACGCATTGGTTTTTAATTTGATACTCTCCTTTATTTCCTTGGTTATCCACGGCTGGTTATCCCTTCTCTTACCGCCCTTCTTTTTCATTGGAATATATTTTTGTTGAGCACTATGAAAGAGCTCCTTAAATGTCCTCCACTGTTCCTCAATTGTGCCACCATTTAGTCTGTGTTCCCAGTCTACTTTAGCCAACTCTGCCCTCATCCCACTATAGTCCCCTTTGTTTAAGCATAGTACGCTCGTTTGAGACACTACTTCCTCACCCTCAATCTACATAAGAACATAAGAACATAAGAATTAGGAACAGGAGTAGGCCATCTAGCCCCTCGAGCCTGCTCCGCCATTTAACGAGATCATGGCTGATCTGGCCTTGGACTCAGCTCCACTTACCCACCCGCTCCCCGTAATCCTTAATTCCCTTATTGGTTAAAAATATATCTATCTGTGATTTGAATACATTCAATGAGCTAGCCTCAACTGCTTCCTTGGGCAGAGAATTCCACAGATTCAAAACCCTGTGGGAGAAGAAATTCCTTCTCAACTCGGTTTTAAATTGGCTCCCCCGTATTTTGAGGCTGTGCTCTCGAGTTCTAGTCTCCCCAACCCGTGGAAACAATCTCTCTGCCTCTATCTTGTCTATCCCTTTTATTATTTTAAATGTTTCTATAAGATCACCCATCATCCTTCTGAACTCCAACGAGTAAAGACCCAGTCTACTCAATCTATCATGATAAGGTAACCCCCTCATCTCCGGAATCAGCCTAGTGAATCGTCTCTGTATCCCTTCCAAAGCCAGTATATCCTTCCTTAAGTAAGGTGACCAAAACTGCATGCAGTACTCCAGGTGCGGCCTCACTAATACCCTATACAGTTGCAGCAGGACCTCCCTGCTTTTGTACTCCATCCCCCTCGCAATGAAGGCCAACATTCCATTCGCTTTCCTGATTACCTGCTGCACCTGCAAACTAACTTTTTGGGATTGACCCCCAGGTCCCTCTGCACCGCAGCATGTTGTAATTTGTCCCCATTCAAATAATATTCCCTTTTACTGTTTTTTTTTCCAAGGTGGATGACCTCACATTTTCCGACATTGTATTCCATCTGTCAAACCTTAGCCCATTCGCTTAACGTATCTAAATCTCTTTGCAGCCTCTCTGTGTCCTCTACACAATCCGCTTTCCCACTAATCTTTGTGTCATCTTCAAATTCTGTTACACTACACTCTGTCCCCTCTTCCAGGTCATCTATGTATATTGTAAACAGTTGTGGTCACAGCACCGATCCCTGTGGCACACCATTAACCACCGATTTCCACCCGAAAAGGACTCATTTATCCCGACTCTCTGCTTTCTGTTAGCCAGCCAATTCTCTATCTATGCTAATACATTTCCTCTGACTCCGCGTACCTTTATCTTCTGCAGTAACCTTTTGTGTGGCACTTTATCGAATGCCTTTTGGAAATCTAAATACACCACATCCATCGGTACACCTCTATCCACCATGCTCGTGATATCCTCAAAGAATTCCAGTAAATTAGTTAAACATGATTTCCCCTTCATGAATCCATGTTGCGTCTGCTTGATTGCACTATTCCTATCTAGATGTCACGCTATTTCTTCCTTAATGATAGCTTCAAGCATTTTCCCCACGACAGATGTTAAACTAACCGGCCTATAGTTACCTGCCTTTTGTCTGCCACCTTTTTTAAACAGAGGCGTTACATTAGCTGCTTTCCAATCCGCTGGTACCTCCCCAGAGTCCAGAGAATTTTGGTAGATTATAATGAATGCATCTGCTATAACTTCCGCCATCTCTTTTAATACCCTGGGATGCATTTCATCAGGACCAGGCGACTTGTCTACCTTGAGATCCATTAGCCTGTCCAGCACTACCCCCCTAGTGATAGTGATTATCTCAAGGTCCTCTCTTCCCCTATTCCCGTGAACAGCAATTTTTGGCATGGTTTTTGTGTCTTCCACTGTGAAGACCGAAGCAAAATAATTGTTTAAGGTCTCAGCCATTTCCACATTTCCCATTATTAAATCCCCCTTCTCATCTTCTAAGGGACCAACATTTACTTTAGTCACTCTTTTCCGTTTTATATATCTGTAAAAGCTTTTACTATCTGTTTTTATGTTTTGCGCAAGTTTACTTTCGTAATCTATCTTTCCTTTCTTTATTGCTTTCTTAGTCATTCTTTGTTGTCGTTTAAAATTTTCCCAATCTTCTAGTTTCCCACTAACCTTGGCCACCTTCTATGCATTGGTTTTTAATTTGATACTCTCCTTTATTTCCTTGGTTATCCACGGCTGGTTATCCATTCTCTTACCGCCCTTCTTTTTCACTGGAATATATTTTTGTTGAGCACTATGAAAGAGTTCCTTAAAAGTCCTCCACTGTTCCTCAATTGTGCCACCGTTTAGTCTGTGTTCCCAGTCTATTTTAGCCAACTCTGCCCTCATCCCACTGTAGTCCCCTTTGTTTAAGCATAGTACGCTCGTTTGAGACACTACTTCCTCACCCTCAATCTGTATTACAAATTCAATCATACTGTGATCACTCATTCCGAGAGGATCTTTTACTTGGAGATCGCTTATTATTCCTGTCTCATTACGCAGGAATGATTACTGCCGTTCCTTTTTCACATGCCTCCATTATTCCCTTGATTATTGTCCGCCCCACCGTGAAGTTATTATTTGGCGGCCTATAAACTACGCCCACCAGTGACTTTTTCCCCTTACTATCTCTAATCTCCACCCACAATGATTCAACATTTTGTTCAATAGGGCCAATATCGTCTCTCACAACTGCCCTGATATCATCCTTTATCAACAGAGCTACCCCACCTCCTTTCCCTTCATGTCTATCTTTCCGAATTGTCAGATACCCCTGTATGTTTAATTCCCAGTCTTGGCCACCCTGCAACCACGTTTCTGTAATGGCCACCAAATGATACCCATTTGTAATGATTTATGCCATCAACTCATTTACTTTATTTCGAATGCTGTGTGCGTTTAGGTAGAGTGTTTTAATTCTAGTTTTTAAACCATGATTTTTAGTTTTGACCCCTCCTGCAGCCCCTTTATATTCAGACATATTAATCCTTCCTGTCACCTTGTGGTTTACACTTACCCCAGTGCTACTCTGCTCTGTTGCCTCCTGCCTTTTGCATTCTTTCTTGGGGTCCTGTTCATCTGAGTTCTCACCCACTCTAACTAGCTCAGAGCCCTCTCCTGGGTTCTGAATACTCCTTGCATTGAAGCACCGAGCTTTCATGCTTGCCTTTTTATTACTCTTTGACCCTTTAGAATTTTGCTGTACAGTGGCCCTTTTTGTTTTTGTTTTTTGCCTTGGGTTTCTCTGCCCTCCACTTTTACTCATCTCCTTTCTGTCTTTCGCTTTTGTCTCCATTTTGTTTCCCTCTGTCTCCCTGCATTGGTTCCCATACCCCTGCCATATTAGTTTAACCCCTCCCCAACAGCACGAGCAAACACTCTCCCGAGGACATTTGTTCCGGTCCTGCCCAGGTGCAGACCGTCCGGTTTATACTGGTCCCACCTCCCCCAGAACCGTATCCAATGCCCCAGGAATTTGAATCCCTCCCTGCTGCACCACTGCTCAAGCCACGTATTCATCTGCGCTATCCTGTGATTCCTACTCTGACTAGCTCGTGGCACTGGTAGCAATCCTGAGATTACTACTTTTGAGGTCCTACGTTTTAATTTAGCTCCTAGCTCCTTAAATTCGTCTCGTAATCTGTATTACAAATTCCAAGGATGGATCTAGTGAACCTTCGTTGTACCGCCTCTGAGACAATATGTCCTTCCTCAAATAAGGGGAACAAAACTGCACACAGTACTTCAAGTGTGGTCTCACCAAAGCCCTGTACAATTGTCACAAGACTTCTAGACTCTTGGATTCTAACCCACTAGCAATAAAGGCCACCATGCCATTTGCCTTCCTATTTGCTTGCTGTACTTGTATGCTAAGTTTCTGTGTTTCCTGTCTGAACACCAACATTTAATAATTTCTCACCATTTAAAAATCATCTGTTTTTCTATTCTTCCTACCAAAGTGAATAACCTCACATTATATTCCATCTGCCACCTTATTGCCCACTCACTTAACCTGTCTCTATCCCAGTCCAAGTTCTTTGTGTTCTCCTCACAGCTTACTTTCCCATCTAGCTTTGTATCACTAGCAAATTTGGCTTTATTACACTCGGTCCCTTCATCCAAATCATTAATATAGATTGTAAATAGTTGAGACCCCAGCACTGATCCCTGTGGCGCCGCATTAGTTACGGCCTGCCTACCAGAAATGACCCATTTATCCCTACTCTCTGTTTTCCAACCCTAACCCTAAATCCTCTATCCATGTTAATATATTACCCCAATCCCATGATCCCTTACCTTGCATAGCAACCTTTTCTGAGGCACCTTAGCGAACGTCTTTTGGACATCCGAATACACTACATCCACTTGCTCGTTACATCCTCAAAAAACATGTTAACCACAATTTCCTAAAACTATGCTGACACTGCCTACTCATATTAGGATTTTCTAAGTGCCCTGTTACCACTTTCTTCTTCATCATCCACCTTATAGCATCTATTCGCCTCAACTATCCATGTGGCAGCAAGTTCCACACTCTAACTGCTTTTGAGAGCACAGAAATGCTGATTCAGTATGTGCAAGTTTCCGACAGTAATGCTACAAGCAGAGTAATGGCCGTTAATTTAACTTAATATCAGCTGAAGTAATCACCGGGCATTTTTGACCGCACTGGAGATCAGTGCCAGGGAAGCTAGGCAGCTTCCATTGTAGCAACACAACTTCTCATAATTAAAGAGGCTTTTAGCAGAGCCCTGAGTAATCATGGAGATTCGGGCTGGTGACTTGAGGTTCCGAACCCTTACTTCTGGAACATGGTGAGATTTTCCCATTTGTTTTTGGCAGCGTTGCTGTGTTGACACAGCAGTGGGAATGCACTGTAGCACTACCTTGCATTTTACAAAGAATTACTGTGCATAAAATTTTAAAACATAGGAACAGAAGGAGGCCATTCAGCCCCTCGAGCCTGTTCCGCCATTCAGTGAGGCCCTGGCTGACCTGTGACCTGACTGCCTTTGGCCCATATCCCTTACCTTTGGTTAACAGAAATCTATCAATCTCTTATTTAAAATTAACCATTGACCCAGCATCAAAAGAATTCCAAACCTCTACCACCCTTTGTGTGTAGAACTGTTTCCTAATTTCACCCCTGAAAGGCCTGGCTCTAATTTTTAGGTCGTTATGCCCCCTAGTCCTAGACTCCCCAACCAATTTCTCTCGATCTACCCTACCTGTTTCCCTTAATATTCTGAAAACTTCGATTAGATCGCCCGTTAACCTTCTAAATTCCAGGGAATGCAACCCGAGTAATCTCTCCTCGTAATTTAACCCTTGAAGTCCAGGTATCATTCTGGTAAACCTCCCTCCAAGACCAATATATCCTTCCCTAGGTCTGGTGCCCAGAACTGCTCACAGTGCTCCCGGTGTGGTCTAACCAGGGCTTTGTACAGCTGCAGCATAACCTCTACCTCCTTGTGTTCTAGTTCTCCTGATTATTTTCTGTACCTGTCCATGACATTTTAATGATCTATATACCGAGACCCCCTAGTCTCTTTGGGCATTCTCTGTTTTTAGCTTTTCACCCTCGCTAACCTACATTGGCTCCCGTTTAAGCAATGCCTCAATTTCAAAATTATCATCCTTGTTTACAAAACCCTCCAGCGCCTCGCCCCTCCCTATCTCTGTAATCTCCTCCAGCCCCACAACCCCCCCGAGATGTCTGTGCTCCTCTAATTCTGCCCTCCTGAGCATCCCTGATTAGAATCGCTCCACCATCGGTGGCCGTGCCTTCTGTTGCCTGGGCCCCAAGCTCTGGAACTCCCTCCCTAAACCTCTCCGCCTCTCTACCTCTCTCTCCTCCTTCAAGGCACTCCTTAAAACCTCCCTCTGCGACGGAGCCTGCCCTAATTGCTCCTTGTGTGGCTCGGTGTCAAATCTTTGTCTTATAACACTCCTGTGAAGCACTTTACGTTCTACTATGTTAAAGGCACTACATAAATAAAAGTTGTTGTTTTTAGGTTCAGAGTGGATGACCTCACATTTGTTTACATTGAAATCCATCTGCCACAGTTTTGCCCATTCACTTAATCTATCGATGTCCCTTTGTCATTTTATGCTTTCATCTACACTGTCTACTATGCTGCCTATCTTTGTGTCATCGGCATATTTGGATATATGACTCTCTATGTCATCATCTAAGTCGTTAATAAATATTGTGAGTTGTTGAGGCCCCAACACAGATCCCTGCGGGACACCACTAGTCACATAGAAATATAGAACCATAGTGTTATATATGTAAAGTTGTATTTACTCTGTACAGCTACCCGCAGGCTCATCCCCTGAAGTCCCAAGGGATCCCATAATCCCTTGGGAGCACAGGTATTTAAGGAGGCTTCACAGGTTGGAGAGGCACTCTGGAGACCTGCAATAAAAGACTGTGGTCACACTTTACTTTGAGCTCACAGTGTTCAGTCTGACTCTTTCTTCATACACTACAACTGCCGATGAGATACAGATAGCGAACTCAAAGATGCAGAGAACAGTGGGCATCCTGGAGAAATTCTCGGAGGGAAATGATTGGGAAACTTTGTGGAGCGACTCGACCAATGCTTCGTGGCCAACGAGCTAGATGGGGAAGTGAACGCTGCCAAATGAAGGGCGATCCTCCTCACCGTCTGTGGGGCACCAACGTATGGCCTCATGCAGAATCTGCTCACTCCAGCGAAACCCACGGAGAAATCGTACGACGATTTGTGCACACTGGTCCAAGAGCATTTGAACCTGAAGGAAAGCGTTCTGATGGCGAGGTATCGGTTCTACACCTACAAAAGGTCTGAAGGCCAGGAAGTGGCGAGTTATGTCGCCGAGCTAAGACACCTTGCAGGACATTGCGAATTTGAAGGACAGTTGGAGCACATGCTCAGAGACTTTTTCATACTTGGCAATGGCCACGAAACCATACTTCGTAAACTTTTGACTGTAGAGACCCCAACCTTAAGTAATGCTATAGCGATAGCTCAGCCGTTCATTGCCACCAGTGACAATACGAAGCAAATCTCTCAGCACACAAGTGCTGCTACAAGTACTGTGAACAAAGTGATGTTGTTTTTGAATCATAACACACAGGGCAAGTCACACATACCTGCAGCTGCAAGTCTGCAGATGTCTCAGAGTCCACCATCAAGGGTGATGAATGCAAGGCCATTAACACCTTGTTGGCGCTGCGGGGGGTGATCATCGTTTCCATTCATGCCGATTCAAAGGATACATTTGCAAGGTCTGTGGAACAATGGGACACCTCCAACAAGTGTGCAGGCGAGCTGAAAATCCTGTTAAACCTCTCTATCCCGTCTGAAAACCTTGTAACCAGGAGTGTTGAGCTGCCATACCTGCCCTTCTTTCAGTCATGTCTCAGTAATAGCTAGAATATCGTACTCCCCAGTGTCTATCTGTGCTCTCAGCTCATCTGCATTATTCCCTATACTCCTTGCATTGAAGTATATACCATTTAGTGGTGCCAAACAGCCCTGTTGTCTATTTTCCAGCTCTTGTTTCCTCTGTCTTCCAAATTCACTTTCTACTTTTCTGCTGCCCAATTCCAGCTTTGTTTCTCCCCCCACTGAATCTATTCTCCGGTTCCCATCCCCCTGCCAAGCTAGTTTAAACCCTCCCCAACAGCACTAGCAAACCGTCCTGCGAGGATACTGGTCCCATTTCTATTGAAGTGCAACCCGTCCGGCTTGTACAGGTCTCACCTCCCCCAGAAACGGTCCCAATGCCTCAGGAATCTAAAGCCCTCCCGCCTGCATCATCTCTCCAGCCACGCATTCATCTTCTCAATCCTCCTATCCTCCAATGTTCCCTCCCGCCCCCTCCTAATTTTTTTTGTGGGGCTGCCCGGCCCCCTTTAAGGGGCTTGCATGGCCCAATCACAGTTTTGCAGATGTGCGGAGTTTAACATTGAAAAGGCCGGTCCCGGGCTGCGCGGGTCCTGCAGAGAGCTCAGAGCTCCGGAACGTTGGTCACTGCGGTAATATAGGAAGCACAGCAAGATCCAACATACGGCAATGGGAAGGTGTGTGAATTTTTGGAATTCTCTGCCCCAGAGGGCTGTAGATGCTGGGTCGTTGAGTATATTCAGGGCTGAGATCGCTAGTTTCATAGGGCTAAACTTTCCTATCATTTTCGGCAGGTTCTCGGTGATTTTCTCGGCGGTGCAGCTCTTTTTCCGCCCGGCGAAAGTTTCCCCATTTTTTTTTTTAGTCGTATTGCTCAAAACTGAAAACGCCCGCCGGGACCAAACGGGCAACGTGCACTGCCGAGAAAATTGCCGGGGTGTAAGTTTGGCCTCAACGGAAGCCCATCCAGATCACCAAGGGAGTCGTACGGTGAAAGCTGCTTAAACAGGGCAGTCTGCAAATAAAGGTAAGTTAAAGGTTCTTAATTTATTTTAAAAAATATATTAAATGGCGATCAGTCAAAAAGTGTCTCAGGAATGTTTTGTATGTTTTTATTTTTATTTTTGTGGAATTTTTTTTAAGTTCTCCCCCCTCCCTAGGCCCAACCGCAGTCTCGGACTAAATTTTTTAAAAATCGCCCGTTTTACTTAGTTTCCCCTCAACCGCTGAGAAAACTGCCGAGAATAAAAGTGCAAGATCCATTTTAATGCCGGACGATTAGTTTTAACATAAAAGTATAAATTTTCGCCAGTGTTACTTACCAAACGTTAGTGGTTTTTCTGATCGAGCAATTGGGCGTTGAGGGGCTCTCGGGAAAGTCTAGCCTTTAGACTCTAGGGGAATCAAGGGATATGGGGATCAGACGCAAAAGTGGAGTTGAGGTAGAAGATCAGCCATGATCTTATTGAATGGCAGGTGGTCCGAAGGGTCGAATTTCCGACTCCTGCTCCTATTACTTATGTTCTTTATGACCAGATAATCTGATTTTTAGTGGTGTTAGTTGAAGGATAATGTAATAGAGCTTCCCCCTAGTGGACTACTGTGGTAATGCATCTACTGATGGAAATAATAAAAGGGTCATGTGGCTAAGTTACATGATGACTGTTTTCTGTGCTGAGAGCCATCTTGCAGGGTGTGTTTGTTAGTGATGTAGTAAGACTATATCACAGATAAATATTGGCCCAGGACACTGGAGAGAACTCCCCTTATCTCCTTCAGATGAATGCGAGACCTTTTACTCCACCTGCAAGGGGACGTCGGGGCCTTGTTTAACATCTCATCCGAAAGACAACACCTCCATCAGTGGAGCACTCCTTCAGTACTGCACTGGTGGATCAGGCTGCATTGTGTGCTCAAATCTGTGGAGATTGTTCTCGGGATGTGGAAGTCTCTGGCAAGGCTGGCATTTATTGCCCGTCCCTAATTGCCCCTCGAGAAGGTGCTGGTGAGCTGTCTTCTTGAACCGCTGCAGTCCGTGTGGTGAAGGTGCTCCCAGAGTGTTGTTAGGGAGGGAGTTCCAGGATTTTGACTCAGTGACGATGAAGGAACGGCCGATATATTTCCAAGTCAGGATGGTGTGTGACTTGGAGGGGAACGTGGAGGTGGTGGTGTTCCCATGCGCCTGCTGCCCTTGTCCTTCTAGGTGGTAGAGGTTGCGGGTTTGGGAGGTGCTGCCGAAGAAGCCTTGGCGAGTTGCTGCAGTGCATCTTGTAGATGGTGCACACTGCAGCCACGGTGCGCCGGTGGTGGAGGGAGTGAATGTTGAAGGTGGTGGGTAGCGTGCCGATCAAGCGGGCTGCTTTGTCCTGGATGATGTCGAGCTTCTTGATGTTGTTGGAGCTGCACTCACCCAGGCAAGTGGGAAGTATTCCATCACACTCCTGACTTGTGCCTTGCAGATGGTGGAAAGGCTTTGGGGAGTCAGGAGGTGAGACACTCACCACAGAATACCCAGCCTCTGACCTGCTCTTCTTGCTGCAGTTTTGGAAATATATCGGCCGTTCCTTCATCGTCGCTGGGTCAAAATCCTGGAACTCCCTCCCTAACAGCACTGTGGGAGCACCTTCACCACACGGACTGCAGCGGTTAAGTTTCTGGTCAATGGTGACCTCCAGGATGTTGATGGTGGGGGATTCAAGGGGAGGTGGTTAGACTCTCGCTTGTTGGAGATAGTCATTGCCTGGCACTTGTGTGGCGCAATTGGAACTTGCCACTTATCAGCCCCAAACCAGAATGTGGTCCAGGTCTGCCTTTATCCGGGCATGGACTGCTTCATTTTCTGAGGAGTGAGACTTGAGAGATTTGAGACACAAAAGGGATGATGGGCCAAATTGAGATGGTAACAGCACAAGTTAGGAAACAAAAGATGAGTCTAGAGAGGGTGTCAATGGCGGAATAATTACCCGCTGCTGTGGGGAACAGAGAAAAAAATAAAACCGTAGGGGGTTTGTAAAAAAAAAGGGAACAAAAGATGGGCAGAGGTTATGGTCTGAAATTGTTGAACTCGATGTTGAGTCCAGAAGGCTGTAAAATGCCTAAACGAAAGATGAGGTGCTGTTCCTCGAGCTTGCGTTGAGCTGCGTTGGAACAGTGTAGGAGGACTGAGGTCCGAGTGGGAATGGAGCGGTAAATTTAAATGACAGGCGACCGGAAGCTCGGGGTCACGCTTGCGGACTGAACGGAATGTCAGCTGTTGTTGCGTCCTTGAATGTGATGAGTTGACAGCCTAGTACACGTAATGGAGGTTTTCAAGATGATGAGAGATTTAGATCGAGAAAAACTATTCCTAGCGAGTGGGTCAATAACCAGAGGTCATAGATTTAAAATGGGCAGAAGGTCTAGAGGGGAGCCATTTTCACTCAGAAAGACTTGGATTTATATAGCGCCTTTCACAGCCACTGGCGTCTCAAAGCACTTTACAGCCAATGAAGTACTTGCAGAGTGTAGTCACTGTTGTAATGTGGGAAACACAGCAGCCAATGGCGCACAGCAAGCTCCCGCAAACAGCAATGTGATAGTGACCAGATAATCTGCACTCCCTCAGCACTGCACTGGGAGCCTAGATTTCTTTTTGTGCTCCAGTCCCTGGAGTGGGACTCAAACCCATGACCTTCTGACTCAGAGGCAAGTGTGCTGCCTACTGAGCCACGGCTGACATTGACGCTGAATTGTCAGAATCTGGAACACACATAGAAACATAGAAAATAGGTGCACGAGTAGGCCATTCGGCCTTTCGAGCCTGCACCACCAATTTAAGCAGGAAAGGGGTACTGAGGGAATGATCAGCCATGATCTTATTGAATGGTGCAGGCTCGAAGGGCCGAATGGCCTACTCCTGCACCTATTTTCTATGTTTCTATGTTTCAATATGATCATGGCTGATCATGCAACTTCAGTACCCCATTCCTGCTTTCTCTCCATAAACCTTGATCCCTTTAACTGTGAGGGCCATATCTTACTCCCTTTTGAATATATCGAACGAACTGGCCCCCAAAACTTTCTGTGGTAGAGAATTCCACATGCCCACAACTCTCTGAGTGAAGAAGTTTCTCCTCATCTCGGTCGTAAATGGCTTACCCCTTAGCCTTAGACTGTGACCCCTGGTTCTGGACTTCCCCAACATCGAGAACATTCTTCTTGCATCTAACCTGTCCAATTCCGTCAGAATTTTATATGTTTCTATGAGATCCCCTCTCATTCTTCTAAATTCCATTGAATACAAGCTCAGTCGATCCAGTCTTTCTTCATATGTCAGTCCTGCCATCCCAGGAATCAGTCTGGTGAACCTTCACTGCACTTCCTCAATAGCAAAAATGTCCTTCCTCAGATTAGGAGACGAAAACTGGACACAATATTCAAGGTGAGGCCTCACCAAGGCCCTGTACAACTGCAGTAAGACCTCACTGCTCCTATACTCAAATCTCCTAGCTATGAAAGCCAACATGCCATTTGCCTTCTTCACCGCTTGCTGTACCTGCTTGTCAACTTTCAATGACTGATGTACCATGACACCCAGGTCTCGTTGCACCTCCCCTTTTCCTAATCTGTCACCATTCAGATAATATTCTGCCTTCATGTTTTTGCTCCCAAAGTGGATAACCTCACATTTATCCACATTATACTGCATCTGCCGTGCCTTTGCCCACTCACCTAACCTGTCCAAGTCACTCACCAGCCTCTTATCATCCTCCTCACAGCTCACACTGCCACCCAGCTTAGTGTCATCTGCAAACTTGGAGGTATTACATTAAATTCCTTTGTCTAAATCATTGATGTATATTGTAAATAGCTGGGGTCCCAGCACTGAACCTTGTGGTACCCCAAGACCTGCATTGTGGTGGAAGTTGACTCCATGAACGATTTCAAAGAGGAGTTGGACGGGTACTTTGTGGATGAGGAATTTACAGAGTTATGGAAAAAAAAGCGGGGGGGCAGTGGGACTGCTCTTTCAAAGAAACAGCACAGGAACGATGGGCCGAATGGCTTCCTTCTGCGCTGTAAGTTTCCATGATTCTACAGGCACACACCTCCCATAGTTTGGATGCCTGGATTTCCACTTGCTGACCTTGGGATGGTTTAACCAGTCCTGTACATGCCCGTGCATTGTCTAAGCGCTTGTTTTTAGCTTTGCTTGTTTCTGGTAAATTTGCTCTTACTCAGCAGAAGGGTTTCCAGGAAATAAAAGCAACTTGAAGATTGGTTCACAGGCACCGAGAGTAGAAAGCAACTGGAACGTCGGGCCTACCGATTACACATAACAAGGCCAACACCAGCCAGTTACAAATGTACTTTGCGTCTGTTAATGTTAGAAGAAAGACTTGCATTTCTATAGCCCCTTTCACAATGTCCCAAGGCGCTTTACAGTCATATTTTGAAGTGTAGTCACTGTTGTAATGTAGGAAATGCAGCAGACAATCTGCACACAACATGCTCCCACAAACAGCGGTAAGGTAATAACCGGATAATCTGTTTCAGTGATGTTGATTGAGGGATAAATATTCTCCGTGTTCCTCTTCGAAATCGTGCCATGGGATCTTTTATGTCCACCTTCAAGGACAGATAGGGCCTTGGTTTAATATTTCAGCCAAAAGATGGCATCTCCAACAGTGCGGCTCTCCCTCAATGCCACACTGGAGTGTCAGCCTACATTTTTGTGCTTGAGTCTCTGGAGTGGGACTTGAACCCACAACCTTCTAACTCCGAGGCAAGAGAGTGTTAACCACTGAGCCACAGCTGACACAATTGCAGCAATGCAACCATGTACATATTCCAATTAGCAAAGAAAGGAACATAGGGACAGGAGGAGGCCAGTCACCCTCGAGCCTATTCCACCATTCAATTTGAACAGGGCTGATCTGTATCTTAACTCCAGCTACCCGCCTTGGTTCTGTAACCCTTGATACACTTGCCTAACAAAAATTTGTCAATCTCAGTTTTGACATTTTCAATTGACCCCGAACCTCAACAGCGTTTTTGGGGGAGAGAGTTCTAGATTTCCACTGCCCTTTGTGTGAAGACGTGCTATTGAGGGAGTGCAGCGAAGGTTCACCAAGCTGATTCCCAGGATGGCAGGACTGACCTATGAGGAGAGACTGGATCGACTGGGCCTGTATTCACTGGAGTTTAGAAGAATGAGAGGGGATCTCATAGAAACATATAAAATTCTGACGGTACTGGACAGGTTAGATGCAGGAAGAATGTTCCCGATGTTGGGGAAGTCCAGAACCAGGGGACATAGTCTAAGGATAAGGGGTAAGCCATTTAGGACTGAGATGAGGAGAAACTTCTTCACTCAGAGAGTTGTTAACCTGTGGAATTCCCTACCGCAGAGAGTTGTTGATGCCAGTTCAAGAGGGAATTATATATGGCCCTTACAGCTAAATGGATCAAGGGGTATGGAGAGAAAGCAGGAAAGGGGTACTGAGGTGAATGATCAGCCATGATCTTATTGAATGGTGGTGCAGACTCGAAGGGCCGAATGGGCCTACTCCTGCACCTATTTTCTATGTTTCTATGTTTCCTGACATCACACCTGAACGGCCTGGCTCTAACTTTAAGGTTCTGCCCCTTGTTTGGACTCCCCCCACCAGAGGAAATCCTTTCTCTCTGCCTTATCAAATCCTTTATTCATCTTAATAAGAACATAAGAACATAAGAATTAGGAACAGGAGTAGGCCATCTAGCCCCTCGAGCCTGCTCCGCCATTCAACAAGATCACGGCTGATCTGGCCGTGGACTCAGCTCCACTTACCCGCCCGCTCCCCGTAACCCTTAATTCCCTTTCAGCAATTCAATTAGATCCCCTCTTAATCTTCTTTATTCAAAGGAACACAAGCACAGTATGTGTATCCTGTCCTCGTTATTCAGTTGCTACGAGGGAAGAGAGTTAATAAATGCATTTATTAGTGAAATAAACACAGTACAAAATAAGACTTCTTTATTCACTAAAACAAGAAAAACACTGCGGATGCTGGAAATCTGAAATAAAAAGGAGAAAACTGCTAGAAACAGTCAGCAGGTCAGGCAGCGTCTGCGGAGAGAGAAACAGAATTAATGTGGGCAACTTTAATCCCCAAAACAGGTGGGTTTGGGTTGAGCAGACATGAAAATGTTTAAATTCTCAAACCTTTACCAAGCCAGCCTCGAACTCGCCCACCTCCGGTTTTAACAGAGGCAGTGCGTGGAGCAGCGACCAACATGCTCCCAGGAGGCGTATATTAATGATGCTGTGTGCCTCAGATTTTCTCTCTCTTCCAGATTTATCGCTGGCCGGCCAGGTTTCCCAGGGCTCAGGAAACACGGCAGCTAACAGGAGTCTAGGGCTGCTGTATGGAGGGGGCCTTTCCAGCAATGCTTGCGGGCCAGGAACAGGAGCGCTTCACCCACCCCGGCCTAACAAGCAAACCTACTCCCCACACTCCCCCTCCAAAGCATTGCAGGCCATCCTCCCCCCCACCCAGGATTGTCAACCCCCCCACCCCCACTCATCATCGCTGAACAACCCTCATCATCGCTGATTTTCTCCAAGCATTGCCGGCCCCCTCAGCATCACTGCCCCCCCCCCCTCAGTATCACTGCCTCCCCTCAGTATCACCGCGCCCCCCCCCTCAGTATCAGCGCGCCCCCTTCAGTATCACCACACCCCCCTCAGCATCACTGCCCCCCCTCAGTATCACTGCCCCCCCCTCAGTAACACCGCGCCCCCTCAATATCACTGCCCCCCCTCAGTATCACTGCCCCCCCTCAGTATCACTGCCTCCCCTCAGTATCACCGCCCCCCCCCTCAGTATCACTGCCCCCTTCAGTATCACCACACCCCCCTCAGTATCACTGCCCCCCTCAGTATCACTGCCCCCCCTCAGTATCACTGCCCCCCCTCAGTATCACTGCCCCCACAGTATCACCGACACCCCCTCAGCATCACTGCCCCCCCCCTCAGTATCACTGCCCCCCCCCTCAGTATCACCGACCCCCCCCTCAGTATCACTGCCCCCCTCCTCAGTATCACCGACCCCCTCCTCAGTATCACCGACCCCCCCCTCAGTATCACTGCCCCCCCCCTCAGTATCACCGACCCCCCCCTCAGTATCACTGCCCCCCCCCTCAGTATCACTGACCCCCCCTCAGTATCACTGCCCCCCCCTCAGTATCACTGCCCCCCCTCAATATCACTGCCCCCCCTCAATATCACTGCCCCCCCAGTATCACTGACCCCCCTCAGTATCACTGCCCCCCCTCAGTATCACTGCCCCCCCCTCAGTATCACTGCCCCCCCTCAGTATCACTGCCCCCCCCTCAGTATCACTTCCCCCCCCTCAGTATCACTTCCCCCCCCTCAGTATCACTGCCCCCCTCAGTATCACCGACACCCCCTCAGTATCACCGACCCCCCCCTCAGTATCACTGCCCCCCTCAGTATCACTGACCCCCCTCAGTATCACTGACCCCCCCTCAGTATCACTGCCCCCCTCAGTATCACTGCCCCCCTCAGTATCACTGCCCCCCTCAGTATCACTGACCCCCCTCAGTATCACTGCCCCCCTCAGTATCACTGCCCCCCTCAGTATCACTGCCCCCCTCAGTATCACTGGCCCCCCCCTCAGTATCACTGCCCCCCTCAGTATCACTGCCCCCCTCAGTAACACCGACCCCCCCCTCAGTATCACTGCCCCCCTCAGTATCATTGACACCCCCCTCAGTATCACTGCCCCCCCCTCAGTATCATTGTCCCCCTCAGTTTCACTGCCCCCCCCCGCCCCCCCCTCGGCCTAGCAGTTAAGTGGCAAATAAACTTTAACATTGATAAATGCACTTTGTTAGGAAAAACAACGTATACAATAAGGGCCCGAAATCGAAGAACTTCCCGCCCTGTGCCGCCCACTACCACCGACATTCCTCTGCTCGAACCGCCCGGTGTCACTCTCGATCGTGGCCTGGAGCGGGCGGGAGGGCGCCCACCGACGACAGCGGACGGCCGAGTCGCGCAACTGCGCTCCCGCCCGCCGAGCTGCGATATCGATGCGGGCGGGAGTCGGCGGGAGAACGGGGTTGCACCCCTGGCTGGAGGCTGGCCTGTCCCCGACGGTAGGTAAGAAGATGGTGAAAGAAAGGTTAGTGCACTTTTTGTCATTTATTTCTTTACAGGGACTTACCTGGATGGGGGTCACCTGAAGGTCTTCAGATGTTATTGTTGATGCTTTTGCTTTTCGAGCTCTTCCACCCTCCGTGGGGCCCGACTCCAGTCTCAGCGGCACTTGGGCGGCAAGCGCCTCTGCCGCCGAGAATGAGAGCTCCCGCCGGCTGCCGCCCCGATTGGAGGCGTAAGTCGCTCATTTGCCGCCCGCAGCCCTTCAAGGGACCTCGTCGATGAAAACCCCGCTCAAAGTACCATCCGGGACCTCGCCGGCCATTGGCGACACTTTGGGCGGGCATCAAATTCGGGCCCTGAGAAACGGAATGGGGTGGAAGAGCAAATGGATCGAGGGATACAGGTGAACACATCATTAAAAGCAGCGTCGCAGATCGGCAAAGCAATAAAAATGCTAACAAAGCACTGGGATTTATTTCTCGGGCTATAGAATTCAAAAGTAGTGAAGTGATGTTAAACATGTACAGCACTCTGGTCAGGCTGTGTGAGAGCACTGTGCACGGTTCTGGGCTCCATACTGTAAATAGGACACAGAAGCACTGGAGAAAGTGAGAAACCAATTTACAAGGACGGTAGCAGAACTGAGAGATTGTGGCTATCGGGCAAGATTGAACAATTTGGGGCTATTTTCTGTCGAAAAGAGACGGCTTTGATAAAGACCCGATAGTGGTCTTTAAAATTATGAATGGGTTGGACAGGGTCAATGAGGAGAGAATGTTTCCACTTGTGGGACAATCCAAAACTGGGGCCTACCAAAACAAGATAGTCACGAATAAATCCAATCGGGAAACCAGGAGAAAGATCTTTGTCGTGCGTCCTACGTGGTTACTGCTTGCACTATCACAAGGTGTGCCACCAGAGGGCACTGCAGTGGGAGACTTGTGGGTTACCTGTACAGGTGTGCCTGGCCTAGTATAAAAGGCAGGCCACCAGGTGTGATCCTCACTCTGGAGTTACCAATAAAGGACCCAGGTCACTACAGTTCAAGTACAACACATTGCCTCGTGGAGTCATTGTCAGAGCATCTAAAGACATAACAGTCTTCACTCAGAGAATGCGGAACTCGCTACCACAGCGAGTGGTCGAGGCGAATAGCTCAGATACTTTCAAATGGAAACTGGACGGGTTTATGAGGCAAAAGGGGAACGAGTTACTGAAAGGCTGAGGTGGGGCTCGTGAGGAGCGTAAACATCTGCACAGACTAGTTGGGCCGAATGGCCTGCTTCTGCGCTGTATATTCGAGGGAATAAATAATAAATGCAAGTCCTGAGAAAGACTTGACAATAAGCACAATACAGCGATGATTTACTTCCCGGGGTTTTTGCTCGCTGCAGGGTGGAGGAGATTAATTGTCGTTTCCTGGCGACTCCAAGCCAATCCTGGGGGGGGGGTTGGCAACTCGGGGCAGGTGTGGTGGGGGGTGGGGGGGGCTTCTGGCAACTTCCGGCAACTTCCGGCTGCTGGTCCATCCTGGCCGTTGACCTCATTCCAAATCTGGGAAACAGAATCGTTCATACAGAGTGGGTGAGTGGCTGAAGGCAGTGTGCACCATCGACAAGACGCACTGCAGCAACTCGCCAAGGCTTCTTCGGCAGCACCTCCCAAACCCACGACCTCTACCGCCGAGAAGGACAAGGGCAGCAGGCGCATGGGAACACCATCACCTCCACGTTCCCCTCCAAGTCACACACACCATCCCGACTTGGAAATATATTGGGCGTTCTGTCATCGTCGCTGGGTCACAATCCTGGAACTCCCTGCCCAACAGCACTGTGGGAGCACCTTCACCACACGGACTGCAGCGGTTCAAGAAGGCGGCTCAGCACCACCTTCTCAAGGGGCAATTAGGGATGGGCAATAAATGCCGGACTTGCTACCGATGCCCACGTTCCATTAATAAATACATTTAAAACTAATTAATCTGTGAAATCAATGGAATGGAATGGACAGGAGTATTATGAATGAATTTTCATGAATAAACTGATTGCAAGCCAGTAAACGTACCAGCATAAGTATTGTGAGTCACTGGACACAAGCCATATCGATAACCAGTTTCCAAATCTTTCTCAAGGGAGGATAATTTTAAAAGTACTGCCGTTTGGAGCGTAGATTTACTGTATGCCTTGATTCCAGAACTCATTGTTAACTGCAATTTCATGTGGCATGTGTACCAACACTTGGGTTGTCTGCTCCCTCCAACAGTGCGGCGCTCCCTCAGTACTGCCCCTCCGACAGTGCGGCGCTCCCTCAGTACTGCCCCTCCGACAGTGCGACGCTCCCTCAGTACTGCCCCTCCGACAGTGCGACGCTCCCTCAGTACTGCCACTCCGACAGTGCGGCGCTCCCTCAGTACTGTCCCTCCGACAGTGCGGCGCTCCCTCAGTACTGACCCTCCGACAGTGCGGCACTCCCTCAGTACTGTCCCTCCGACAGTGCGGCGCTCCCTCAGTACTGCCCCTCCGGCAGTGCGGCGCTCCCTCAGTACTGCCACTCCGACAGTGCGGCGCTCCCTCAGTACTGACCCTCCGACAGTGCGGCACTCCCTCAGTACTGTCCCTCCGACACTGCGGCGCTCCCTCAGTACTGACCCTCCGACAGTGCGGCGCTCTCTCAGCACTTCACTGGAGTGTCAGCCTTGATTTGTGCTCAAGTCTCTGGAATGGGGCTTGAACCCACGACCTCCTGACTCAGAGGCGAGGGGGCCACCCCTGAGTCACTGCCCACACCAATGCTGCTATTTGTCAGATTCCTGGTCAACAACAACAACAACAACAACTTGTATTTATATAGCACCTTTAACATTGTGAAACATCCCAAGGTGCTTCAAAGGAGTATTATGAGACAAAGTAATTTGACACCAAGCCACATAAGTAGAAATTGGGGTAGGTGATCAAAAGCTTGGTCAAAGAGGTAGGTTTTAAGCAGTGTTTTGAAGGAGAAAAGAGAGGTAGAGAGGTGGAGAGGTTTAGGGAGGGATTTCCAGAGCTTGGGGCCCAGGCAACAGAAGGCACGGCCACCGATGGTTAGAAACATAGAAACATAGAAAATAGGTGCAGGAGTAGGCCATTCGGCCCTTCAAGCCTTAACCACCATTCAATAAAATCATGGCTAATCATTCACCTCAGTACCCCTTTCTTGCTTTCTCTCCATACCTCTTTATCCCTTTAGCCATAAGGGTCATATCTAACTCCCTCTTGAATATAGCCAATGAACTGGCATCAACAACTCTCTGCGGCAGGGAATTCCACAGGTTCACAACTCTCTGAGTGAAGAAGTTTCTCCTCATCTCAGTCCTAAATGGCCTACCCCTTATCCTTAGACTGTGTCCCCTGGTTCTGGACTTCCCCAACATCGGGAACATTCTTCCCGCATCTAGCCTGTCCAGGCCCGTCAGAATCTTATATGTTTCTCATCCTTCTAAACTCCAGTGTATAAAGGCCCAATTGATCCAGTCTCTCCTCATATGACAGTCCAGCCATCCCTGGAATCAGTCTGGTGAACCTTCGCTGCACTCCCTCAATAGCAAGAACGTCCTTCCTCAGATTAGGAGACCAAAACTGAACACAATATTCCAGGTGGGGCCTCACCAAGGCCCTGTACAACTGCAGTAAGACCGCCCTGCTCCTATACTCAAATTCCGTAGCTTTGAAGGACAGCATACCATTTGCCTTCTTCACCGCCTGCTGTACCTGCATGCCAACTTTCAATGATTATAATGGTTGAGCGATTATAATCAGGGATGCTCAGGAGGGCAGAATTAGAAGAGCGCAGACATCTCGGTGGGTTGTGGGGCTGGAGGAGATTACAGAGATAGGGAGGGGCGAGGGCCATGGAGGGATTTGTAAACAAGGATGAGAATTTTGAAATCGAGGTGTGGCCAGTTTGATGTGTAGCTGATAGTGATGGGGACTGATTCACTGTCAGTGACCATGGCTGATGTCTCACCTCCCTAACCCACGGACACTGCGGCAAATTATATAAGAACATAAGAACATAAGAATTAGAAACAGGAGTAGGCCATCTAGCCCCTCGAGCCTGCTCCGCCATTCAATAAGATCATGGCTGATCTGGCCGTGGACTCAGCTCCACTTACCCGCCCGCTCCCCGTAACCCTTAATTCCCTTATTGGTTAAAAATCTATCTATCTATGACTTGAATACATTCAATGAGCTAGCCTCAACTGCTTCCTTGGGCAGAGAATTCCACAGATTCACAACCCTCTGGGAGAAGAAATTCCTTCTCAACTCGGTTTTAAATTGGCTCCCCCGTATTTTGAGGCTGTGCCCCCTAGCTCTATCTTCTGTACTGCCACCCCCACACTGCCCAGGGGGTGTTCAGGCCTTCTCGCTGTATTACACCAGCAAGCACATTATGGTAGTGTAACATCAGCTGGCTTCCTTTTCATGTGTGTGCTCTCTCCTAAACCCTCCGTGGCTCAGTGGGCCGCACTCTTGCCTCTGAGTGAGAAGTTCGTGGGTTCAATTCCTACTCCCAGGCGCAGTACTGAGGGAGCGCTGCACTGTTGGAGGTGCTGTCTCTCCAATGAGACATTGAACCAAGGCCCCGTCTCCTCTCTCAGGAGAATGTAACTGATCTCATGGCCACGATTGGAAGAAGAGCAGAAGATTCTCCTTGGGCAAAATTGATCCCTCAATCAACATCACTGATGATCTGGTCATTATCACATTGCTGTTTGTGGGAATTTGCTGCACGCAAATTGGCTGCTGCGTTTCCCACATTGCACCACTTCAAAAGTACTTCATTGGCTGCAAAGCGCTTTGGGACGTCCTGAGGTTGTGAAATGCGCTACAGAAATGCACATTCTTTCTTTATTCTTTCATTCCCTCCCCACAGACACAGCACCTTCCTTTCAATCACAGCCATTTATTTGTGCTTGTTGGTAGTAAAGTGAAAGATTGAGGTCTGCAGCAACAAACCTTTCCACTGAAGTTGAGTTTGCAGCACTGTGGGACGGCAGGAACATTGAGGCTATTTCTGGAAGTTTCTCTGGAAAAGAGAGAGTCCTGAGGGGTGACCTGGTCATCATCATAGCAGTCCCTCGGAATCGAGGAAGACTTGCTTCCACTCAAAAAGTGAGTTCTCAGGTGACTGAATACGGGAATTACAGTCTCTGTCATAGGTGGGACAGACAGTGGTTGAAGGAAAGGATGGGTGGGACTGGTTTGCTGCACGCTCTTTCCGCTGCCTGCGCTTGTTTTCTGCATGCTCTCGGCGATGAGACTCGAGGTGTTCAGCGCCCTCCTGAATGCACTTCCTCCACTTAGGGCGGTCTTTGGCCAGGGACTCCCAGGTGTCGGTGGTGTCATGTATCTCACATTACTGTATATAACTGTATCTTACCATGCTATACGTGACTGTAACTGGATATGACCTGTAACAATAAGCATACCTTACCACCAGGGGTGCACTTGCAGGAGACACTCCATACCTGTCCCACTGAGGTATATAAAGGGAGGTCTCAGGCAAGTGCAGCACGGGAGAGCTGGAATTAAAGGTGCAGGTCCTGAGTGACCTTGACTTCAGCATGTGTCTCGTGCAAGTCAGTACATTAGAGTCAGGACTTAACAGTGGCGACGAGTTACGGGATCACAGAATCCACAGAATGGATACCAACAGCTCACATGAGAAATACAATGCTGGAGACAATTGGGATGACATTATAGAAAGGCTCCAGCAAAGCTTTGTGACCAAAGACTGGTTAGGCGATGATACGGCAGACAAGAGAAGAGCCCATCTCTTGACCAGCTGTGGCTCGAAAACATACGCTTTAATGAAGGACCTGCTGGCACCCGAGAAACCAGCAAGCACGTCGTTTGAGGAGTTGAGCACACTGGTGAGAGACCACCTGAAGCCAGCGAGCAGCCTACACATGGCTAGACACAGGTTCTACAACTACAGACGCTGTGTGGGCCAAAGCATACCTGACTTCGTGGCGGAACTTCGGAGGCTGGCTAGTTCATGTGAGTTCCCCGATGAACTAAGGAGAGAAGTACTGAGAGAAGTACTTTATTGAAGGAATAGGCCACACAGGCATATTCCGAAAGCTTATAGAGACTAAGAACTTGACTCTAGAGGCAGCAGCACTGGTCGCACAGATGTTCTTGGCAGGCGAAGAAGAAACGAGGCTGATCTATACTTCGGGTACGACAATCAACGAGGCATCGGAACAAGGGGTTCACATTGTGAAACAAACCGCTACCCCCACACACAGACAAAGGCAGGAGAGTAGGCCTTCAACAGCAGACAGTGGCACCAGAAGCCATCAAAATCAAGGGCCACATGGACGGCCGATCACACCTCATCAACCCACAATGCGAGCAATCAACAACAGATTGAGAGAAGCTCAAGGGAGATCAGCCAGACGCAGCTCATCCTTCGGAAACAATGGAAACGGTCTGTGTTGGAGATGTGGGGGAAGGCACTCAACCAGGGTGTGTCGATTTCAGCATGCCGTTTGCAGGAACTGCAACTACACAGGGCATCTGGCTCGCATGTGCAGAAAAACAGCAGCTCGGCTGGTATACGAATCGGAAGGGTCGGAAAGCGGACCAGAAGACAGTTGGAACAGTGCACGGGACGCCGAGGTACAGCGGGTTAACACGATCAATGTCCACTGTTCTTACACCAAGATGCCTCCAATTATGATGAGGGTTCTACACAACGGGATACCCGTCAACATGGAACTGGATACGGGGGCCAGTCAATCCCTCATGAGCGTTCAACAATTTGAACAGCTGTGGCCGCACAAAAGCAACAGACCAAAACTCACAAAGGTCGACACCAAACTAAGGACCTATACTAAAGAAATCATCCCAGTCCTTGGCAGCGCCATGCTTTCAGTCACACACAAAGGGATGGTACATCGACTTTCCCTGTGGATTGTCCCCGGGGATCTCCCAGCACTGTTGGGGAGAAGCTGGCTAGCAGAACTTAATTGGAAATGGGATGATGTTCACGCCATGTCGTCAGAGGAACGGACCTCCTGCTCAACAGTTCTAAGCCGTTTTGAACATCTCTTTCAGCCAGGTGTGGGCACCTTCAAAGGGGCTAAAGTTAGAATCTACATCACACAGAATGCCAGACCGGTCCATCACAAGGCTAGAGCTGTGCCTTATGTGACGAGGGAAAAGATTGAAAACGAACTGGACCGGCTTCTGCGGGAAGGCATAATTTCTCCCGTTGAATTTAGCGACTGGGCAAGTCCCATCGTCCCCGTCATGAAGCCTGATGGATCCGTGCGAATCTGTGGGGATTACAAGTCTACCATAAACAGAGTCTCCCTACAGGACCAATACCCGCTGCCCAGAGCGGAGGACCTATTTGCCACGTTGGCTGAAGGAAAACTTTTCTCGAAACTTGACCTCACATCTGCGTATATGACGCAGGAACTGACCGAAGAGTCTAAGCTACTCACCACCATCAACACACATCGAGGCCTTTTTGTGTACAATCGATGTCCATTTGGCATCAGGTCAGCAGCTGCTATATTCCAGCGCAACATGGAGAGTCTGCTCAAGTCCATCCCGGGGACGGTTGTGTTTCAAGATGACACACTCATCACGGGCAGGGACACCGACTCTCATCTCCGCAATGTTGAGGAAGCACTAAGTCGATTGGATCGGTAAGCCTAAGAGTTAAGAAATCCAAGTGTCTTTTTCTCGCTCCTGAGGTTGAATTTTTGGGCAGAAGGATTGCCGCTGATGGAATCCGCCCAACCGAATCCAAAACCGAAGCGATTCACCTGGCACCCAGGCCCCGGAATGTCTCGGAACTGCGCGCCTTTCTCGGTCTACTCAATTACTTTGGGAGCTTTATGCAGAACTTGAGCACGCTGCTGGAGCCTCTCCATGTGCTACTCAGAAAGGGGTGCGATTGGTTTTGGGGGGACGCCCAAGAACGCGCATTCAATAAGGTACGCAACCTTCTGTGTTCCAAGAGTGTTTTAGCCTTTTTTGACCCAGGTAAAATGTTAGAGCTTACGTGTGATGCGTCAGCGTACGGGGTCGGGTGCGTTTTACACCATGTCAATAATGCGGGTAAATTGCAGCCCGTTGCTTATGCCTCCAGGTCACTTTCGCGGGCGAAGCGTGTGTACGGTATGGTTGAGAAGGAGGCACTCGTGTGCGTGTACGGTGTCAAAAAGATGCACCAATACCTTTTCGGGGCCAAGTTTGCATTAGAAACTGACCACAAACCCCTCACGTCCCTACTATCCGAGTACAAGGCAATCAACGGCAACACCTCGGCGCGCATTCAGCGTTGGGCACTCATGCTGGCGGCTTACGACTACACGATAAGGCACAGACCAGGCACAGACAACTGTGCCGACGCGCTTAGCAGGCTACCCCTGGCAACCACAGAAGGGTCCGACGAACAGGACTGAGATGGTCATGGCTACCAATGCCTTTGAATCCACAGGTTCGCCCATGACGGCTCGCCAAATCAGAGCCTGGACGACCAGTGACCCCACGTTATCTCTGGTTAAAAGATACGTTTTAACCGGTGACTGGGCAGAGGCTCGCGATGCCTGCCCCGAGGAGGTCAAACCCTTCCATAGGCGCATGCATGAACTCTCACTACAGGCAGACTGCCTGATGTGGGGCAGCCGAGTAGTTATGCCCTTACAAGGCAGGGAGGTGTTTGTCCGGGAGCTCCATCGCGAGCACCCGGGGATCGTCCTTATGAAGGCCATAGCCAGATCTCATGTCTGGTGGCCTGGCATTGATGCAGACTTGGAGCTCTGCATCCGTCGATGCCCCATTTGTGCCAAACTCAGTAATGGCCCCAGGGAGGCCCCCCTAAGCCCCTGGCCCTGGCCCACCAAACCGTGGTTGCAGATGCATGTAGACTATGCGGGCCCATTCATGGGCAAAATGTTCCTCGTAGTCCTTGATGCATTTTCAAAATGGATCGAGTGCACCATTTTAAACTCGAGCACTTCCTGCACCAATGTGGAGAGCCTTAGAACCATGTTTGCAACGCACGGCATTCTTGACATATTGGTCAGTGATAATGGTCCGTGCTTCACCCGCGCAGAATTTCACGATTTTATAGTTGACCACGATATAAATCATGTTAAGACGGCACCTTTCAAGCCGGCCTCCAATGGCCAGGCAGAGCGAGCAGTGCAGATCATTAAACAAGGCATGCTCAGAATCCAAGGTCCCACGCTGCAGAGCCGCCTGTCGCGACTGCTGCTGGCATACAGATCTCGTCCGCATTCGTTGACTGGGGTTCCCCCCGCACAACTATTGATGAAACGAACCTTAAAGACCAGGCTCTCATTAATCCTCCCAGACATGCATGAAATTGTTGAGGCTAAGCGTCAAAAGCTAACTGAGTACCGTGACCGAAATTCGAGGGGGAGGTGGAATGAGATAGGGGACAAAGTGTTTGTGCTAAACTATGGCCGAGGTCCCAAATGGCTTGCACGGACAGTAACAGACAAAGAGGCAAACAGGCTACTGGTTGTATAAATGGACAATGGCCAAACCTGCTGGAGGCATGTAGACCAAGTAAAAAGTAGATTCACTGATAACACTGAAGAACCAGAGGCAGACTACAATGTGGAACTCACACCA
Organism: Pristiophorus japonicus; assembly: GCF_044704955.1. Classification (NCBI taxonomy): domain Eukaryota; kingdom Metazoa; phylum Chordata; class Chondrichthyes; family Pristiophoridae; genus Pristiophorus; species Pristiophorus japonicus. Next base: position 4,569 of record NW_027254442.1, on the reverse strand, counting down.
CAACTGATGGATAGACAGGTGGAACAACCTGAGGAAAGGGCAGTCTCAACAGACAGCCCGGGCGAGATACCAGCAATCACACCGAACGAAAAACAGGCACCAAGGCAAACAACTGAACCACAACTAAGATGCTCCACGCGAGAGTGCAGACCACCAGAGAGACTGAATCTATAAAGGCAATAAGAACATAACATAGGAACATAAGAATTAGGAACAGGAGTAGGCCATCTAGCCCCTCGAGCCTGCTCCGCCTATTCAACAAGATCATGGCTGATCTGGCCGTGGACTCAGCTCCACTTACCCGCCCACTCCCCATAACCCTTAATTCTCTTATTGGTTAAAAATCTATCTATCTGTGATTTGAATACATTCAATGAGCTAGCCTCAACTGCTTCCTTGGGCAGAGAATTCCACAGATTCACAACCCTCTGGGAGAAGAAATTCCTTCTCAACTCGGTTTTAAATTGGCTCCCCCGTATTTTGAGGCTGTGCCCCCGAGTTCTCGTCTCCCCGACCAATGGAAACAACCTCACTGCCTCTATCTTGTCTATCCCTTTCATTATTTTAAATGTTTCTATAAGATCACCCCTCATCCTTCTGAACTCCAACGAGTAAAGACCCAGTCTACTCAATCTATCATCATAAGGTAACCCCCTCATCTCCGGAATCAGCCTAGTGAATCATCTCTGTACCCCCTCCAAAGCTAGTATATCCTTCGTAAGTAAGGTGACCAAAACTGCACGCAGTACTCCAGGTGCGGCCTCACCAATACCCTATACAGTTGCAGCAGGCCTCCCTGCTTTTGTACTCCATCCCTCTTGCAATGAAGGCCAACATTCCATTTGCCTTCCTGATTACCTGCTGCACCTGCAAACTAACTTTTTGGGATTCATGCACAAGGACCCCTCCCCTTTTATAGGGGGCACTTGGAGAAAAATTCAATTCTGTGCCAAAAAAAAAAAATGGCATTGTATATGTTGGTGTTTCCCCCAAATCGGGGGGCACGGTTTAATGTTTTTTTTTGTTTGCTCCTAAAAGAGTTTCATGCACAAGGACCCCCAGGTCCCTCTGCACTGCAGCATGTTGTAATTTCTCCCCATTCAAATAATATTCCCTTTTACTGTTTTTTTTTCCAAAATGGATGACCTCACATTTTCCTACATTGTATTCCATCTGCCAAACCTTAGCCCATTCGCTTAACCTATCAAAATCTCTTTGCAGCCTCTCTGTGTCGTATACACAACCCGCTTTCCCACTAATCTTTGTGTCATCTGCAAATTTTGTTACACTACACTCTGTCCCCTCTTCCAGGTCATCGATGTAGATTCTAAACAGTTGTGGTCCCAGCACCGATCCCTGTGGCACACCACTAACCACCGATTTCCAACCCGAAAAGGACCCATTTATCCCGACTCTCTGCTTTAGAGTCAGGACTTAACAGGTGGGGATGTTGAATTTTATCAGGGAGGCTTTGAGGGTGTCTTTGTAATGTTTCTTCTGCCCACCTTTGGCTCGTTTGCCGTGAAGGAGTTCCGAGTAGAGCGCTTGCTTTGGGAGTCTCGTGTCTGGCATGCGAACAATGTGGCCCACCCAACGGAGCTGATCGAGTGTGGTCAGTGCTTCAATGCTGGGGATGTTGGCCTGGTCGAGGACCTGATGGAGGTCTTTCAAATCATGAAAGGGGTTCGACAGGATAGACGTAGAGAAGTTGTTTCCACTTGTGGAGGGACCAGAACTAGGGGCCATCAATATAAGATAGTCACTGATAAACCCAATAGGGAATTCAGGAGAAACTTCTTTACCCAGAGAGCGGTGAGAATGTGGAACTCGCTGCCTCAGGGAGTGGTTGAGGTGAATAGTATCGATGCATTTAAGGAGAAGCTGGATAAACACACGAGGGAGAAAGGAATAGAAGGATATGGCGATGGGGTGAGATGGAGAGGGGTGGGAGGGGGCTAATGTGGAGCATAAACACCGGCATGGATTGGTTGGGCCGAATGGCCTGTTTCTGTGCTGTAAATATGATACAAGACTATGCATTAAAATGATGGCAGGATTGGATTATGAGGAGGGATCACGGTCTCTGGATAAGAGAAGGCTGCGAGGCGAACTGATTGCTGTTTTTAGGATTCTAAAGGGACTGGAGAATGTTGATCACAATGAGCTGTTTCCTGATGGAGGAACAGAATGTGAACCAAAGATTGATCATTCAGACCAGTGGGCAGCAATCTCTCTCTTGCCTTGGAGTCAGAAGGTCGTGGGTTCAAGTCCCACTCCAGATACTTGAGCACAAGATCTAGGCTGACACTCCCAGTGCAGTGCTGTGATATGTGTGCGCACTAGGTCCGTACAGCAGAGCTGGTGTCCAGTCATCTTGGGTAATCCTTGCCACTGGACCAAGACCTAGCTCTGTCGAGCCCGTGTGGTGGCTGGTGTGCAACGGCCACCCCACGTTAAAAAAATCCACGCACAGGCATCTTCCACCCTTCAACATGTAGTTCAGGATCCGGAATATTAGGTCCTTCATTGAAACACCAGTAAACTCATCCTTTTTTGGCCTGGAAGCAAGTCATCCTCGCTTCGAGGGGCCGCCTAAGAAGAAGAAGAAGTGCTAAAGGAGTGCTGCACTGTCGGAGGTGCCATCTTTCGGATGAGACATTAAACCGAAGCCCCGTCTATTCTCTCAGGTGGACGTAAAGGATCCTACAGATACTATTTCTGTTATGTCTTGAATAAAGCAATGTGACTGAGTACTGTAGACGTGAGTAAGTGTGTGACCTTAGTCTCTTTATTCTAACTCCAGAGTGCTGGTACAGTTTGGGAGGCCTGCTTCTCTACAGTGCTCCCAAGGGGTGCTGGGATTCCTTGGGACTCCAACAGATACGCCCTCTGGTGGCGGTAGAATGCTGGTTACATAGGGTGGCATACATAACAATTTCGAAGAAGTGCAGGGGAGTTCTCCCCGGTGTCCCGGGGCCAATATTTATCCCTCAATCAACAAAACAAAAAACAGATTATCTAGTCTTAAGCACTTTGCTGTGTGTGGGAGCTTGCTGTGCGCAAATTGGCTGCTGCATTTCCCACATTACAACAGTGGCTGCACTTCAGCAGGACCTCGTTGGCTGTTAAGAGTGCTTTGCGACTTTCCGAGGAAATGCACGTTAGTTCTTTCTGCAGTAGAAGCTGTTGAAGGGTTAACCGCAGCTCTGTTGAAAATCCAGGCAGCGACAAAGGATATCGAATTATTATTTCCCCCGGGAGACTGAAGCACATCGTTCTAAATCCCCATCTGCCTCCGTCCCGATGTTAAAAAGAGAGAGGAGAGGCTGATGCTTGCGGCCAGTGGCGGGCAGAACCCTTTTCTTTATCGCCCGGCTGAAAGCAGTTCCACTTGAACAGCCCTTCTGCCTATTGATCTCTTGCTTCCTGACCCCCACCATCGCCCCGAACAAGCAACCCCCCGACCCTCCCACTAGTGAGTGGGATTTGCTCCCGCTTTGACGGGCAGTTGGAAGGACAGGAGTCCCTCGATCATCACCCCTTTCTTTGCCGGACTCCCAGTTTGAATTTAATTTGTCACGGTTCATTTAAAGGCGATGGAACCGTATAGTGACCCGTGTAATGTAATTTGTTGAATGTACTACAATGTATCCCGTATTGTATCGAATTGTACTTGAACTGAAACGCAAGGGAATGTATCGAACGGAACTGCCGTCAGCATCCAAATGTAGTGCATGGGATTGCTGACCGCAGCTAAATGTACTGAACTGCTTTTGAATGGACTGTACAAATTTTTATATGAATAATGTATATTTTGAAATTTTAAAAAAGTAACTGGTTGGGGCCCTTTAAGAAAGTGTGGGGGGGGGGGATGGGAACGGGAGGACGCAGTTGCTGCCCACGAACCAATGCTGGCATTTAGCCGTCAATCACAGCAAGCGAGCTGAACGAGCTGCCTCTGGGTTGTTCACGAGATGTTGAGGGGTGGAGGGGGACAGAACTGTTGCCGAGCTGATGTGGAGCAGAGTGAAGCCCATTAGCGGTCATTAAGCCGAGTGACTTTGAGCGAGCGCAGCTGCCACCAGCCGGGCGGGCGGGCAGTCCCGAGTCTGCGGACAGCGGACAGCGCCAGGAGCTTCTCGGCCACTTCCCCTCCGCGTCCTATGGAAGAGACGGCAGCTCGCCTCCGGACGCCGCGATGCTGGGGAAGGATTACATGCTCGCCATCATTATCGTCAACTATGACGGTGGGTGAAAAATGTCCCCAGCTGCGTGAGGCGGCGGGTCGCAAGGATGTAAATAAATCGCCGGCTTTTGCTCCCTCCTCGCGTGTGTTGCGGAGAGCTGCGCTGTACTGGGAGATTCAACCGTGCTGCAGTGAAGGCTCCCTCCTCTCCCCTCCACCCCTTCCCCCCTCCTCCCCCCCCACCCCCCCCCCCCCACCCCCCCCCCACCCCCCCCCCCACCCCTTCCCCCTCCTCTTCCCCCCCCCCACCCCTTCCCCCTCCTCTTCCCCCCCCCCACCCCTTCCCCCTCCTCTTCCCCCCCCACCCCTTCCCCCCTCCTCCC